>NC_041385.1:172734535-172943739 GCF_002162155.2 Triticum dicoccoides
AGGGTCATCAAGGGTCAAGGGTCGTTGAGGGGTCGAGGGTCATTGAGGGGTCGAGTGTCGAGGGTCAAGGGTCATCGAGAGTCGAGGGTCATCGAGGGGTCGAGGGTCATTCTCTCAAGAAGATGGCAGGTCTATTCAGGAGGTGAACGAATGAGTTGAAATCAACATATGTCGACAAAAACAAGATTCCAGAACTCATCAGTTGATTTGAGAATATAAGAGATCACCGGCCCACATTTGTGGACCACAAGACATCGGAGAAGAGTAAGAAGATGTCAGTGATTAACAAGATAAATGCTGCAAAGAAGGAGCATCACCATCGCAGGGGGTCAGGTGGCTACCTCAAAGCCCGGCCGTTGTGGGACAAGGCTGAGCAGGACCTGATTGCTAAAGGGGTCGAACCAGAGACATTGCACTGGCTAGACTGTTCAAGGACTTGGTTCTTCGGAGTTGGGGGAACTTTGGACCCTGAAACAGGGAAGTGTTGTTGGACGGACGAGCAACTTGCAACACCCATCACGAAGCTTCAGAAAGCAATCAAGGAAGCATAGGAAGGGACATTTGTTCCCGACAGAGAGAACGACGAGATCACAAAGGCCCTCGAGAATCCTGAGCACCCTGGACAAACACGAGGCATGCTAGGCCCCATTACATGGAAGGTTGGGTTTCCCGATGCAGGCGGTTACAAAACCCAAGAGAGGAGGAGGAAAGTGGAGCAGAGCAAACTGCAGTAGCTTCAGGAAAGGGTACGAAAGCTAGAGGAACGACAAGCTGTTAAGAACCAGCGAGATCCTGCCCAAGCAGCTACCCCAGAAGCAACCCCGCCATCTCAGCGGAGAAGCAACATGGCTTCCACTGAGCTTGTTCAGCAGCCTGACTTCACGGGTCCTAGCTACCTCGTGGATTTAATCACGGATTCACACCAGTGCCACCTTATGACGCAATGGCTTCAGCTCAAAGTCAATGCGGCTGTTTGTTTTGTGTTCCCTCCTTCACCCGGAGAAACTTTTTCACTGCCGTCTGATTCCACAAGGCTATGCTATTGTGATGGGGGATGAAATAACAGAGGGATTTGAGGAGCTCCAGCTTGAGCACCCTACACGTGATGGGGAGACTCAGCTGGGTCTTGCTCTGAAGACTCCGTGTCTATGGTGGAACGAGCACATCAAGCTTCTGAACTTCACACCTCCTGTGAGTCAGCTGGGCACTCTGCCTCCTCTACCTCCTCCTCCATTGAGTGATGAGGGCACTCCAGCTCCTGCTCCAGCGCCTGAGGGCGGCAGTATTCTGCCCACTTCTCTGCCTGCTCCGGCGCGTCCGAGCAGCCCGCCTCCTCCTTCGCCGCCTCGTAAGCAATGGCGATGGTGGAACACAGATGCCGCCGCTCCGGCTGCTCCGGTGCGTCATAGCAGTCCACCTCCTTCTTCTCCGCCTCGTAAGCAATGAAAGAAGACAGTCGCAGCCACTCCGGCTGCTCTGGCGTCTAGCAGTACAACTAGAGGCGGGGGGCAATACATATTCGGTCCATCGTCTCCCAAGCCTCTAGAGAAGTTACCATATGAGAGGAGCGAGGAGGAAAACCAGAAGATCTGTGAAGTCCAAGTGAGGAACTTCTTTGAATTGGTAAAATCTAAGAAACATCCACCTCTGGAGGAGAAGATAGATCCAGTGAAAGTGAAATGCACTTTGGATGCCCTGCATCGACCATCACCGCCTCCGCCGCAATCCAACTATGACCGTGTTATTGAAAGGACATATAAGGAAGCGGAGCAGTCAAGAAGTACTTGCACTGATCAAAGGTTAGCAGAACAAAGAAGTGGGAAAAAATCCCCAGCTCGTCGAACAAGCGAAGCAATCGTGCCCCCCGCTCAATGTGCCTAGCGATATCATCGCTAATCTTCCGGGGATGCTTCCCGGTACCAATCCTAGAGATTACATGCCCGACGATGCACTTTTTGATAAAATGGAGGTGGACACATTCAAATTCCGGCATGGGAAGCCTCTCGTCAAGCCTGGTACTCCTCTAACAACGATGATGTAAAGATTCCATGATTGGTACATGGACATCTGCAGCAAGTCTGGGCCGGATACTTTGACGCTGAGAGTTAAAGAGGAGCACAACCTCATTGGAATTGATCTGTTGTTTATTCCATGTGAGGAGTTCTTCCAGTTTTTCAATCAACATGCCCTCGATAAAACAATCATCACCTGCTACTATGTGTAAGTACTACTTCTCTATAATTAATTAACTCTCTATATATAGCTCAGCTCTTTCATTGCATGTATATATAATTATCCTCACTATATTATGCATATTGCAGATCGACAAATTGAATAAAAGACAAATATTTGATATTGGGTTCATTAACACAAATCTCATGGATGAATGGAATGTTACACATGATGCCAAACTAACCGAAGCCAACCTGCTCGCATCGTTACTTCGAAATCAAAACAAAGATACAATACTCTTTCCTTACGAATACAGGTGAGTGTTACTGTCTTGTACATATTCGGTTTCCCTTATTACTCGAGGTAATAGTAAAGTAACTGATGAGTTATGCATGTGTGCGCAGCTTCCACTTTATTCTGCTAGAGATTAAGCTTGAGTAGGGACTAGTAACCGTCATAGACTCGAAACGAAAAAAATCCCGAGGAGTATGCGACCATGACTAAAATGCTCAAGAAGTAAGTACTACTAGCTAGTTACGCGCATCTCCCATTGATTCTAGCTAGTTTCATCAATACCATTTAGCATGCTTGCTTATCAGTTTGATTGACCTCTATTTCTTGTAAAGTGGTTGTGGCAGGAACCCGGGAATAATTAATGTGGACACTACATTTGCGAGTTCATCCGCCGAACGACCTGTGAGCGGGGCTACTCTGAAAACAATATGAAGTGCGTAAGCAATAATATTCACAATTTTATTTTTATTACCATCATTTGTGTTGTGTTTCTTTCATATATATGTATTGACCCCCTTCTTCAAATTAGATGTGGCAGATGCGGGATGAACTCCTACCACAACATCGCATACGAGCAATTCAAGAGGAATTGGCGGGATTCTTTCTTGACCACGTCATCGACAAAGACGAAGAATACCATGTGGAAGTTGAGTTCAGATGTTAGGGGATTGTAAAAGATTTTTATTGTATATACGTAGCTAGTAGCGTCGGATAGGATATACGAAACTTGTTGTTCGACCAATCTCTCGGAGAAGGAGAGGTCGATCACTTCTCTCTATATGTATTCATGATCGGCGATCTTCTATACTTAATGGTTTCCTACATTTTCTTACTAGCTAGTTAGCGTGTCGAGTCCTCTCTATACGTATAATACATAGCGTCAATTGCTACGTCTTGAGCTTGCATTGGTTTTCCTTGAAGAGGAAAGGATGATGTAGCAATAGTAGTGTAAGTATTTCCCTCGGTTTTTGAGAACCAAGGTATCAATCCAGTAGGAGGCTCCTCACAAGTCCCATGCACCTACACAAACAAACAAGAACTTGCAACCAACACAATAAAGGGGTTGTCAATCCCTTCAAGGCCACTTGCGAAAGTGAGATCTGATAGAGATAATATGATAAGATAAATTTATTTTTGGTATGTTATGATATAGATTGGAAAAGTAAAGATGCAAATAAAAGTAGATTGAAAGCTTATATGATAAGAGATAGACCCGGGGGCCATAGGTTTCACTAGTGGCTTCTCTCAAGATAGCATAGTTATTACGGTGGGTGAACAAATTATTGTCGACCAATTGATAGAAAAGCTCATAGTTATGAGAATATCTAGGCATGATCATGTATATAGGCATCACGCCCGTGACAAGTAGATCGAAACGATTCTGCATCTACTACTATTACTCCACACATCGACCGCTATCCAGCATGCATCTAGAGTATTAAGTTCATGAAGAACAGAGTAACACATTAAGAAAGATGACATGATGTAGAGGGATAAACTCATGCAATATGATATAAACCCCATCTTTTTATCCTCGATGGCAACAATACAATACGTGCCTTGCTGCCCCTGCTATCACTGCGAAAGGACACTACAAGATTGAACCCAAAGCTAAGCACTTCTCCCATGGCAAGAAAGATCAATCTAGTAGGCCAAACCAAACCGATAATTCGAAGAGACTCGCAAAGATAACTTAATCACACATAAAAGAATTCAGAGGAGATTCAAAGATTTCCCATAGATGAACTTGATCAGAAACCCACAATTCATCGGATCTCGACAAACACACCGCAAAAAGAGTTACATCGAATAGATCCCCAAGAAGAGGACGGAGAACTTTGTATTGAGAATCAAAGAGAGAGAAGAAGCCATCTATCTAATAACTATGGACCCGAAGGTTTGTGGTAAACTACTCACAACTCATCGGAGAGGCCTTGGAGATGATGGAGAGGCCCTCCTTGATCGATTCCCCCTTCAGCGGAGCGCCGGCGAAGGCTCCAAGATGGTATCTCGCAGATACAGAAGGTTATGGCGGTGGAAATAGTTTTTCGTGGTCGCCTCTGATGTTTTCGGTGTACATGGGTATATGTAGGAGGAAGAAGTATGTCGGTGGATGCTCGAGGGGCCCACGAGGGTCGGGGGGCGCGCCCACCTATATGGACGCGCCAGGCACCCTCGTGGCTGCCTCGCTTGTTTCTTGACTTCCACACCAAGTCCTCTGGATCACGTTTGTTCCAAAAAGATGGCTCCTGAAGGTTTCATTCCGTTTGGACTCCGTTTGATATTCCGTTTCTTCGAAACACTGAAATAGGGAAAAAACATCAATTCGGGTTGGGCCTCCAGTTAGTAGGTTGGTCCCAAAAAAGATATAAAAGTGTAAAGTAAAGCCCATATACATCCAAAACGGGTAATATAATAGCATGGAACAATAAAAAATTGTAGATACGTTGGAGACGTATCAAGCATCCCCAAGCTTAATTCCTGCTTGTCCTCGAGTAGGTAAATGATAAAAACATAATTTTTGATGTGGAATGCTACCTAGCATAATTCTAAATGTAATTTTCTTTATTGTGGCATGATTGTTCAGATCCAAATGATTCAAGATAAAAGCTTACAAAACAGATAAATAGTAATACTTCGAAGCATACTAGCAAATAATCATGTCATATCAAAATAACATAGCCAAAGAAATCTCATCCCTACAAAATCATATAGTTAGGCCATGATTCATCTCTATTACCCAAAATACTCCCCTTATGCATAACCCCGATGACGAGCCGAGAAATTGGTTCATACTTTTTAACACGCTTCAGCCTTTTCAATTCTTACGCAATACATGAGCGCAAGCCATGGACATAGCAATATGTGTGGTATATGGTGGTGATTATGAAGACAAAGAGGGAGAAGATAGTCTCACATCAACTAGGCGTATAACCGGGCTATGGAGATGCCCATTAATAGATATCAATGTGAGTGACTAGGGATTGCCATGCAACGGATGCACTAGAGCTATAAATATATGAAAGCTCAACACAATAAACTAAGTGGGTGTGCATCCAACTTGCTTTCTCACGAAGACCTAGGGCGTTTTGAGGAAGCCCATCACTGGAATATACAAGCCAAGTTCTATAATGAAAAGTTCCCACTAGTATATGAAAGTGACAACATAAGAGACTCTCTATCATGATCATGGTGCTACTTTGAAGCACAAGTGTGGAAAAGGAGATAGTAGCATTGTCCCTTCTCTCTTTTTCTCTCATTTGTTTTTTTATTTTTTTTCTCTTTTTTTTCTCTCTTTTTTTATTTTTGGTGGGCTTCTTTGGCCTCTTTTTTCCATGGGCTTCTTTGGCCTCTTTTATTTTTATAAAGTCCGAAGTCTCATCCCGACTTGTTGGGGAATCATAGTCTTCATTATCCTTTCCTCACTTGGGGCAATGCTCTAATAATGAAGATCATCACACTTTATTGATTTACAACTCAAGAATTACAACTCAATACTTAGAACAAAATATGACTCTATGTGAATGCCTTCGGCGGTGTACCGGGATATGTAATGAATCAAGAGTGAGATGTATGAAAAATTATGAAGGTGGCCTTGCCACAAATACGATGTCAACTACATGATCATGCAAAGAGCAATATGATAATGATGGAGCGTGTCATAATAAATGGAACGGTGGAAAGTTGCATGGCAATATATCTCGGAATGGCTATGGAAATGCCATAATATGTAGGTATGGTGCCTGTTTTGAGGAAGGTAAATAACGGGTTCATAATACCGGCGAGAGTTTCGCGGTACAATAGAGGCTAGCAAAGTGGAAGGGTAAGTGTGCATATGTCCATGGACTCACATTAGTCATAAAGAACTCATATACTTATTGCAAAAAATTATTAGCCCTCGAAGCAAAGTACTACTTTGCATGCCCCTAGAGGGATATATTGGTAGGAAAAGACCATCGCTCGTCCCCGACTGCCACTCATAAGGAAAGCACTCAAAGAGCACCCATTGCAACAAATTTGTCACACAACTTTTACCATACGTGCATGCTACGGGACTTGCCAACTTCAACACAAGTATTTCTCAATTTCATAATTACCCTACTAGCATGACTCTAACATTATTACCTTTATATCTCAAAACAATTATCAAGCATCAAATTGATCATAGTTTTTAATGCACTTTCTATGATAGTTTTTACTATACCCAACCTGGATGCTCATCATTCTAGGACCAAATTTATAACCATAGAAAATACCATGCTGTTCTAAAAGACTCTCAAAATAGTATAAGTGAAGTATGAGAGATCAATAATTTCTTCAAAATAAAGCCACCACCATGCTCTAGAAAATATAAGTGAAGCACATAGAGCAAAACTTTCTAGCTCAAAAGATATAAGTGAAGCACATAGAGTATTCTAGTAAATTCTAGATCATGTGGGTTTTCCCAAAAGGTGTGTAAAGAAAGGATGATTGTGGTAAACTAACAAGCAAAGACTCATATCATACAAGACGCTCCAAGGAAAACACATATCATGAGGCGAATAAAAATATAGCTCCAAGTAAAGTTACCGATAGACGAAGACGAAAGAGGGGATGCCTTCCGGGGCATCCCCAAGCTTAGGCTTTTGGTTATCCTTGAATGTATTGGGGTTCCATGGGCATCCCCAAGCTTAGGCTTTTGCCAATCTTTATTCCATAGTCCATCAAATCTTTACCCAACACTTGAAAACTTCACAACACAAAACTCAACAGGAAATCTCATAAGCTCCGTTAGTGCAAGAAAGAAAAACCACCACACAAGGTACTGTAATGAAATCATTCTTTATTTATATTGGTGTTAAATCTACTGTATTCAAACTTATATATGGTTCATACCCCTACATACTAGCCATAGATGCATCAAAATAAGCAAACAACACACGAAAAACAGAATCTGTCAAAAACCGAACAGTCTGTAGAAATCTGTAACTATCGAATACTTATGGAACATTAAAAATCCTACCAAAATAGTAAGTCCTCGGAAATTTGTCTATTTATCTACACGAAAAAGAATCAATGCAAAAGCATGTTTCTGTGATTTATAGATTTTTTTCTCGTGAGTGCAAAGTTTCTGTTTTTCAGCAGAATCAAATTAACTCTTACCATAGGTTATCCTATAGGTTCTACTTGGCACAAACACTAATTAAAACAAGAAAACACATCTAAACAGGAAGTAGATGCAATAATTATTACTAAACAGAAGCAAAAAACAAATAAAATAAAATAAAATTGGGTTGCCTCCCAACTAGCGCTATTGTTTAACGCCCCAAGCTAGGCATAAAAGCGAGGATAGATCTAAACAGTGCCATCTTTGGCACTTGATTCTTTAACAGAGCACTCGTAATCCTTAGGAAATTCTTTCTTTTTAGTAATGATTAAACTTCTAGGCAAGAAATCAAGAAATTTACTTGTAGCAAAAGGTTCCTCAATGAGAGAGCAGATTGGGAAAGAGAGGGCGAATAAAACGGCAAAGGTGAAGTGGGGGAGAGGAAAACGAGAGGCAAATGGAAAATAATGTAATGCGAGGGAGATGAATTTGTGATGGGTACTTGGTATGTCTTGACTTGAGCGAAGACCTCCACGGCAACGGCGCCAAAAATCCTTCTTGCTACGTCTTGAGCTTGCGTTGGTTTTCCTTGAAGAGGAAAGGGTGATGCAGCAATAGTAGCGTAGGTATTTCCCTCAGTTTTTTAGAACCAAGGTATCAATCCAGTAGGAGGCTCCTCACAAGTCCCACACACCTAACAAACAAACAAGAACTCGCAACCAACGAAATAAAGGGGTTGTCAATCCCTTCAAGGCCACTTGCGAAAGTGAGATCTCATAGAGATAATATGATAAGATAAATGTATTTTTTGTATTTTATGATATAGATTGGAAAAGTAAAGATGCAAATAAAAGTAGATTGAAAGCTTACATGATAAGAGATAGACCCGGGGGCCATAGTTTCACTAGTGGCTTCTCTCAAGATAGCATAATTATTAGGGTGGGTGAACAAACTACTTTTGAGCAATTGATAGAAAAGCGCATAGTTATGAGATTATCTAGGCAGGATCTTGCATATAGGCATCACGTCCGTGACAAGTAGAGCGAAATGATTCTGCATCTACTACTATTACTCCACACATCGACCACTATCCAGCATGCATCTAGAGTATTAAGTTCATGAAGAACAGAGTAACGCATTAAGAAAGATGACATGATGTAGAGGGATAAACTCATGCAATATGATATAAACCCCATCTTTTTATCCTCGATGGCAACAATACAATATGTGCCTTGCTGCCCCTGCTGTCACTGGGAAAGGACATCACAAGAGTGAACCCAAAGCTAAGCACTTCTCCCATGGCAAGAAAGATCAATATAGTAGGCCAAACCAAACCGATAATTCGAAGAGACTTGCAAAGATAACTTAATCACACATAAAAGAATTCAGAGGAGATTCAAATATTTCACATAGATAAACTTGATCATAAACCCACAATTCATCGGATCTTGACACACACCGCAAAAAGAGTCACATCGAATATATCTCCAAGGAGAGGAAGGAGAACTTTGTATTGAGAATCAAAGAGAGAGAAGAAGTCATCTAGCTAATAACTATGGACCCGAAGGTCTGTGGTAAACTACTCACAACTCATCAGAGAGGTCTTGGAGATGATGGAGAGGCCCTCCGTGCTCGATTCCCCCTCTGGCGGAGCGCCAACCAGACTCCAAGATGGGATCTCGCGGATACAAGAAGGTTACGGCGGTGGAAATAGTTTTTCGTGGTCGCCTCTGATGTTTTCGGGGTACATGGGTATATGTAGGAGGAAGAAGTAGGACGGTTGATGCTCGAGGGGCTCACGAGGGTTGGGAGCGCGCCCACCTGAGGGGGCACGCCGGGCACCCCTCGTGGCCACCTCGCTTGTTTCTTGACTTCCACTCCAAGTCCTCTCAATCACGTTTGTTCCAAAAAGATTGCTCCCGAAGGTTTCATTCTGTTTGGACTCCGTTTGATATTCCTTTTCTTCGAAACACTGAAATAGCCAAAAAGACAGCAATTCGGGCTGGGCCTCCGGTTAGTAGGTTAGTCCCAAAAATGATATAAAAGTGTAAAGTAAAGCCCATAAACATCCAAAACAGGTAATATAATAGCATGGAACAATCAAAAGTTATAGATACATTGCAGATGTATCATCGACCAAGCATGAAGATAAGAGAGGACACTTCTGTCTATTAGCTAGCTAACACAATGTATGAAACCCCTAAATTAACCCTACACAAACCCCAACCCCCCCCCCCCTTTCAGAAAAAAACAAAAACCCCGGCCTCTGAACTGCTGACACGTGGAAGCCTTTTGGTCCCGGTTGGTGGCACCAACCGGGACAAAAGGCCCTCCTGCCTGAGCAAGCTGCAGTGGCCACGTGAAGCCCCATCTTTCCTGGTTCATGGGCGAACTGGGACTAAAGGTATTGGGCTTTAGTACCGACACTTTAGTCCCGATTCGGTAACCGGGACAAACGGGCCTTATGAACCGGGACAAATGGGGCTTTCTCTACTAGTGGTTGGGGTTGAATCTCTGGAAGAAGGGACTCATCTATGAATAAAGATGAATGCGGAAATTGTTACCGCATGATTCTAACACTACTTTGAGATTTAACTAAGCGTGGATGGGAAAAACTATGATGAACTTCAACGAGCAACCGACGAACATCGACGAACTAGGGTAATCTAATGTGGAATTAAGAAAAGGAGAGATGGATACTTTGGAGGTGCTGATGAATAGCGGAGGGGTGCCATGATCTCTAGTCAAGGCCAAGTTGATACAGCGGCCAAGCTAAAGTCGTTGGTGAAGGTCGACTATGACAGTGGAGCTTTGGAGGCGTCTGTTATTGCAAGGAAGAAGAAGAGAAAGACGCAGGTGTCGGTGTCAAAACCGGTGGATCTCGGGTAGGGGGTCCCGAACTGTGCGTCTAAGGTCGATGGTAACAGGAGACGGGGGACACGATGTTTACCCAGGTTCGGGCCCTCTCTATGGAGGTAATACCCTACTTCCTCCTTGATTGATCTTGATGAATATGAATATTACAAGAGTTGATCTACCACGAGATTGTAATGGCTAAACCCTAGAAGTCTAGCCTATGGGATTATGATTGTGTATATCTCTGCCTCTATGGACTAAGCCCTCCGGTTTATATAGACACCGAAGGGGACTAGGGTTGTACAAGTCGGTTACAGAGAAAGGAATCTTCATATCCGGTCGCCAAGCTTGCCTTCCACGCCAGGGAGAGTCCCATTCGGACACGGGATGAAGTCTTCTATCTTGTATCTCCATAGCCCAACAATCCGACCCACATCAATAGTCCGGCTGTCTGAGGACTCCATAATCCGGGACTCCCTCAACAGGGGTAAAAAGTGAAAAGAGTACCCCCTGTCCCTATTTATGAGGAGGTGATAAGATGGCATGCTTGATTCTTGGAAAGCCCATTAAGATAATGACCAAGCTTCAATGTTGAGGTGTCCGGCGCGCAGATAGTCTTCGGCATTGCAAGGCAGGTTCCTCCTCCGAATACTCCAAATCTTCCTTTGAACACAGGAAACGTGTCCGGCTCTGCAAAACAAATACCACACACAATCGTAGAGACTATAATACTTCACGAGTCTAATCTGCTGCCGACCTTTTGTGGCATGACATCACGTCATCGCCCGGTCATTATTCGAACCGTTTTTAGCCTACCGCTCCATATTTCGAGATGCGGTTTCATTGGCACGCCTTGTGAAAGAAGAGATCGTGTCCCCTTATTGCGGGATTCTCATGAATACGGGCATGGGTGACCCAACCGTACTGTTTGCACGACCCTCGGGGATAAGCGAGTTTTTCGGACAAGTGAGGAGGCGCTTGATATTCACTGCCTTTATAAAGAGATAAGAATCCACCTCTTTCACCCACTCCTTCTTTCTCTCTGCTTTCCCCATTCTCGAGCTTCAGCACCCAAGCTTTCATCTCTTCCGCCCCCCAAAAAGCAGTCCAGCCATGTCCGGATCTGGAGCGCAGGGCAAGTGGATGATCTCCTCCATCAAGGAGAAGGGTATCAAAAAGCTCTGGGAGGCCGGGTATCTGGCCTAGGAAATCGCCCACCGACTTCCGGCCGAGGGACAGATCGTCCCCACTCCGGAGCTCCATGAGAGGGTCTTATTCCTCCCTCACTTTGTCCGCAGGCTGGGATTTCCTCTCCACCCTTTCGTCCGTAGAGTCATGTACTATTACGGGTTAGATTTCCATGATCATTTTCTCAACATCTCGATGTTAATCGTCGTGTGTGAGGCCTTCCTCCGCATCCCACCACACTTCGGATTGTGGTTAAAGACCTTCAATGTGAAGCCGAAGGTGGTGGGCGGTCAACACGCAGAGTGCGGAGGCGCCATGGTGAGCAATATGCCCAACGTCACATGGCCATCAGGTACTTTTAATGAGTCCGTCAAAGGGTGGCAACAACAGTGGTTCTATGTCACTGAGCCACACGACACCACCTGGGTCGTGGCTCCCGAATTTCGATTCGGATCCCCGATGCAGCTCACCTCCTGGCCCGAGAAGGGCCGCGACTGGTCTTTGTCAGACGAGCTGACAGCGCTCCAGGCGCGTATCAAGAGCATGGGGGACAAGAACATCAAGCTTGTCAATGTGGTCCAGGTGATGTTAGTTCGCCGGATCCTTCCATGCCAAAGCCGGACTTGCCATCTGTGGGAGTTCGATCCGGCCAAGCACCACACCCTACTAGAGTTCTTCGGCACTATGCATGAAGTCATTTGGAAGGTGCTATTCAAGCCCAACAAAACATGGCCGGACACGGCCGAGGATCGCGGGCACAACTTGGCCTGTCCTGCTAGTCCGGTTAGTCTTTACATGTTTTCAAGGTGTACCCTTTACTCGCATACTTGAGGGAAACGCCTAAACTTCCCTACTAATTTTCTCAGAGATGGACAAAGAAGGTGGAGTGGATTCACTGTCCGGCTCCGCTGCCTGAAGACCCAGCAATTCCACTTCTGACGAAGATGTTGGCTCCGGCGCCCTATAAAGCGCCGAATAAGAAGGCCTAGGAGACTAGGGGCGGTCTCCGTTGCAAGGGTACTTCAGACGTGACATCCGAAGACACCAAGGTTCACTCCTCCGCCGCCTAGGACAACGAGGAAGAGGAGGAGGAAGAAGAAGGAAGCTATTCCCCCCTGCTAGGGGGAGAAATAAAAGGACGGCCTCCACACGTTTGGAGGCCGGAGCGTCTAAGAAGGGGAAATCTTCCCTTTCGGATGACTCCACCACGGCCACCGACAGCAGCTCGGAGTGGACTCCCAGGGTCAAGCCCCTGGCTAAATCGTGAGTAATAAAGAACCCGGACACATTCATATATCCGGCCTCACTACTTTATAGTATTAATGTGTCGAATCACGTATTTGCTGTCCGGCTCGGTCCAACTATCGGTGTCAAAACCAGCGGATCTCGGGTAGGGGGTCCCGAACTATGCGTCTAAGGCTAATGGTAACAGGAGACTGGGGACACGATGTTTACCCAGGTTCGGGCCCTCTCGATGGAGGTAATACCCTACTTCCTGCTTGATTGATCTTGATGATATGAGTATTACAAGAGTTGATCTACCACGAGATCATAGAGGCTAAACCCTAGAAGCTAGCCTATGGTATGATTGTTGTCGTGTCCTACAGACTAAACCCTCCAGTTTATATAGACACCGGAGGAGGTTAGGGTTACACAGAGTCGGTTACAGAGAAGGAGATCTACATCCGAATTGCCAAACTTGCCTTCCACGCCAAGGAGAGTCCCATCCGGACACGGTACGAAGTCTTCGATCTTGTATCTTCATAGTCGAACAGTCCAGCCAAAGTACATAGTCCGGCTGTCCGGATACCCCCTTATCCAGGACTCCCTCAGTAGCCCCCGAACCAGGCTTCAATGATGATGAGTCCGGCACGCAGATTGTCTTCGGCATTGCAAGGTGGGTTATTCTCCAAATCCAGAGTACCTGTTGTGGCGAACAGTGTCCGGCCTCCATCAATGTCATCCTCCTCGGCTTTTGTGTTTCAATAATGGCTATCCCCATGTGTCAAGCGAATAAGAGAAGTCGGGGCTTTTTTACATTTGCCACCCTAACTTTGTAAGCCAACCGTCTATTTGAGGAGACGGGGATCCTCAGATCCCAATCACACCGTCTTCCTCCCAGCAAGCATTCAACAGAGCGTGCCCGGGAAAAGCCATTCCATCATGGCTGGCCGCGAAATTCCTCCTCTCGCACTCCTAGCTCTAAGCCAGGCGATTGCGAAGAGTGTTCTGTTCCTCATAGCCGATTAGTGGAGTTGCAGACCCAGGGGTTCCTCCCTCCCACATACATGGTCCCCGTCCGAGCCGGACTAGCCACCTATAATGGCGGGGAGCACGTGGAGACCTTTCCGAACCCATCTAGAGGGGAGCGGATATGCCTTGTCCCTTATTTGCTGAGGGGGCTTGGGTTTCCAATCCACCCATTCCTCCGGGGGCTCCTGGAGTTTTATGGTCTCCAGCTGCACAACTTCACTCTTGCCTCCATATTGCATATCACAGGGTATGTGGCCTTCTACGAGCTTTTCCCGGGCTGCGAAGCTCATTTCGAGCTATGGAAGAGGCTATTCTGCCTCATCCCTCGCAATCAGGAGGGTTCTATATATCAAGTGGGCGGAGCCGAAATATGGCGCATCGCCCAGGCCAGATACTTGTCCGACACTCCAAAGAAGGCATCTGAAGACTGGCCCTCAGAGTGGTTTTATGTAGATGACGTTCCCCTCCCGGACCCTATCCGGACGGGCCTTCCTGAGTTTACCAACGCCCCGCTGAACAAACGCCAAAACTGGCACCCGCGGAGCCCACAGGAGGAAGACGACAGAGAGGTCCTCTATCTAATGGACCGGATAAAAATTCTGGCCAAATCAGGATTGACAATGATACAGGTTATGTCAATATGCATCATGCGGGGGGTGCATCCACTTCAATATCGGGGGAAACCAATGTGGCACTTCAACAGAGAAGACGACGCCACCCGTTGCGGTCATAAAGGTCCGGACTCTGTCATTGCACTGGCGAAAATACTGTCTGATTTGTACAAAGGGGGAGAGGAGGAGTTCCTCCGCATTAAGCCGCGGGATGGATTTTCCGTGTACAACCCCCCAAGCTGGGTAAGCTGTAATTCCTTTGCTCGACTCTATTCACACATGTGTCTTTTGTCACCAGTCAGCTACCTTGCTATTTCCACAGCAGGAACTGAGGAGGGCCATGGTGGAGTTCAATAGCTCACCTCCGCCGCCAGAGGATCCTGGCCGGGCTCTCGACCTCGGACTTGAAGAAGATTCAGATATATCCGTGGAACTTGTAGACGGGACATTTTATCAAGCGAGCCGTGACAGTGCTTTAGTGGCCCTCCTTGCTGATTATCCCGGGCTGCTCCCAGTGTCGAACGTGCTGAGCCCACGGGGGCTCATTTTCCTGGATTGTGCCGTGCCCTGAGCGCACATGTTGTATTTTTGCAGAAACGGCCATCAAGATGCCGAGGTGAGCCCACGGGGGCTCATTTTCCTGAGGCATCCGGTTTGGGCAGGCGTAAGAGGAAGGCAGTTAGAACTGAGACGCCCGGGCAGAGGTATGAATTGGACTTTGCTGTGTGATTATCTTTGCCAAATTGTTACAGTTTGCATTGCGTCCTGGCAGGAAAAACATCCGCTGGACTGCATCCGGATCTCCTGCCGGCCACGCCTCAAGCTGCCGGATTCTAGAAGTGGATTCCCAGGTGGAGGCTGATGCGGGGGCGATGCCAAATTGTCTGCCCACAGATGATGCGGACATGCGTTCTGCTTCCAACTCCGAAGTGAGGAGTGCCATGAATCATCGGCGCAGATGGGCCGTACTTCGCAATGGTATTTTCTCCGAGGAGGCTTTCGATGCCTTCAACTCCGGAGACACATATATTCGCGCCGCTCAAGATGGACTTTCCAGAGCAACGGACCAGTATGCGAAGGATATACGGGTAAGAAAATCAGATAAGTGTGTGTAGTAGTAGCCCCTGAGACTTGAAACGGTTGGCACAACTGATTTAAGGATCATTGTATGCATAGGTTCTTAAAGAGAAGAATACCCATTTATCTCAAGAACTTGAGGAATACAAGGCCCAGCTGAAGGCCGCCGTTGCTGAACAAGAGGAGTCGAAAAGGGCCTCTTCTGGTAAGACTATCCTTGTACCCGTTCTTTGTTCAGCATGGTTTATAAATCTAACAAAACATATTACAGACGATCCCGGAGAGAATCTGAAGATTGTGGAAGGTAATGAGCCACATCTGCGAAGTCAGCTGAAGGCGGGCGAGCGTGTGCTAACGAAGGCTATTCGAGAGAGAAATAATCTCCAAGACGCCAATATCCGACTGAGCGTCCAACTAAAAGATGTTCGGGCTCAGCTCGCTGACTCCGTGAGGGAGAACAGGAGGCTTCGACGCAGAATTTATAGTAAGTGCTTGAACGAACTGTAGTATAGTTCGGCGAGGAAGCGTATTGACAAAGTTATGTCTGCAGGTATGCTGACGGGCCGTCCTCAAGGGGAGATGCCTGGATCCGCAGGCGATATGCTGCAAGATCTTTCACAACTACACGAATGAACGCGGCAGGTGATGCAGGGTATTGCCTAGGCCTTGTGGACATCTGCTTCCCTGCCAGGAGGCATGAACGAGCTTGTGGAGATGCTCAAAGGAGCACGGCAGCACTTCCAGTTATGGAAGATATCAGGTTGCCGACAAGGTGCGAGGGAAGCGTGGGCCATGGTGAAGACACGATACGCCAAGGCTGACCCGAACCATATGGCCGAAGTCGGACCAGCGGGGGCAGATAGGCAAGAGATACCCGTAAGTCCGGTATATGACCAAGTAGTGTTAGCCGCAAGGTATTACCAACAGGATTGTAAGCTAGACAGTCTGTTGGATGGTATAGAGGAAGAGTACAGCCAGTCTAAATGACTATGTAATTTGAATGGACTTATGTACTCCCTAGACGGATTGAAAATCATTGGTCATGGCGGACCTTTTCGCTTCAGCCCCCGGACCCAACAGTCCGGAGTGTATCCGAATACCCGCAAAGTTATGAAAAACCGGGGTATGTGTGGAAACCAGGTGTAGGGGTCATAAGTTCTTGAACAGACAAGTACCCAACTAGTTATGTTATATTACATGGATAGTAAGAAACATCTTCCAGAGAGAATAGTTCCGTTAGGGGTTCCTTTCTCTGGGTGCACATGCATCGATGTGCATGTCCGAACTGCGAACAGAAGCGCAGGAAACAAAACATCTGGGGATTTATGTTGTAATGAACGAGAACATCTTTTGTTCACCGACCAAATATTGCCTTAAGAGCGCTAGCTTTCAGCTTCACCCAGTCTGAGGTACACATCCAGATCAACTGGCAGTAACAATCGCTGAGGTCCTCCCCTTATGCACTAGCCGAATTAACGGGAACGTAGGGCATAAACACAAGAGCCAGGAAACCCAGCATGGCCAAAACTTAAGTCATATCGATGCATATAATGGTGAAGAAAAGGCACATATGGGAAGAAAAACGCATATGTGGCTGGCGAGAAGCCATGAAGTTAGTTATATTTAGCTTCCGGATAGGAAGCCCCCAGGTATAGTGTGCACGCATAGTGCGGCCGGAGTGATCAGGGCTTCCGTACAGTTTTGCAAGGCTGTATGTGAAAAGGGAAAAGAGGGCAAGAAAGGAAGAAAAAGAACGTAACTGAAGAAGCGGAGGTAAGGAGACGAACACTGGGTTCGGCACTAGGCGTAGAATCTTCAGAGTTTGCCAACGTTCCATGGGTTCGGCTCGAGTCTGTTATCAGATGCACTGCACAGACGGTACGCTCCTCCGGTGAGAACTTTATCGATGATGAAGGGACCCTCCCACTTGGGTTTGAGATTGTCCTTCTTTTTCTCGGGGAGGCGTAGAACTAGTTTGCCAATGTTATATGTTTTGGCTCGTACTTCTCTGCTTTGATATCTTCGAGCCTGTTGCTGATAGAATGCGGAACGGGCTTTTGCAATGTCATGTTCCTCCTCCAAAGCATCTAAGTTGTCCTGCCGATCTAACTCGGCTTCCTTCTCTTCGTACATGCACAAGCGAGGTGAGTCATGGATTATGTTGCAGGGTAGTACTGCTTCTGCGCTGTACACCATAAAAAATGGTGTGTATCCGGTGGTATGATTCGGCGTGGTCTACAGCCCCCACAGTACGGAGTCGAGCTCCTCGACCCAATGTGTGTCCGATTCCGTCAAGGATCGCACTAGTCTGGGTTTGATGCTGCTCATGATGAGACCATTTGCATGTTCGACTTGACCATTTGTTTGGGGGTGATAGACAGAGGCATAGTCGAGCTTGATGCCCATTTTGCCGCACCAAGTTTTCACCTCATCGGCTATGAAATTCGAGCCATTGTCAGTGATGATGCTGTGGGGGATACCGTAGCGGTGTACAACCCCTGATATGAAGTCTATCACTGGTCCGGATTCGGCCGTTTTAACTAGTTTGGCTTCTATCCATTTGGTGAACTTGTCCACCATGACCAGACCGCGAAGGGCCAAGTTATAGGGATTGTTTGGAGAGCGGTAGGGGGCATATGGCTCTGATTGGCAAATAGTTGGCAACCAACGCAATGTTGGACAAGGTCATGTGCATCTGCCCGGGCTGTTGGCCTGTAAAAACCTGTCCGAAAGGCCTTGCTTACAAGTGCCCGGGCTGCAGCGTGGTGCCCGCCGAGTCCGGCATGGATTTCGGTTAAGAGTTGCCGCCCTTCCTCCTCGGAGATGCATCATTGGAGCACTCCGGTGGTGCTCTTCTTGTAGAGCTCTCCTTCATGGACTTTGTAGGCTCTAGAGCGCCGCCCAATGCAACGTGCCTCATTCTGGTCTTCGGGGAGCTCTTGCCTATTTAGGTAGGCCAAGAAGGGTTCAGTCCATGGGGCGATAACCTCCATGATTTCATGGGCCAAAGGTGTTATTTCGGTGGCAGAGCCTCCAATTACATCAGACTGTTCGGAATCTGGGGTTGTGTTTGGAGCCGGGCTAATATTGCCGGGCTCCCCTTCCCATACCACGGATGGCTCGAACAGCCTTTCCAGAAAGATATTAGGTGGGACGGGGTCGCGTTTAGCACCAATGCGGGTGAGAATATCGGCCGCTTGATTATTTTCTCTGACCACATGGTGGAATTCAAGCCCCTCGAACCGAGCTGACATTTTGAGGACGGCGTTACGATAAGCCATTATTTTCGGATCTTTGGCATCGAAGTCTCCATTTATCTGAGATATTGTGAGGTTCGAGTCCCCACGCACTTCGAGACGTTGGATGCCCATGGAGACTGCCATCCGACAACCATGCAACAGAGCCTCGTATTCGGCTGCATTGTTGGAGTCTGTGTATAGTATTTGGAGTACATATTGAACCGTGTCTCCGGTGGGGGATTTTAGGACAACACCTACTCCCAATCCGGCCAGCATTTTAGAGCCGTCGAAATGCATGATCCAATTGGAGTACACGCCGTACTCTTTAGGGAGTTCGGCTTCTGTCCATTCGGCGACAAAGTCAGCCAGAACTTGCGACTTAATGGCCCGCCGTGGTTTATATGTTATGTCGAATGGAAGGAGCTCAATAGCCCATTTAGCAATTCGGCCCGTGGCGTCGCGGTTGTTTACTATATCGTTGAGTGGTACTTCGGAGGCCACCGTAATCGAACACTCTTGAAAGTAGTGTTGTAGCTTCCGGGATGCCATAAAGACTGCAAATGCTATCTTTTGATAGTGTGGGTACCGAGATTTGCATGGTGTGAGGACAGTGGATACATAATATACCGGCTTTTGTAGCGGGAACCTGTGTCCGTCTGCTTCTCGCTCGATGACGAGCACTGTGCTTACAACTTGGTGTGTTGCAGCTATGTGTAATAGCATGGGTTCACCAGTATTTGGCGCGGTCAGGACTAGATTGGTGGCCAAGAGGGCCTTTATTTCTTCCAGTCCTGCCGTAGCCGCATCCGTCCACTCGAAGTGTTCGGTGCGTCGAAGAAGGCGATAAAGAGGTAGTGCCTTTTCTCCTAGTCGGGAGATAAAGCGGCTTAAGGCCGCCACGCATCCAGTTAATTTCTGGATTTGCTTGAGGTCTGTTGGGATAGCCAACTGTGACAAAGCTCGGATTTTTGCCGGATTTGCTTCAATTCCTCTACTGGAAACGATGAAGTCGAGCAATTTCCCGAAGGGTACACCGAAGACACATTTCTCCGGGTTGAGCTTGATGTCGTATGTTCGGAGGTTGTCGAACGTGAGCCTCAAGTCATCTATTAGAGTTTCAACGTGTCTTGTTTTAATGACCACGTCGTCTATGTAGGCCTCTACTTTTTTGTCGATTTGTTTTTCCAGGCATGTCTGAATCATGCGTTGATAGGTTGCGCCGGTGTTTTTGAGCCCGAAGGCATTGTCTTGAAACAGAAGGGGCCGTATGGCGTGATGAAGGCCGTTGCGGCTTGGTCAGATTCTGCAATTTTGATCTGATGGTATCCGGAGTATGCGTTGAGGAAACACAATGAGTCATGTCCTGCAGTGGCGTCGATAATTTGATCAATGCAGGGGAGGGGGAAGGGATCCTTGGGGCAAGCCTTATTGAGGTCTTTGAAATCGACACATAGGCGCCAGGATTTGTCCTTTTTTCGTACTATTACCAGGTTTGCTAGCCAATCCGGATGTTTTATGTCGAATCCGGCCTCGAGTAGCTTGGCTAGCTCTTCTCCCATTGCTTGTCGCTTAGGCTCTGAGAAACGCCTAAGAGTCTGCTTGACTAGCTTGTATCCTTTCAAAATATTAAGGTTGTGTCCGGCCAACGTACGTGGGATGCCCGACATGTCTGAAGGACGCCACGCAAAAATATCCCAATTCTCGCGCAGGAAATCTCGCAGTGCGGCGTCTACTGTGGGGTTCAGTTGTGTCGCAATGGAAGCTATCTTTGTAGGGTCCGTAGGGTGGACCTGGAATTTGACTATCTCATCCGCGGGTTTGAAAGAGGTGGACTTGGGTCGCTTGTCTAGTATCACGTCGTCTCTGTCCACCATGGCTCGCAGCGTTGTCAGTTCTTCGCCCGCGAGGGCTTCTAATAATGCCTCCAGGGCTAGTGCGGCAGTTTTATTTTCGGCACGGAGTGCGATGTCCGGATCACTAGCTAGAGTGATTATTCCATCGGGTCCGGGCATTTTGAGCTTCATGAACCCGTAACAGGGTATAGCTTGGAAGCTCGTGAATGCGTCTCGCCCTAAGAGGCCGTGGTATCCGCTGCTGAACGCGGCCACTTGGAATGTGATTTCTTCGGACCTGTAATTCTCCGGCGTGCCGAATTCCACATCTAGTGTGATTTTTCCTGCACATCGCGCCTCCCTACTAGGGATGATTCCCCTGAAGGTTGTGCTGCTTCGCTCAATGCGGCTCTTGTCAATTTCCATCTTGCTGAGGGTTTCCTCAGAGATGAGGTTTAGTCCGCTTCCGCCGTCCATGAGCACTTTAGTGAGCCGGAAGCCGCGCACGATTGGACTAAGGACCAAAGCGGCTGGTGCCTGGACTGTTCAGAACTGAGGTTTGTCACTGGCGTTATAGGTTATGGCCGTGTCGCTCCATGGATTTATTGTTGCCATGTGGCAAACTTCGGCGAGACTGCGTTGAGCTCGCTTGCGCCTATTGTTTGAGGCAAAAGTCTCGAAGACTGTCAATACCGTATTGTTATTTCCGGTAGGATGTTGTTTTGCTGTGTGGTTTATGAGGAGATCCTCGCCACTCTTTGCTACCTGCCAGAGTATCCAACAGGCTCTAAGGCTATGAGTTGGCGTGGCGTCCGGTGTGTTGTGAAGTTTGCAAGGCCCATTGAGCCATTCCTCCAATACGGTTCCACGCCTAGTATCAGGCTTTGGTCTTTTTATAATTAAATCGGGCAACTTATGAGAGTTTGCCCTTTTAGTTCGGACAAGGGGTTTAGCGAGAGCCGGATTGTCCCAGAAGTTTGTTTGGGTTTTCCAAGTGCTTTCCATTGCGCAGTATTTCTGCACTATGGCCACTAAGTCAGCGAAGCATACTATGTCACGGCGACTTATAACATTGAGGATCCCTTTGTCCGTGCAATTGTTACAAAAGAGGGAGATTGCGTCTTCCTCGCGACAGTCCTTAACCATGTTTAACAAAAGGAGGAATCTGGCCCAGTAATGATGTACTGTCTCTTGTCGCTCTTGTCTGATATGCAGAAGATTGAATAAATCTCGGTGGGTGGGTGGTTTTGAATTTGAATCCTGACCCAATCCAAAACCCACTGGCCAAGAAGCTTTCTAGCTTAACAGCGCGGGCTCCGAGATGTTCCCCAATTTCTTCGGCCTGCCGCCCGACTCTGAATTGGGGGTTTGGGCCATGTCCTCCCGCGAGCGGGTGTCCGGCTTAGGGAGCTCGGAAATCCGGACATAGTTCGTCCTCAAAACGGAGGGAGAATTCGGATTATGCTCTTCCACTACCGCTATCTCATGGGTGACCGGTGGAGAGTAAATCTCCCTTTGGTCGGGTTTAAGCCTGATCCGGTCATAGTCCATAGCGACACCCAGGGCGGCGATGCGATCCAAGAGCTCATTGAGGGAAGAGAGCTCCATTGGGTCCATCTGTTCGGCGAATTCCGAATCTACATGGAGGATGTTTTTGATGCCTCGAGAAGTCATCGTCGGCGCGATAGCCGATCGAGCGGTCATGACGAAGCCGCCCAGCCGGAGAGTTTGGCCTAGGGCCAGGGCTCCCCCAGAGGTTATGTTGTCCCTGACAATGAAACGAGCCATCAAGCCTTATCGTGATGACATGGTGGAACTCTCAATGAAAGCACCAATGTCGATGTCAAAACCGGCGGATCTCGGGTAGGGGGTCCTGAACTGTGTGTCTAAGCCTAATGGTAACAGGAGACTGGGGACACGATGTTTACCCAGGTTCGGGCCCTCTCGATGGAGGTAATACCCTACTTCCTGCTTGATTGACCTTGATGGTATGAGTATTACAAGAGTTGATCTACCACGAGATCGTAGAGGCTAAACCGTAGAAGCTAGCCTATGGTATGATTGTTGGCGTGTCCTACAGACTACACCCTCTGGTTTATATAGACACCGGAGGGGGCTAGGGTTACATAGAGTCGGTTACAGAGAAGGAGATCTACATCTGAATCACCAAACTTGCCTTCCACGCCAAGGAGACTCCCATCCGGACACGGGACGAAGTCTTCAATCTTGTATCTTCATAGTCCAACAGTCCGGCCAAAGTACATAGTCCAGCTGTCCAGATACCCCCTTATCTAGGGCTCCCTCACCAACCTCGGGCGATCCTCATCGGAAGATTCGCTGGACCTGGAGGCGATGGACAGTGGGACCCTTTCGTCGGCGTCCTCTCCCAAGGCCATGGATAACACTAAGGTGTCATTGCAAAGGACCCGATGCTGGGAAGAGGCTCAGAAGGCTGTTAGGGCGGTGCCGGAGGGTATAACTTCAACGGCCGGAGACACGGGGAGCAAACCCCCATGGATACTGGCGATGGGGGCCATATCAAGTTCGGCCCCCAGCCGAATACAATTCCGAAGACCCATACGGCTCTGGAATCAGGCCAGCATCCTCCTCCAAGAGAAGGAGGTGCACCTATTCAAATGGTGACCATTGTCCATCTGGAGGCACCGAATACTTTGCTGGAAGCGCTGCAAGGCACTTCCAACGTTGAAGAGCACCGCACCCTTATGGGCACGGTGATTGGGAAAGTTCAGTCCGCGAAAAGCGGGCTCACCGAAGCCTGCACAAGCCTTCTAACAGGCTTTGAGGTAAGCAACGCAAATATATAAAAAGAATGTCACAATATAGACAATAGCCCCTGATACACTGTCCGTTGTTCGAAAAGAGAAGCCGGACAGAGGATCAAATAAGTTTCGCAGGAGACTAACTATGAAATGTCTATGTGAATAAGCAGGCGTCGTTACTTACTGCGACCTCCCAAGCTGTTGAGGTCTCCGAACAGAACCAGAGTCTGGAGCGGACTGAGGAAGAGCTCGTCCGCGTGAAGAAACAACTGGAGGATAACCAAGGTATTGAATAACCTTGTCTTTATTCAGGAATGATGAATAATTTGTTCTGACTATAAAATGTCATGAAATTTATTAGGAGCGGCGATCGAGGTCGACGCTCTCAAGAAGGTGCCAGCCGAGGCCGAGGAGAAGGCGGCCAAGGAATAGGTCGCTCGTGAAAAGCACGAGGCTAGGGTCAGTGAGGTCCAGCAAGAGCTCCAGGAAGCCGTGAAGAAGTGCGAGTCCTTGGAGCATAATATTGCGGATAAAGAGTCCGAGCTCATCAAGGCCCGTCAAAACACACACGATGCATGGGTTGAAGCCCAAGGCGCCCTCCAGGAAATCCAGGAGGCAAGAAAAATCGCAGCGGGTAAGGCCTTTATTATGCAGAGCAAACATGTGAAGAAAAGGATCCTTTTAATGACCCGAATTCGGAGTTCTCCAGGGGCATTTGCGGATCTGTCGTGCAGCATTTCAGATGTCGCAGAATTCTTCTGAGCCGAAGAGGGGGGCTCCACAGAGAAGCTGTTTTGGTCGCAATATCTTGCGCTAGAACATCCCGTGCCCTTTAGCGATCAGCTAAAACAACTGGTCGAACTGCATAGGGCGGCCGAACTAGCCATGAAGGATTTAATAATCTGGCTAAGGCCTGCCGAAGCCTTACCCTGCAGCTACTTCGCGCTCGTGAAGCGGCTGGTTAATGCCTGCCCTCGGCTTGATGCTATGAAGCGGTCTATCTGCATCGAAGGCGCGCGAATGGCATTCGCCTGAGTCAAGATGCACTAGGTGAAGATGGACGCCACAAAGCCTATGACCGAGGGCCCACCTGCGGGCAAGGAGCACCGCACGCCCGAGCTGTACTATGACAGTGTCTTGGAGGGATCCCACCTTGTGGCGGAGCAATGTGCCAAGGATATTATATTTCCATGAATACATTCATGTTATCATGTGTTGTAATATGAAACAAGATTGTTATGCAATATAATGCTTGTTATTTAAAAAAATTCCTCCTGTGCGGCCGTTTATATTAAATCTAAGAGTTGGCCAGTCATCGGCTTTAGCCCCCACGTAGGAAGTACGGGGATAAATCTAAATCCTATTTACTCCAGAGTTTGGTTCTTAAAGGAGGTGCTTAGCGCAATGAACCAGAGTAACACAGAATATTAAGTTCATAAGAACAGAGTAACACATTAAGCAAGATGACATGATGTAGAGTGATAAACTCATGCAATATGATATAAATCCCATCTTTTTATCCTCGATGGCAACAATACAATACGTGCCTTGCTGCCCCTACTTTCACTTGGAAAGGACACCGCAAGATTGAACCCAAAGCTAAGCACTTCTCCCATTGCAAGAAAGATCAATCTAGTAGGCCAAACCAAACTGATAATTCGAAGAGACTTGCAAAGATAACCAATCATACATAAAAGAATTTAGCGGAGATTCACATATTTCTCATAGATAAACTTGATCATAAACCCACAATTCATCGGATCTCGACAAACACACCGCAAAAAGAGTTACATCGAATAGATCTCTAAGAAGAGGAAGTAGAACTTTGTATTGAGAATCAAAGAGAGAGAAGAAGCCATCTAGCTAATAACTATGGACACGAAGGTCTGTGGTAAACTACTCACAACTCATCGGAGAGGCCTTGGTGATGATGGAGAGGCCCTCTGTGGTCGATTCCTCATCCGGCGGAGCACCGACGAAGGCTCCAAGATGAAATCTCACGGATACAGAAGGTTGCAGCGGTGGAAATAGTTTTTTGTGGTGCTCCTGGATGTTTTCGGGGTCCATGGATATATATAGGAGGAAGAAGTAGGTCGGTGGACGCTCGAGGGGCCCACGAGGGTGTGGGCGTGCCCACCCTTACAGGGCGTGCCGAGCACCCTCGTGGCCGCCTCATTCGCTTCTTGACGTCCACTCCAAGTCTCCTGGATTGTTTGTTCCAAAAAGATCGCTCCCAAAGGTTTCATTTTGTTTGGACTCCGTTTCATATTCCTTTCCTTCGAAACACTGAAATAGGCAAAAAAACAGCAATTCGGATCGGGCCTTCGGTTAGTAGGTTAATCCCAAAAATGATATAAAAGTGCAGAGTAAAGCCCATAACATCCAAAACAGGTAATATAATAGCATGAAACAATAAAAAATTATAGATACGTTGGGGACGTATCAAGCATCCCCACGCTTAATTCCTGCTCGTCCTCAAGTAGGTAAATGATAAAACAGAATTTTTGATGTGGAATGCTACCTAGCATAATTCTCAATGTAATTATCTTTATTGTGGCATGATTGTTCAGATCCAAATGATTCAAGATAAAAGCTAATAAAACATAAAAATAGTAATACTTTGAAGCATACTAACAAATAATCATGTCCTATCAAAATAGTATAGCCAAAGAAAGCTTATCCCGACGAAATCATATAGTTAGGTCATGCTTCATTTTTATCACACAAAATACTCCCATCATGCACAATCCCGGTTTCAGCCAAGCAATTGGTTCATACTTTTTAACTCGCTTCAGCTTTTTCAACTCTTACGCAATACATGAGCGCAAGCCATGGACATAACACTATATGTGGTATATGGTGGTGGTTGTGAGGACAAAAAGGGAGAAGATAGTCTCACATCAACTAGGCATATCAACGGGCTATGGAGATGCCCATTAATAGATATCAATGTGAGTGAGTAGGGATTGCCGTGCAACAGATGCACTAGAGCTATAAATGTATGAAAGCTCAACAAAAGAAACTAAGTGGGTGTGCATCCAACTTGCTTGCTCACGAAGACCTAGGGCGTTTTGAGGAAGCCCATCATTGTAATATACAAGCCAAGTTCTATAACGAATATTTCCCACTAGTATATGGAAGTGGCAACATAAGAGACTCTCTATCATGAAGATCACGGTGCTACTTTGAAGCACAAGTGTGGAAAAAAAGATAGTAACATTGTCCCTTCTATCTTTTTCTCTCATTTTTTTATTTGGTGGGCTTCTTTGGCCTCTGTTTTTTTTGTATGGGCTTCTTTGGCCTCTTTTATTTTTATAAAGTCTGAAGCCTCATCCTGACTTGTGGGGGAATCATAGTGTTCATCATCCTTTCCTCACTTGGGACAATGCTCTGATAATGAAGATCATCACACTTTTATTGATTTACAACTCAAAAATTACAAATCAATACTTAGAACAAAATATGACTCTATGTGAATGCCTCCGGCGGTGTACCGGGATATGCAATGAATCAAGAGTGACATGTATGAAAAGTTATGAAGGTGGCCTTGCCAAAAATATGATGCCAACTACATGATCATGCAAAGAGCAATATGACAATGATGGAGTGTGTCATAATAAACGGAACGGTGGAAAGTTGCATGACAATATATCTCGTAATGGCTATGGAAATGCCATAATAGGTAGGTATGGTGGCTGTTTTGAGGAAGGTAAATAATGGGTGCATGATACCGGTGAAGGTCGCGCGGCATAATAGAGGCTAGAAAACTGGAAGGGTAAGTGTGCGTATATCCATGGACTCACATTAGTCATAAAGAACTCATATACTTATTGCAAAAGTCTACTTGCCCTTGAACCAAAGTACTACTATGCATGCTCCTAGGGGAAGTGTTGGTAGGTGATAGGCCTCCAACGTATCTACTTTTCCAAACACTTTTACCCTTGTTTTGGACTCTAACTTGCATGATTTGAAAGGAACTAACCCGGACTGACGCTGTTTTCAGCAGAACTGCCATGGTGTTCTTTTTGTGCAGAAACAAAAGTTCTCGAAATGACCTGCAAATCCACGGAGATAACTTTTGGAAAATATAAAAAAATATTGGCAAAAGAATCAATGCCAGGGGGCCCACACCCTGTCCATGAGGGTGGGGGGCGTGCCCCCTCCCCCTGGGCACGCCCCCCTGTCTCGTGGGCCCCCTGCTGCTACACCAATCTCAACTCCAACTCCATATATTCTGTTTCATGGAGAAAAAATGAGAGAGGAAGTTTCATCGCGTTTTACGATACGGAGCCGCCGCCAAGACTGAAAACTTCTCGGGAGGGCTGATCTGGAGTCCGTTCGGGGCTCCGGTGAGGTGGATTCGTTGTCGTCGTCATCATCAACCATCCTCCGTCACCAATTTCATGATGCTCACCATCGTGCGTGAGTAATTCCATAGTAGGCTTGCTGGACGCTAATGGGTTGGATAAGATTTACCATGTAATCAAGTTAGTTTTATTAGGGTTTGATCCCTAGTATCCACTATGTTCTGAGATTGATGTTGCTATGACTTTGCTATTCTTAATGCTTGTCACTAGGGCCCGAGTGCCATGATTTCAGATCTGAACCTATTATGTTTTCATGAATATATGTGAGTTCTTGATCCTATGTTGCAAGTCTATAGTCACCTATTATGTGTTATGATCCGACAACCCCGAAGTGACAATAATCGGGATACTTCTCAGTTATGACCGTAGTTTGAGGAGTTCATGTATTCACTATGTGTTAATGCTTTGGTCCGGTACTCTATTAAAGATTCCAATAGGACCCTGCTGCCACGGGAGGGTAGGACAAAAGATGTCATGCAAGTTCTTTTCCATAAGCATGTACGACTATATTCGAAATACATGCCTACATTACATTGATGAACTGGAGCTAGTTCTGTGTCACCCTATGTTATAACTATTACATGATGAATTGCATCCGACATAATTATCCATCAGTGATCCATTGCCTACGAGCTTTTCACATATTGTGCTTTGCTTATTTACTTTTTCGTTGCTACTGTTACAATTACCACAAAACTGCTATCGTTACTTTTGCCACTATTACCATTACTATCATACTACTTTGCTACTAAATACTTTCCTGCAGATACTAAGTTATCCAGGTGTGGTAGAATTGATAACTCAACTGCTAATACTTAAGAATATTCTTTGGCTCCCCTTGTGTCGAATCAATAAATTTGGGTTGAATACTCTACCCTCGAAAACTGTTGCGATCCCCTATACTTGTGGGTTATCAAGACTATTTTCTGGCGCCGTTGCCGGGGAGCATAGCTCTATTCTCTGACTCACTTGGGATTTATATCTGCTGATCACTATGAAGAACTTGAAAGATCAAAGAACTAAAATTTATCGCTCAACTACGAGGGGAGGTAAGGAACTGCCATCTAGCTCTGCACTTGATTCTCCTTCTATTATGAGTAAGCTTGTGACACCTAAACCTGCTATTGCTATTAATTCTGATATGTCGCATGTTATTGATGATGCCACTTCTACTATGCATGAT
Organism: Triticum dicoccoides; assembly: GCF_002162155.2. Classification (NCBI taxonomy): domain Eukaryota; kingdom Viridiplantae; phylum Streptophyta; class Magnoliopsida; order Poales; family Poaceae; genus Triticum; species Triticum dicoccoides. The sequence continues at coordinate 172,763,474 of NC_041385.1, forward strand.
AGTTATGATGAAACTACTTCCATGCTTGATACTACCGTGCCATTAGGTGAATTTTTTTATGAACAACTTACTAGGGCTAGGGAGAATGAAATTATTGAAACTGATTATATTGAAGATAGTGATGATGAAGGTTCTCCCCCTAAATATGAATTGCCTGTTGTTCCCGAGGGTTATGTTATGGATGAAGAAACTGCTAGAGATTTTCTTGCTTGCAATGATAGATCAGATCTTAAGAAACTATTAGCTAAGCTGAAACAGAAAACTCTGAATGCTAGAATGAAAAATGACCCTGCTTTTGCTACTTCACCTATCTTTGTTACTGATAAGGATTATGAATTCTCTATTGATCCTGAGATAATTACTTTAGTTGAATCTGATCCTTTCTATGGCATCGAATCTGAAACTGTCATGGCACATCTTACTAAGTTAAATGATATAGCCACCCTGTTTACTAATGATGAGAAATCCCGCTATTATTATATCCTTAAGATATTTCCGTTCTCATTAAAGGGTGATCCTAAGACATGGTTTAATTCTCTTGATCCTGGTTGTGTGCGTAGTCCCCAGGATATGATCTATTACTTCTCTGCTAAATATTTCCCTGCTCATAAGAAACAAGCTGCCTTGCGGGAAATATATAATTTTGTGCAAATCGAAGAAGAGAGTCACCCACAAACTTGGGGGAGGCTTCTCCGATTACTTAATGCTTCGCCTGATCATCCTCTTAAGAAAAATGAAATACTTGATATTTTTAAAACGGACTAACTGATGCTTCCAAGGACCACTTGGATAGTTGTGTTGTTGTGTTTTTAGGGAAAGAACAGTCGACCAAGCTGAATTGCTATTGAATAATATGTTGACTAATGAAAATAATTGGACTCTTGAGCCAATTCCTGAGCCAATTGAGCCAACTCCTGAGCCTATTCCTAAACCAACTCCGAAGAAGAGGGGTGTTCTATTTCTCAGTCCTAAAGATATGCAAGAGGCAAAGAAATCAATGAAAGAAAAATGTATTAAAGCTGAAGATGTTAACAATTTACCTCCTATTGAAGAGATACTTGGTCTTAAGATACCACCTGAAGAAACACATCATCTTGATAACCCGACACAGGTAGTGAAGGTAAATTCTCGCTATAGATATGATAAAGATGAAATCCCGTCTACTAAATTTCCTAGCCAGTGCTTAGATGAATTTGATGACTTTATGGATAAACAAGCAAATTCCAATGATTATGTTAGTAGACAGTTGAAAATTAATGCTTAGATGATTGGTTGCTTGAGTGATTATATGTCTAGAATTACGGGTGAACTTAAACTCACTAGTAAACATGTTTCTATGGTCATTGTCGGTGTCAAAACCGGCGGATCTCGGGTAGGGGGTCCCAAGCAGTGCGTCTTAGGATCAATGGTAACAGGAGGCAAGGGACACAATGTTTACCTAGGTTCCGGCCCTCTCGATGGAGGTAAAACCCTACTCCTACTTGATTAATATTGATGATATGGGTAGTACAAGAGTTGATCTACCACGAGATCAGAGAGGCTAAACCCTAGAAGCTAGCCTATGGTATGATTGTTGTTGTATCTCTCCTCTATCGACTAGCCTGGCCCTGGTTTATATAATGCACCAGAGGCCTAGGATAACAAGAGTCCTAGCCGAATACGCCGGTGGGGAGGAGTCCTTTTCTTGAAGCCATGTCTTGTGGAATCTTCAGTGTATGCGGCAGCTGTCCGGACTGGCCCATGAGTATACGGCCACGGGGGTCCTCGGCCCAATCTAATAGATCGGGAGATGATGTGGTGTGTACCCCCTAGTCCAGGACACCGTCAGTAGCCCCCTGAACCGGTCTTCAAGTTTAGGGACGCTCCTCGATTCTTCCGAACCGTTCTTCATCTTCAGTCGTCGGTCTTGAAAACTGGTTCAACAAATCTTCTCATCTTCGATCTTGAGGATCGCCGAAATGCATTTGACGAGTTTACATGTCGGGTATCCGAGGAACCCCTTTAAGTTTCCGGCCTTTATCAATGCCTTGTTATTTTTATGCCACACTTCGGGTTTGAAGTTGTTCCCGGGCGGCAACGTCCTCTTGCGTCCGAGCTCCAATGCTGGACTGCATTCGAGGTATCTTTTGCAGCCGAGCACCAATGCCGGACTGCTTCCCAGCTCTAACGCTGGACTATGTATCCGAGCTCCAACGCCGGACTGTATCCGAGCTCCAACGTCGGACTATGTATCCGAGCTCCAACGCTGGACTATGTATCCGAGCTCCAACGCCGGACTGTATCCGAGGTGTCGTAAATCACCTTGGTTCAAAGAAGTTTGAAGGAGTTTAGCCGAGCTTAATGCCGGAAATGCCCTCTATGGAGCCAGCCACTAGCGCCCGAGCTTTATGCCGGACTGCTTCCGAGGTGGTGCACCACCCCGAATGTGGGCCGATTTTTGTCAATATTTTTGATTGGTGCAATTTATTCTCTGCCGAGATACATAGCCAGTAGCCCTCAAGGTGGGTATCGGTCTAAAACCCTAGATGCCCATGAAGGATGACATAAGACCGCTGATCCCCGTGGCTGCTGAGACTCAGGTTGATTTGCAAAATTGGTCTGAGGATCAAGTCCTAGCTCGGCAGAATACTTCGGGACACAAAAAGCGGCGTGCTCAGTCCTCAAGACTCAGGTTGGGTGCGGCCGACCAACCTGAGGATCAAAATCTCCTCAGAGACTGTATTACACATAAAATTTTCTGCATTGGACATGCAATGCAGTAGCCCCCGAGACACTGGTCGGGTGGCAACACCAGATCAGGGGATCGATGTGCCCCTTTAATATTTGTAAATAATAAGCCCGAAGCCCAATAGCCCCCGAGCCTTAATGCGGGCACGGGAGGCCGAATTAAGGATCGATATCCATAGTAAAATTACAAATTATGTGTAATGACTCTATGTATCCAAGTACTTTACGTCACTAATGCTCAGATCCGCATTGTAGAAAACTTTATTGACCGATCATTGACTTCCACCTCCTCGGCCAATAGCTGAGAGTGTTTGTCCTACTTTATAAAGCCTTTATGAGGGCAAAGATTTACAACAAACAAGGCAATCTGGCCATACGGTTTTATAAACAAAGGTACGCGGAGAGACATCTTATATTACTGTTTAACAGAAGAAATGTCTTCCAAAGACAATAGTCCCATTATCGGTTCCTTTCTTTGGGTTGTCATGCTAAGCATGATCATGAAACCTCAGCTCCAATGTAAGAGCAAAATATCGAGGATTTAGTTTGGGAGGCCAGTTAATAGCCCCCGGTAGTGTTCGGCGACAGTCGAGGTCAAGCCGTAAACACTTCTGCCATTGTTATGAATGGCCCGTCATTTAACGCCCTCATCGGATCGCCGACCAGTTTACGCTTATTGTGACAGTCAGCTTTTGGCTTTCTCCACTGAGGTGCTTAACCATGTGAGCTGGAAGCACAATCGCAGTGGTTCTCCTTTTGCACACCTAGCCGAACAAAGCGGAACATAGGAGGCAAGCGCAGGAGCCGGGCAACCCAACTATTGACCAAAGACACAATTTGAAACCGATGCATATATAGCAATATCCGAGAATGTTTTTGCCGAATCTCTAAAGGTGTCTGACGTTGCACTGCGAGACTTGTGCTAAAAACACACAAATAGTTTAAAAGTGCCATGGGCTTGAAAAGCCAAAAAACTTATTCAAAAGGTTAATGTCCGAACTAGATCAAGTGTTCGGTGCCAATCCGAAAATTGGACTTTAGAAAAAAAAGGTGCTTCTGCCGTGCTTTAACATGACACATCCTATCTCAAAACTTCAAGCAGGTCAGCCTACGGCTTCAACCTCCTATCCCGAAGGCGGAGTACTTCTTACTAGGCCAGTTTAGCAAACTAAACACTAGCGGCTTTGAGAGAGAAATTAGGCTCCCCGGCTAGTGACCGCACACTTGTGTCGAAAAAAGGAGTGATAAATAATAATAAAAACTTTGCAACGACTAAGAAGAAAAACACTTATCATAAAACGGCTCATATAAATTTAAGAGCCCCCAAGTGACTTGGGTAAAAGAATGATTGCATGTACCGAAGTACTTATATCATATCTATGTTCAACCGAACTTTAAACGCGTCTTAACCGACCGTCGGCTTCTCCCTCTTCGGTGAAGGACCAGAAAGTGTTATGTACTCCATCTGTCGAGAATATCAACGGTGTTTCCAATAACCAGGCAATCAGGCCATAAGGCTGTAACAGACAAAGCGCGCTCAGGGAACTTATGCTATATTACTGCGAAGTGTAAGAAGCATCTTCGAAGAAAATAGTACCCCCACCGATACCTTTCTTCGGTGCTCATTGTTATTATGAGACTTGTGCAATAGTTTTTTTGTACTCATGAGTTCCGTTGTTTGCCGACCATGATTGAAAACAATAAGAGCGCTAGCTTTCGGCTTCACCCAGTCTGAGGTCCGGCTCGGTTGACCCGATCGTGACAATCACAGAGGTGCTCCCTTCACTCCCTAGCCGAACAATCGGGAACGTGGGGTAAGCACAGGAGCCAGGCAACCCAGCTTGCAAATCGCTTAAGTCAATATGGTGCATATTGTGGCGTAATACACGAACAAGGAACGAAGCCGTACAAGTATAACCATACGCAAGAGGAAAAAGCTTCATGAAGGAAGCCCCCAAGTAAACGGGGTATTTGAATTTGTGCGTCACAAACAAAGTTTGGACAAGGAAATTTTTACAAGCAACTTTTTTCCAAAAAAGTATAATGCTTGGCCGAGCCGAACACAAGTTAAAAATTTAAAACTTTGAGCATGAAGACAACTTAGCTGGTTAATGTGTTCGGTATTGATGACGCGGTCCGAGCTTGATGCGGGACAAGGTTCCATCCCCGAGCCGGTCTCGAGGTGGCGGAGCAAAGAGATCGACACTCCGAAGTGGTGACATAGCACGGTCAATGTAGGACGGCAGGGTGATTTCGAAGTCCCCGGCATGGGGTAATGAAGTGTTGACGAAGCCCCCCGTCCAGCCGAGGTGACGCCAAAGGATATAGTCCGGCAGGATCATTTTCATGTGCACAAAAAATAGTGCAAACTGGAGATAATAGTAATAATAATAAAAAAAAAAATTGTTGCATAACAAATAATTTAAGCAAAGTGAGTAATAAAAAGAAATATGGCCTGGTGCCAAAGTCGATGTCGATGCAGGGCGGCGGCGTGATTCGGTAAAGGCATGGCAAGGCTTGAATTCACAGGTCGGTTTGAGTTCCGGATGCGGCGTTCGCCGGCTTATGTATGGAGACTGACCGAACCACCATGCGACCATCGTTAATGCGGCCACCATTTGATAGACCTGCGTACATATAATGGACAAACCAGAGTAATAATTTATTGGAAAAAATGAACCCAAACAAGCAAAAAATACTAGGATTAATAGCACCTGTCCTATTTTGTAGCAATTCGAAGAAAGGTGATTCCCAAAATTGGGACTCGATCCGCACACCTATCGTCTGGTGGGCGATAAAGCAACGGCATGGTGATGCTGGCAAAGGTTGGCTCGTAGAGGCAAAGCCCTCGGTCCAGCTAACATGACGGAGCTGGTCGGCCAGCAATGCGCCCCCAGTCCAGCAATGCAAGTTGTGGCGTGGTCGATGCCGGCTTGATGAAGTGACCGTGTGGCGATGCAGGTGTGCCCGCTCCACCTAATCTATGGGGCGGCGATGTTGGTGACGATTTATCCTTCACGATGCCGAACTATTGTTCGGCTGGCCGAGATGATGATCCGAAGAAATTGAGCCTGACTCAACAAAGCGACGATGTGTCTAACGCAGGTCGGCCGCCGTGGAGTGATGTTGTCGGGCTGGTTTGACACCGGCGCGACGGTGAAGTTCGTATTGCAAGAATACTTTGAATACTACTGGGGTGTGTTTGAGAATAAAACACAGCACCCCATATGAAAACTTCCTTCAAAAAGAATGTCCGAGATCCCGTTCATAAAGAAGATGAATTCGGGTCGGATTCGTTCTCGCGCAGAAAACAGATCCAAAAAGTGATGTACTAATCAGAAGTTTCCCGGAGTTTGGACGGTCGGATCGAGCTGAATTTTTGGCAGGTGGTAGATATTGGAATTCCACCGCAAATCAACGGTTGGATCCTGCAAAGGACATCCGAGCTAGATGATTGACACCATGCCCTAAACTCGTCCGAATTCTCGTCCAGATTCAACAGGGCTCCGGTATATCGGAGATTGCCGTAGATTCCTCCATCGAAACTCGACGAAATTTTTGCAGGGTTGTTGTAGACTTAATTCCGCATAATTCCATTGAAGTAATCATTTAAGCGACACTCGAGGAGGCGGTGGCGGCAGATACAAGTTTGCTGTCCAGAAAAACAGCACGGTCGCCTGAGGGCAATGTTGACGTTGAGCCCCCGAGCTCCATGGATGACTCCTCCATGATCTTGATAGAGATCAGAGTTGGTGTTGATGAAGGCCCTCATCCGAACATGACGATCGGAGGTAGGGCGCAGTCCTCGGTCAAGCCAAGGTGACCAGTCGAGCTGGTGACGAAGAAACCGACGTCGCAGCTGACCTGCAGTCGAGCCATTGATCCTTTCGCCGATCACACAGCGGAACTCTCAATGAAAGCACCAATGTCGGTGTCAAAACCGGCGGATCTCGGGTAGGGGGTCCCAAGCAGTGTGTCTTAGGATCAATGGTAACAGGAGGCAAGGGACACAATGTTTACCCAGGTTTGGGCCCTCTCGATGGAGGTAAAACCCTAATCCTGGTTGATTAATATTGATGATATGGGTAGTACAAGAGTTGATCTACCACGAGATCAGAGAGGCTAAACCCTAGAAGCTAGGCTATGGTATGATTGTTGTTGTATCTCTCCTCTATTGACTAGCCTGGCCCTGGTTTATATAATGCACCAGAGGCCTAGGATAACAAGAGTCCTAGCCGAATACGCCGGTGGGGAGGAGTCCTTGTCTTGATCGCCAAGTCTTGTGGAATCTTCCTTGTATGCGGCAGCTGTCCGGACTGGCCCATGAGTATACGGCCATGGGGGTCCTCGGCCCAATCTAACAGATCGGGAGATGATGTGGTGAGTACCCCCTAGTCCAGGACACCGTCAGTCACCACTCAAGCTGAATAAGTACTTAAGGCTCAAAATGAATTGCTTGATGAATTAAATAATAAACATGATTTTGCTGTTAGAGTGGTTACTAGAACTGGTAAAATGACTCAGGAACCTTTGTATCCTGAAGGCCACCCTAAGAGAATTGAACAAGATTCTTAGAATAATAACCTAGATGCTCCTAGTTCTTCTAAAAAGAAGAAAAATAAAAATGATAGGTCTTCGCATGCTTCTAGTGAACCTATAATAGAAACACCTGAGAGTCCTAATGATACTTCTATCTCTGATGCTGAAACACAATCCAGAGATGAACATGAACCTAATGATAATGCTAATAATGATGTTCATGTAGATGCTCAACCTAGTAATAACAATGATATAGAAATTGAACCTACTGTTGATCTTGATAACCCACAATCAAGAAATCAAGGTTATGATAAGAGAGATTTTGTTGCTAGGAAACATGGTAGGGAAAGAGAACCATGGGTTCAGAAACCAATGCCTTTTCCTCCTAAACCATCCAAGATAAAGGATGACGAGGACTTTCAGCGCTTTGCCGAAATGATTAGACCTATTTTCTTACGCATGCGCTTAACTGATATGCTTAAAATAAACCCTTATACTAAATACATGAAAGATATCATTACTAATAAGAGAAAAATACCTGAAGCTGAGATTTCCACCATGCTGGCCAACTATACCTTTAAGGGTGGAATACCTAAGAAACTTGGTGATCCCGGAGTACCCACTATACCTTGCTCCATAAAAAGAAATTATGTTAAAACTGCCTTATGTGATTTAGGAGCCGGTGTTAGTGTTGTGCCTCTTTCCTTGTACCGTAGACTTCAATTAAGTAAGTTGACACCTCTGAGATATCTTTGCAAATAGCTGATAAATCGACTGTTATACCTGTCGACGTGCCTGTTGTTGTTGCGAATGTTACTATCTTAACAGACTTTGTCATTCTTGATATCCCTGAGGACGACAGTATGTCGATTATCCTTGGTAGACCCTTTTTAAATACTGCAGGTGCTGTTATTGATTGCAACAAAGGCAATGTCACCTTTCAGGTTAATGGAAATGAGCATACGGTACATTTTCCGAGGAAACAACCTCAAGTTCACAGCATAAATTCTATTGGTAAAATTCCATCAATAATTATTGGAGGTTTTCAATTTCCTCTTCCTACTTCAAAGAAAACATATGACATTCTTATTATTGGGGATGTTCATATCCCCGTTGAGGTAACCTAGTGCCACTTAGAAATTTCTCCGGTTTTATGTGATCCTGAATGAGTTTGTTAACAAGACTTGATCAACCTTGTTAGTGGATTCCTTTTGATGATCATGAGATGGATGAAACAAGAAGGCACAACCTTCTGTACTCTCTCTTTACTTTCTGTTACTTAGAATAAATAAAGTAGAAATAGTATATTTTGTCTGTTTTCTGAATTATCCATGCAATAAAAATATCCTGAACATAAAAGTTCTCCAAATGCCATGTCAATTTAATATGATTTTTTCAGGAATATTTGAGAATATTTGGCACTAAGAACACAGCAGAGGGAGCAAGCACCTGGCCATGAGGGTCCAGGGCGCGCCCACTCTTACAGGGCGCGCCCCCCTGCCTCGTGGGCCCATGGTGGCTCCCCTCCACTTATTCCTGCACCCACACACTCCATCTCCCTCCCAAAAAATCACCATCCAGCTCAAGCACGAGTTCCAGCTCGTTTTGCTGTGATTTTCGATCTCCTTTCTCAAAGCTCCATTCACAAAACTGCTTTGGGAGATTGTTGCTTGGTATGTGACTCGTCCAATGATCCAATTAGTTTTTGTTCTAGTGCTTTATTCATTGCAAATCCTTGCTTCCTTGGTGACCCTATTCTTGAGCTTGCATGTTAAATTTATGAGGTCCCAAGTAGTTCTAATGCATGATATAGGCTCTAGGCACTTGTGGGAGTAGTTGCTATCAATCTTGTTTAGTTTGATTCACTTTTATTTTGAAGTTACTAAAAATTTCATAATGTTCAAAAAAAGATGAAGAGGGTTTTCTTGAGGGGCTCTTCTAGCCAAAGCTCCAAGGATAAGCAAGCTAAGGAGAAAGAAAAGGCCAAGTATAATCTTCCTCGCGTAGCGGAAGTAAGGCCTTGTGAGTGGCCATGTGATAATTTCTTCAGAGCAGCCGGGATTTATGAAGACTTTTATTCTTTGGCTGAAAATGCGGGCCTCACCAACTTCCTCCACGACCGGATCGAACAGTACCTCTTACTTACCAATACTTTCATGCAAAACTTTTATTATCATCCTAAGAATTCACCTCCTTTAGTATCTTTTCATTTATATGATGAGGCTAAGGAAATGTCATTATGTAATTTTTGCGCGGTTTGTAGAATACCCTTTGAGGGTAGCTTAGATGAACCACATCGTAAAGATGTGGATGGTTTCGTTGTTACTATTACTGTAGGGGAATCGAAGAAGGGTTCCGATGCGAGAATCAGTAGCATACATTTTCCTGTTTTACGCTACTTTGCCATATTTGCTAGTCGATGCTTAATTGGTCGTGGAAATAGTGGAAACTTCAATGTTCCTGATATTATTATTCTGCTCCATGCCTTATTCGGTGATAACACTTTTAATATGGGTGTCGTTATTTCTAAACGGTTAAGCTTAAACCGTACTAAAGGCCCTATCTTTGGAGGTATCTATGCTGCAGCCTTGCTAAACATTTCGAGATACCTATTAGACATGATGAGGAATAGGAGACATCTTTGCCTCTTACTTTTTTAGATTACAAGAGCATGGTAGCACATGAGTGTATTGTTTACAACGATGATAATATGCTCATGTATAACCTGAGATTTAATAAGAAACACAATAAGATTATTACCCTACCGGCACCTTCTTTGTTTGATTTAACTGCAGGTCATTACCTTCTCTTGCCGGAGGCTGTTTGCACGCACCGAGGTTAGACATCAGCTCCAGAGCCTGAGTCGGAACCACCACTGGACCCCTATCGTCCATCATCTTATCAGTGGGATCCGGAGGAGATCGCCAGCCAGTGGCAATACGAGGACACTCCTCGGTACACCGGGAGAGTAGCCGTGATCCTTGGGCATAGACCAACTTAGGCCAAAAGCCTAAGCTTGGGGGAGTACGTATTTCCCACCGACTTTACATTCATGTTCACACACTCATTTTAGTGTCGGTGCTCATACTCTTTCATTGTACTATCCATGCTAGTTCAATTTCTTTTTCTAGTTTTCTTCTTGTGTGTTTGATAAACCTTAAGAAAAACCAAAAAAATTGTTAGCTTAATTTCCATGCCTGTAGTAGTAATAATTAAAAGAAAAACCCAAAAAGATTTCTCGTTCCTCTTTTGCTTGTTGGGAGCTTTCCCGTGTAAATAGTTTTATTTCTTCTTTTTCCTTTGGGGGTCGAGAGAAGAAGACCATAATGAAAATGCTTAGTGGCTCTCATATGCATGATTGTTTATTTAACCAAGAGGCCATATTACTTTGTCTTCTCTCTTGAATTGAATGCTTGCAGATTCTAGCTTGGTCCAATGCACGTACACTCTTATTATTATACACATTGCTCGGTCGTGCAAGTGAAAGGCAATAATGACGATATATGATGGACTGTGTGATATGAGAGAAGCTGGTATGAACTCGACCTCTTTTGTTTTTGTAAATATGATGAGTTCATCGTTCCTGATTCAGCCTATTATGAATAAACATGTTTGCAATGACGATTTGAGATTATAGTTGATTATGTCATGTTTAATTAGCTGGGAGCTTATAATGGTTTACCTTGCGTGCCAACATGCTATTAAAATGATTGTGATGTGGTATGATAGGGTGGTATCCTCCTTTGATTGCATTGAGTGACTCGAGTTGGCACATGTTCACGCATGTAGTTGAAACAAAAATCAACATAGCCTTCACGATATTTATGTTCATGGTGGATTATATCCTACGCATGCTTGCACTCGGTGTTGATTAATTTTAATGCCTGTTCATGACTGTTGTCGCTCCCTCAGTTGGTCGCTTCCCAGTCTTTTGCTAGCCTTCACTTATACTAAGCAGGAATACTGCTTGTGCATCCAAACTCCATAAACCCCAAAGTTATTCCATATGAGTCCGCCATACCTTCCTATATGCGGTATTTACCCGCCGTTCCAAGTAAATTTGTATTTGCCAAACTCCAAACCTTCAAATGAAATTCTGTTTTGTATGCTCGAGCAGCTCATGTATCAACTAGGGTTGTCTGTATCTTCCATGCTAGGTGGGTTATTCTCAAGGGGAGTGGACTCTGCTCCTCATTCACGAGAAAGTGGCTGGTAACTGGGATGCCCAGTCCCATGATCAAAAAGATCAAAGAAAATCAAAATAATTAAACAAAACTCCCCCATGATTGTTGTTAGTTGGAGGCACTCGTTGTTTCGAGCAAGCCATGGATTGATGTTTGTTGGTGGTGGGGGAGTATAAACTTTACCATTCTGTTTGGGAACCGCCTATAATGTATGTAGCATGGAAGATATCAAGATCTCATAGTTGTTATGTTGACAGTGAAAGTATACCGCTCAAAATGTTATTTATCTCTCTATTTCAAAATCGAGCTCTGGCACCTCTACAAATCCCTGCTTCCCTCTGCGAAGGGCCTATCTATTTACTTTTATGTTAAGTCATCACCCTCTTATTAAAAAGCACCCGCTGGAGAGCACACTGTCATTTGCATGCATTACTATTAGTTTATATCGGGTATGACTTGACTGGATCTCTTTTACCATGAATTACAAAGTTTAGTCAGTCCTTGATCTTCAAAGGTGCTATGCATTTATGTTTTGCGGTCTCAGAAAGGGCTAGCGAGATACCATCTTGGTATATCATATTATGATTGTTTTGAGAAACTGTTGTCATTCGAGTTCTATTATTATTGCTCCCTAGCTGATTATGCCAATGATATGAGTAAACATGAGACCTAAGTGTTATTGTGAATATGGTTAGTTCATAATCTTTGCTGAAAACTTGAATGCTGGCTTTACATATTTACAACAAGAGCAAATAGAGTTTGTAAATTTTTTTCTTTATCACTTTCCGTTTGTCAACTGAATTGCTTGAGGACAAGCAAAGGCTTAAGCTTGGGGGAGTTGATACGTCTCCAACGTATCTACTTTTCCAAACACTTTTGCCCTTGTTTTGGACTCTAACTTGCATGATGTGAACGGAACTAACCCGGACTGACGTTGTTTTCAGTAGAACTGCCATGGTGTTATTTTTGTGTAGAAACAAAAGTTCTCAGAATGACCTGCAAATCCACGAAGATAACTTTTGGAAAATATAAAAAATATTGGCGAAAGAATCAATGTCAGGGGGCCCACACCCTGTCCACGAGGGTGGGGGTGCGCCCTCTCCCCCTGGGCGCACCCCCTGTCTCGTGGGCCCACTTCTACTCCACCGACCTCAACTCCAAGTCCATATATTCCGTTTCGCGGAGAAAAAATCAGAGAGGAAGTTTCATCATGTTTTACGATACGAAGCCGCCACCAAGCCCTAAAACCTCTCGGGAGGGCTGATCTGGAGTCCGTTCGGTGCTCCGGAGAGGTGGATTCATCGCCGTCGTCATCATCAACCATCCTCCACCAATTTCATGATGCTCACCGCCGTGCATGAGTAATTCCATCGTAGGCTTGCTGGACAGTGATGGGTTGGATGAGATTTACCATGTAATCAAGTTAGTTTTGTTAGGGTTTGATCCCTAGTATCCACTATGTTCTAAGATTGATGTTGCTATGACTTAGCTATGCTTAATGCTTGTCACTAGGGCCCGAGTGCCATGATTTCAGATCTGAACCTATTATGTTTTCATGAATATATGTGAGTTCTTGATCCTATCTTGCAAGTCTATAGTCACCTATTATGTGTTATGATCCGACAACCCCGAAGTGACAATAATAGGGATACTTCTCGGTGATGACCGTAGTTTGAGGAGTTCATGTATTCACTATGTGTTAATCCTTTGGTCCGGTACTCTATTAAAAGGAGGCCTTAATATACCTTAGTTTCCAATAGGACCCCGCTGCCGCGGGAGGGTAGGACAAAAGATGTCATGCAGGTTCTGTTCCATAAGCACGTATGACTATATTCAGAATACATGCCTACATTACATTGATGAACTGGAGCTAGTTCTGTGTCACCCTATGTTATAACTATTATATGATGAATTGCATCCGACATAATTATCCATCACTGATCCATTGCCTACGAGCTTTTCACATATTGTACTTTGCTTATTTACTTTTCCGTTTCTACTGTTACAATTACCACAAAACTGCTATCGTTACTTTTGCCACTATCACCATTACTATCATACTACTTTGCTACTAAATACTTTGCTGCAGATACTATGTTATCCAGGTGTGGTTGAATTGACAACTCAACTGCTAATACTTGAGAATATTCTTTGGCTCCCCTTGTGTCAAATCAATAAATTTGGGTTGAATACTCTACCCTCAAAAACTTTTGCGATCCCCTATACTTGTGGGTTATCAGTAGGAGTTAATCATCGCGCGATCCCGACCTCCACTCATAAGGAAAGAAATTAAAAGAGCATCCCATGCAACAAATTGGTCACATAACTTTTACCATACGTGCATGCTACGGGACTTGCTAACTTCAACAAAAGTATTTCTCAATTTCATAATTACCCAACTAGCACGACTCTAACATTACCACCTTTATATCTCAAAACAATAATCAAGCATCAAATTGATCATAGTGTTTAATGCACTTTCTATGATAGTTTTTATTATACCCAACTTGGATGTTCATCATTCTAGGACCAAATGTATAACCATAGCAAATACCATGCTGTTATAAAAGACTCTCAAAATAATATAAGTGAATCATGAGAGATCAACAATTTTTTGAAAATAAAGCCACCGCCGTGCTCTAGAAAATATAAGTGAAGCACACAGAGCAAAACTATCTAGCTCAAAAGATATAAGTGAAGTACATAGAGTATTCTAATAAATTCTAAATCATGTTGGTATATCCCAAAAGGTGTGTACAGCAAGGATGATTGTGGTAAACTAAAAAGCAAAGACTCATATCATACAAGACGCTCCAAGCAAAACACATATCATGTGGTAAATAAAAATATAGCTCCATGTAAAGTTACCTATAGACGAAGACGAAAAAGGGGATGCCTTCCGGCGCATCCCCAAGCTTAGGATTTTGGTTGTCCTTGGATATCTTGGGGTGCCATGGGGATCCCCAATCTTAGGGTTTTGCCACTCCTTATTCCATAGTCCATCAAATCTTTACCCAAAACTTGAAAACTTCACAACACAAAACTCAATAGGAAATCTCATAAGCTCCGTTAGTGCAAGAAAGAAAAACCACCACATAAGGTACTATAATGAACTCATTATTTATTTATATTGGTGTTAAACCTATTGTATTCCAACTTCTCTATGGTTCATACACCCCGATACTACCCATAGATGCATCAAAATAAGCAAACAACACACGAAAAACAGAATCTGTCAAAAACAGAACAGTCAGTAGCAATCTGTAACTTTCAAATACTTATTGACATCGAAAAATCCTACCAAAATAGGAAGTCCAAGGAAATTTATCTATTTATCTACAGCAAAACGAATCAACACAAAAGCACGTTCCTGTGATTTATTGAATTTGTTCTCGTGCGTGCAAAGTTTCTGTTTTTCAGCAGAATCAAATTAACTATCACCGTAAGTTATCCTATAGGTTCTACTTGGCACAAATACTAATTAAAACATAAAAACACATATAAACAGAATCTAGATTGATTATTTATTACTAAACAGGAACAAAAATCAAGGAACAAAAATAAAATTGGGTTGCCTCCCAACAAGCGCTATCGTTTAACGCCCCTAGCTAGGCATAAAAACGAGAATAGATCTAAGCATTGCCATCTTTGGCATTCAATTCATAAGTGGCTCACATAATAGATTCATAAGGTAATTTAATTTTCTTTCTAGGAAACTGTTCCATGCCTTTCCTTAACGGAAATTGGAATCTAATATTTCCTTCCTTCATATCAATAATTGCACCAATCGTTCTAAGGAAAGGCCTACCAAGAATAATAGGACACAAAAGATTGCAATCTATATCAAGAACGATAAATTCTACGGGCACATAATTCCTATTTGCAACAATAAGAACATCATTAATCCTTCCCATAGGTTTATTAATGGTGAAATCCACAAAGTGCAAATTTACAGAGCAATCATCAAATTCATGGAAACCTAGCACATCACATAAAGTTTTCGGAGTCGTGGAAACACTAGCACCCAAATCACACAAAGCATAGCATTCATGATCTTTAATTTTAATTTTTATTGTAGGTTCCCACTCATCATAAAGTTTTCTAGGTATAGAAACTTCCAAATTAAGTTTTTCCTCATAAGATTACATCAAGGCATCAACAATATTTTTAGTAAAAGCTTTATTTCGGCTATAAGCATGAGGAGAATTCAACACGGGTTGCAACAAGGAAATACAATCTATTAAAGAACAATTATGATAATTAAATTCCTTGAAATCCAAAGTAGTGGGATCATTACTATGTAAATTTTTAATCTCTCCAATCCCACTTTTACCAATTTTAGCATCAAGATCAAAATACTCCAAATCATTGGAACGCCTTTTAACTAAAGTTGATTCACCTCCAGTCCCATCATTATCAAGATTCATATTGCAAAACAAAGATTTAATATGGGACACATCAATAAATTTTAGATCTTCGTCATTATTTTCATGGAAACTAGAAGAACACGCTCTTACAAAGCAATCTTTCTTAGCACGCAACCTAGCGGTTCTTCTTTTGCACTCATCAATGGAAATTCTCATAGCTTTGAGAGACTCATTGATATCATGCTTAGGAGAAACAGATCTAAGTTTCTAAGAATCAACATCAAGAGAAAGTCTATCGACGTTCCTAGCCAATTCATCAACTTTAAGCAAGTTTTCTTCAAGCAAAGAATTGAAATTCTTTTGAGAATTCATAAATTCTGTAGCACTATTCTCAAAATCAAAGGGTATCTTATTAAAATTTCCCTAAGAGTTGTTGTAGGAATTACCATAATTATTAGAGGAATTACTAGGGAACGGCCTAGGATTAAAGTTTCCTCTATACGTGTTGTTACCAAAATTATTCCTACCAACAAAATTCACATCCATAGATTCATTATTATTCTCAATCAAAGTAGACAAATGCATATCATTAGGATCAATAGTGGCACTCTTAGAAGCAAACAATTTCATAAGTTCATCCATCTTTCCACTCAAAACATTAATTTCTTCTATAGCATGGACTTTTTTACTAGTAGATCTTTCGGTGTGCCATTGAGAATAATTAACCATAATATTATCAAGGAGTTTTGCAGCTTCTCCTAAAGTGATTTCCATAAAAGTGCCTCCCGCGGCCGAATCTAAAAGATTTCTAGAAGCAAAATTCAATCCGACATAAAAGTTTTGTATGATCATCCATGAATTCAAACCATGAGTAGGGCAATCGCAAATCATTAATTTCATTCTTTCCCAAGATTGGGCAACATGCTCATGATCAAGTTGTTTAAAATTCATAATATCATTTCTAAGAGAGATGTTTTTTATTGGGAGGAAAATATTTAGAGATAAAATCATCTTTGCACTTATTCCAAGAATCAATACTATTTTTAGGCAAAGACGAAAACCAAGTTTTAGCACGATCTCTAAGTGAAAACGGAAATAACTTCAATTTAACAATATCATTATCCGTATCTTTCTTCTTTTGCATATCACACAAATCAACAAAATTGTTTAGATGAGTAGCGGCATCTTCACTAGGTAGGCCGGAGAGTTGATCTTTCATAACAAGATTCAACAAAGCAGCATTGATTTCACAAGTTTCAACATCATTAAGAGGAGCAATCGGAATGCTAAGGAAACCATTATTATTGGTATTGGAAAAGTCACACAATTCAGTATTATCTTGCGCCATCGTGACAAGCAATCCAACACACAAGCACACAAAAAGGCAATCGAAAGGGAGAGGAGAACGGGAAAGAGAGGGCGAATAAAACGGCAAGGGTGAAGTGGGGGAAAGGAAAACGAGAGGCAAATGGCAAATAATGTAATGTGAGGGAGATGAGTTTGTGATGGGTACTTGGTATGTCTAGACTTGAGCGAAGACCTCCCCGGCAACGGCGCCAGTAATCCTTCTTGCTACCTCTTTAGCATGTGTTGGTTTTTCCCTTGAAGAGGAAAGGGTGATGCAGCAAAGTAGCGTAAGTATTTCCCTTAGTTTTGAGAACCAAGGTATCAATCCAGTAGGAGGCTCCTCCCAAGTCCCACGCGCCTACACAAACAAACAAGAACCTTGCAACCAACGCGATAAAGGGGTTGTCAATCCCTTCACGGAATTTTGCGAAAGTGAGATCTGATAGAGATAATAAGATAAGATAAATATTTTTGCTATTTTTATGATATATATTAGAAAATAGAAGATGCAAATAAAAGTAGATGGAAAACTAATATGATAAAAGATAGACCCGGGGGCCATAGGTTTCACTAGTGGCTTCTCTCAAGATAGCATAATTATTACGGTGGGTGAACAAATTACTGTCGAGCAATTGATAGAAAAGTGCATAGTTATGAGAATATCTAGGCATGATCATGTATATAGGCATCACGTCCGCAACAAGTAGACTGAAATAATTCTTCATCTACTACTTTACTCCACACATCGACCGACTCCTGCCTGCATCTAGAGTATTAAGTTCATAAGAATAGAGTAACACATTAAGCAAGATGACATGATGTAGAGGGATAAACTCATGCAATATGATATAAAGCCCATCTTTTTATCCTCGATGGCAACAATACAATACGTGCCTTGCTGCCCCTGCTGTCATTGGGAAAGGACACCGCAAGATTGAACCCAAAGCTAAGCACTTCTCCCATTGCAAGAAAGATGAGTCTAGTAGGCCAAACCAAACTGATAATTCGAAGAGACTTGCAAAGATAACCAATCATACATAAATTCAGAGGAGATTCAAATATTTCTCATAGATAAACTTGATCATAAACCCACAATACATCGGATCTCGACAAACACATCGCAAAAAGAGTTGCGTCGAATAGATCTCCAAGAAGAGGAAGAACTTTGTATTGAGAATCAAAGAGAGAGAAGAAGCCATCTAGCTAATAATTGTGGACCCGAAGGTCTGTGGTAAACTACTCACAACTCATTGGAGAGGCCTTGGTGATGATGGAGAGGCCCTCCATGGTCAATTCCCCCTCCGACGGAGCACCAGCGAAGGCTAGAAGATGAGATCTCGTGGATACAGAAGGTTGCAGCGGTGGAAATATTTTTTCGTGGTGCTCCTGGATGCTTTCGGGGTCTGTTGATATATATAGGAGGAAGAAGTAGGTCGGTGTACGCTCGAGGGGCCCATGAGGGTGGGGGCGCGGCCACCCTTACAGGGTACACCGGGCATCCTCGTGGCCGCCTCGGTCGCTTCTTGACGTCCACTCCAAGTCTCCTGGATTGCGTTTGTTCCAAAAAGATTGCTCCCGAAGGTTTCATTCCGTTTGGACCCGGTTTGATATTCCTTTCCTTCCAAACACTGAAATAGGCAAAAAAACAACAATTCGGGTCGGGCCTCCAGTTAGTAGGTTAGTCCCAAAAATGGTATAAAAGTGTAGAGTAAAGCCCATAAACATCCAAAACAGGTAATATAGTAGCATGAAACAATCAAAAAATATAGATACGTTGGAGACATGTCAACTGTCTTCTCTTCGGTGTTGTCACCATTGTTTCGACGCTTGTGTCTATTGCGTCGGGGCTTGCCGTTTTAATCTCTGGCTTCAGAAGTGCCAGGTTTACTTGAGTCATTGTTGCTACGGGCTAGCCAAGTGACTTCGCCCGCACAGAAGCGGGTCATAAGCGTCGTAAGGCCTGCCATGGACTTCGGGTTTTCTTGGCCGCGGTGTCGGGCAAGCCATTCATCACGGATGTTATGTTTGAAGGCTGCTAGGGCTTCGGCATCCGGACAGTCGATGATCTGGTTCTTTTTAGTTAAGAACCTAGTCCGGAATTTCCTGGCTGACTCTCCGGGCTGTTTGATTATGTGACTTAAGTCGTCGGCATCCGGAGGTCGGACGTAGGTGCCTTGGAAGTTGTCATGGAAAGCATCTTCCAAGTCTTCCCAACTGCCGATGGAGTTTTCGGGCAGACTGCTCAACTAGTGTCGAGCTGGTCCCTTGAGTTTTAGCGGGAGATATTTGATGGCGTGGAGATCATCACCGTGGGCCATATGAATATGGAGAAGAAAATCATCAATCCATACCGCGGGATCTGTTGTCCCATCATATGATTCAATGTTTACGGGTTTAAACCCTTCTAGGAATTCATGTCCCATTACTTCATCAGTGAAGAAGAGGGGGTGTGCGGCACCTCTATGTCGGGCCACGTTGCAACGCAGCTCGGATGGAGCTGGTCTGTGGTATTTGGCCCGGACAGGTTTGTATTTGTCATGCCTGGCCATATGGCTATCGTCGCGCATCGGGGCACGCCCTCGCGATCCATAGATCGATCTGGTCTGATCTGCTCTAGCTTCCAGGTCATGCTGCAGGTCATATGTGTATTCTCGAGCTGTTGTGTCTTTGTTTTTATGGCAAGGTAGTGCGGGCTAGTGTTCGGCTTGAGTTGCCGCCTTGTCTCGGCCACGCGATGGTCGGTCAGCCGCATTGTGCGCTGGTAGGACGGGCTCCAGCGCCTCGTCATCGATTTGAGGTAGCAATTTGCGCTTTGGTAAGTTTTGGTTGGGCGCTCGAGGCCGTATTCCTCGGCTGCCAGGACGTCAATCCATCTATCATTGAGCAGATCTTGATTAGCTTGAAGCTGTTGCTGCTTCTTTTTTAGGCTCCTTGCAGTGGCTATTAGCCGGCGCTTAAAGGGCTCCTGCTCGAGAGGTTCCTTAGGCACGATAAATTCTTTGTCGCTGAGGCTCACCTCATCCTTAGAGAGCGGCAGGTAATTACTGTGCTCCAAGGCTTAATTTGTGGCCTGTTGATCGAGGCTAACTCGTCCGTCTTCCCATTCGTCCTGTTCGAAAGTTGGATCAACAGGGTCTTCACTGTCTTTGGCATCATCTGGAGTATGATTCTCTCTTGTGCCGGTATCACTGTTTTTTCCATGGTGTGGTTTAGAGCGGTGCTGCTGACATCGGCGCTTTGGATGCTTCACAGGACGTTTATCCTGGACTGGTTTTTCATTGTCTCCGTTGTTCTCTTTGAGTGTATCCACCATATATATGTCATACGAGGAGGTGGTTGCCCAGCGCCCAGTGGGCAGTGGTTTTTGCGTCTGTTCCTCTCCGGCATCATCGTCCATACCGTCGATGTCTTTGGACTCGAAGTCGAGCATGTCAGTTAAGTCCTCAATAGTGGCTATGAAGTGGGTGGTGGGTGGGGAGCGGAATTCTCCGACATCAGCTTCCAATCCAAATTGAATATAGTTCGGCTGAGAATCCCCAGATAAGGCAAGGGCCTTTAATGAGTTTAGCACATCGCCTAAAGGTGAGTGCTGGAAGATATCTGCGGAGCTGAACTGAACGATCAGCGCGTGATCGACGGGCGCGGATGCACGCGGTTCGGAACCTATGACCGGAGACGAGTCAGAGGTTCCGGTGAAACAGGCCTCGTTCGAGGTCGGATCTATGTTCGGCTCCAACGCCGCTGAGTCTACGGCTTCCGTGGCGGGGTTGAGCTTACCGTTCTTGGACGATGCAATCTGCTCCGGATCTAGGGCCAGAGCAGTTACAGGCGCTATCTCTTGGGCATGGTCTGATGATAGATTTAAGTCATGTTCATCATGGTGGCAGGGAGCGGCTGTCATGGGATCGAATCCATCAAAGATCAAGTCTCCACAGATGTCGGTGACGTAATTCAAGCTTCCAAACCTAACCTGATGGATAGCGACGTAGCTGTCGATCTGCTCCAGATGACCAAGCGAGTTGGCCCGCAGTGCGAAGCTGCGGAATACAAAGATCTGTTCAGGGAGGAAAACCTCACCCTGGACTACATTGTTGTAGATGATTGATGGAGCCATCAAAACCTTCAGGTGACGGTGCAGCGGAACTCTCAATGAAAGCACCAATGTCGGTGTCGAAACCAGCGGATCTCGGGTAGGACGCAACGAACTATGCGTCTAAGGTCGATGGTAACAGGAGACAGGGGACACGATGTTTACCCAGGTTCGGGCCCTCCCTATGGAGGTAATACCCTACTTCCTGCTTGATTGATCTTGATGAATATTAATATTACAAGAGTTCATCTACCACAAGATCGTAATGGCTAAACCCTAGAAGTCTAGCCTATGGGAATATGATTGTGTATACCTCCGCCTCAACGGACTAAGCCCTCCGGTTTATAGACACACCGGAGGGGACTAGGGTTGTACAAAGTCAGTTACAGAGAAAGGAGTCTTCATATCCGGTCGCCAAGCTCGCCTTCCACGCCAAGGAGAGTCCCATCCGGACACGGGACGAAGTCTTCTATCTTGTATCTCCATAGCCCAGTCTGGCCCACATCAATATTTTGGCTGTCCGAGGACCGCATAATCCGGGATTCCCTTAGCAGGGGTAAAAAGTGAAAAGAGTACCCCCTGTCCCTATTTATGAGGAGGTGATAAGATGGCATGCATGATTCTTGGAAATCCCATTAAGATAAAGATTTGTTATGACATCATGGGCTTGTGCATATTTAATGTGCGTGATGTCACAGCGGGTTACAATTGTTCAGCTTACGTGATATTATGACAGCTGACAGCAGCTTATTTAAAGGTTCAACATTTGTGGATAGTCCGTTAATTGAAGCAGTGGAGATTGACATGAACAAGGTCAAATCAATCTGGGGCCTAATGTTGGGGATATAACCGCGAGGTGTGACCCTCCATGTTGTGGTCGGGTTATACCGTTGGCGGTTTAATACAAAGAGGTTCAGTGGAGGCCCAATAAGATGGCGACCACGCTACTGGCGGGCTAGATGATGGCCCATGACTCGGTTTATGAGCCGCTAGATGTTGACTTGCCTCGTAAGACAAAATAAGTTAGAAACTGAGCCGGTCACGTTGTGTGATCCGGCCGGGACTCTGTAAGCCTCAGGGCCTCGATCTGTGTATATAAAGGTGAGGCTCGGCGGCAAGTTAACTCAAGAAACAAGAGATCAAGAGCAAGGTTAAGCATGATCGCACTTTGTAATCGAGATCCAAGCAATACGAAACAAGAGCAGGAGTAGGATTTTACCTCTTTGAGAGGGGCCGAACCTTGGTAAATCCTTTGTGTCCTTTATCATGTTGAACCCCTTTAAGCTTACCAATGTCACTATGGCTCCACTCCTAAGTACTTTTACTAGGGCATCTGCCATGACAAAACCACGACAATTGCCGTCTACGGCGGAGGTGTCGTGCTGACATTGACAGAGAGGTGGAGGCCATGCATTGGGGAGATGAGACGGAGATAAAGCAAGTAGGCAATGCATGTGTGTGATGGAAGTAAGCCCTAGAGGCAACA
Organism: Triticum dicoccoides; assembly: GCF_002162155.2. Classification (NCBI taxonomy): domain Eukaryota; kingdom Viridiplantae; phylum Streptophyta; class Magnoliopsida; order Poales; family Poaceae; genus Triticum; species Triticum dicoccoides. The sequence goes on from NC_041385.1 coordinate 172,786,214, forward strand.
ATAAAATGTTTATTATTATATTTCCTTAATCATGATAAAGGTTTATTATTCATGCTAGAATTGTATTGACTGAAAACATAAATACATATGTGGATACATAAACAAATACTATGTCCCTACTAATCCTCTACTAGACTAGCTCGTTGATCAAAAGATGGTTAAGGTTTCCTAACCATAGACATGAGTTGTCATTTGATAATGGGATCATATCATTAGGACAATGATGTGATGGACAAGACCCATTTGTTAGCTTAGCATATGATCGTTCAGTTTATTGCCTTTGCTTTCTTAATATCAAATACATAGTCCTTCTACCATGAGATTATGCAACTCCTGAATACCAGAGGAATACCTTGTGTGCTAACAAATATCACAACGTAACTGGGTGACCATAAAGAAGCTCTACAGGTATCTACGAGGGTGTCTGTTGAGTTGACATGGATGGAAATTGGGATTTGTCAGTCCGTGTATCGAAGAGGTATCTCTGGGCCCTCTCGGTAAAACACATCATAAGAAACTTGCAAGCAAAGTGATTAAGGAGTTAGTTACAAGATGATGTATTACAGAACAAGAAAAGAGACTTGCCAGTAATGAGGTTGAACTAGGTATAGAGATACTAACGATCGAATCTTGGGAAAGTAACATATCGACAAACAAAGAGAATTACGTATGTTGTCATTCCGGTTCGACCAATAAAGATCTTCATAGAATATGTAGGAACCAATATGGAAATCTAGGTTCCACTATTGGTTATTGACCGGAGAGGTGTCTCGGTCATGTCTACATAGTTCTCGAACCCGTAGGGTCCGCATTTCCTTGAAAAATATAGTATTGTATGAGTTATGTGGATTGATGACCGAATGTTGTTCGGGGTCCCGGATGAGATCATGGACATGACGAGGAGCTCCACAATGGTCCGGAGGTAAATATTGATATATAGGACGATAATATTTGGTCACCGGAAAGTTTGGGAAGTGTCGGAAGGGGTTTCGCGAGACCACCGGCAAGCGGTGGGCTTATGGGCCAAAGGAGGGATGCACACCAGCCCACAAGGGGGCCGGTGCACCCCTCCACCCCTTGCCCACACACCAAAGAGTGAGGAAGGGAAGGGGAAGGCACCCCAAAGGAAGCCAGCCCCCTTTCCTTCCCCTCATGCACAAATATGGAAGGATGGGGATTCGGGTAGGGCAGGCGCCCTAGGGCAGCCGCCGGCCATTTGGGGCGCCCTAGGGGCTGCCTTCCCTCCCCCCTCCACCTATATATATGAGAGGGGGAGAGGGGAAACACACACCATGATTGCCTAGCCGTGTGCGGCGCCCCTCTCCCTCTAGTTCGTCCTCGGTCATATTTTCGTAATGCTCGGGGAAGCCTGCGGAGATAGTTGCATCACCACCGTCACCACGTCGTCATGCTGCCGGAACTCATCTACTACTTTGCCCGTATTGTTGGATCAAGAAGGCAAGGACGTCACCAATCTGAATGTGTGATGAATGCAAAGGTGTCGTATGTACGGTACTTGATCGGCTGGATCCTGAAGAAGTTCGACTACAACAACCGTGTGTCTAAATGCTTCTGCTTACGGTCTACGAGGTTACGTAGACACACTCTCCCCTCTCGTTGCTATGCATCTCCATGGATAGATCTTGCATTTGCATAGACTTTTTTGTTTACCATGCAACCTTCCCCAATAATGTGCTGCTGAACAACAAATGCGCACTACATATCAGAATATTCCTGCAAAAATTATGCGCACTATATATTGGAATGGAGGGAGTAGTGTACTTCGACGGGTCGATGACTGTCCATGGACTGGGGGCTGGAGTGGTCCTTGTGTCACCAATAGTCAATTGAATGAACTACATCCTGCAGCTCCACTTTTGGGACTCCAACAACACGGCAGAGTATAAGGCCCTCCTCCGTGGGCTCAGTATTGCGGCCTCCATGTGCATCCGCCGTCTCATCTGCGGAGCCAACTCCGACCTCATGGTATAGCAGGTAATGAAGGCATTCGACACTAAGGACGCAAACATGGCCGCATACTGTGTGGCTGTGCTGGAGTTGAAAGGCAAGTTTGACGACATTCAGCTACACCATGTCAAAAGAAGTGACAACATAGTAGTCGATAGTCTGATGCGGATAGGCACGACAACAGATTGAGTTCCTGATGAAACATTTCTGGAAATACTACATAAACCATTGGTAAAAATACAAGGTGCCCAAGAAACAAGCCTGACCTCTGGAACACTGGAGGTCGAAAAAATGGATGGGCTTGCGCTAGACCTTGCGGACGGTGTTATGGAGAAGATACCAAATGAAGAGGTCCTCGCCGTCAGCGTAGATTGGACCCACCACCATTGGCAAACATGATCAATGTAAACTACCCAACATATAAAACAGAAGCCCGGTGCATAGTCTCAAGGTCAATGGCATACACAGTGATAAACAGAGAGCTCTACAAGCGCAGCCAAACACACATATTCGAAGATGCGTCTCGGAAGAAGAAGGAATGAAACTTCTACAAGAAATACATGTGGGGGCTTGCAGTCATCACACAACCCCCAGGACGGTAGTAGTAAAAGCTTATCGCATGATTTCTTTTGGCCCCACGCCATAAGAGACGCAAAGATATCATGCAAACGTCCGACAGCTGTCAATGCTTTGCCAACAAAACACATATGACAGTGTCGACTTTGAAAATAATCCTCCTCACATGGCCATTTGCACTGTGGGGATTGGACATGGTAGGATACCTCTCACCATCTCCGGGAGGCCACAAGTTCCTCCTAGTTGCAATTGACAAATTCACAAAGTGGATAGAAGCCAAGCCAGTAACCAACAGGAGGCCGACACCACAGTTAAATTTGTGTCCCAGCTGATACACCGTTTTGGTGTTCCACACAGTGTCATCACCGACAATGGATCCAATTTCGCAGACGACGTATTCAAAGAATTCTGCCATAAAATGAGGATTCACCTTGACTACGCATCTGAGCATCACCCCTTGTCGAATGAAGAGGTAGAGGGGCCAACAGGTTAATCATGCAAGGTCTGAAGCCCAGGCTCATCACTCTAGTAATAAGAGCAAAAGGCAACTGGGTCGACAAGCTCCCATCGATACTTTGGAGTTTGCAGATGACTCCGAATAAATCCTTCAAATGCACTCCATTCTTCATGGTCTATGGGGCAGAAGCATTCCTTCCCTCAGACATCAAGTATGATGCTCTACGAGTCCATGAGTATGACGAGGAGGCTGCCTATAAGAGCCCCAAGAACGACATCAGCGGTAAGGAAGAGGAACACCTCCTTGCTCCTGATCGTACAACCATCTACTAGCAAATGCTATGCCAGTACCAAGGACAGCCCGTGCGGGCACGTGAGTTCAACGTCAGCGACCTTCTCTAATGCCTCAAGCAGAAGCGACAGAAGACCAAGTTTTCTTCTTCATGGTAGAGCCCGACGTAGTTCACAACAACCTCCACAACAGAAAATCAGGTCGGCTCACATCTCGCCCTTGGAATGTCGAGCATCTCTGTCCTTTTTACTCCTAAGTTAGTATTAGGTATATTTGCATAAATTGCTACACTTTCTCACACTTGTATCTTAGCTCAAGCAAATAGATTGGTATATAAGAAAGGCTTGTTGGTCCTCCCAAATCATGCACTGCTAAAACTCATAGATTGCTGAAAAGTAATCTTTCCAAGAACCCCTCGGGATAGACAATCGAGGCTGCAATAAATGTATCTCTTTGCTTATCGAACTAAGGGGATGCATCGCTCTAAGTGGACGTCCCCAGAGGTCCGCACAAAGGCTGCATTGTACGTTCCTTCTTTTTCTATGGACCTGGGGGCTGCTTCATCTTTACGGACCTCCCATAGCCGCATACTCTGGGGCTGCATCGACATAAATACTAGGTAGCCATCAACAGCTGAGGTGCGACCACTAGTGTGCGTGACTCTGATACAAATGGATTTTACCCCCTTTCCGTGATAGAGTTTTAAATTGTTGGCTTGCCTATGAGTGTGATAAGGGGGAATCCATCCCACATGAGCCAGAAACTGTCGGGGATAGGTCCTCCTGTCACACATGGGGGGTAAAAAGAGCTCGTGTGCGATCGGGCGAGCCACCGCAAACAATTATACAACCCCAATTGTTTCCTTTCGTATGTACATCCCACACAGTGAATCTCAGACAAATGTTTTCGTTCTTATGTACATCACGCACAATCTTCCGCATCACAACATCTGGGTTAGCATTGCCATTGCAGATGCTAATATAATTTTACTGTTTGCGTTATTGAATGCATCACAGACAGTGCCTAGAAGAAACTATGTGGCATAGGCTGTCCATGGCACACACTTTTTATGTGGAAAGCGTTTGTGCAAGGTGGCCTAACTCAAACCCAATAAGCAGGATAATTGGCCTATTATTTTTAATCCATTTAGTAATAAAATTGAAATTTCATATTAAAGACACAATATATATTTCATTTTCGTATTACGACAACCTCCTTTCATAATTCAAATACATCAAAGTACAACACCATATAGCTTTAGTACTCGGTTATGCCATATAGGCATATAGCTAGCTACCTCATTACACAATAGCACCAAGTTTCACATGAAACATCTAAAACCTTTGGAAATTAGCATCATATATGGTAGATAGACAGATGAATCTGTCGGATTATGGGTTCCGCAAACCCTTGGGAGGTTCAAACTCTGGGGTGCATGCGGAGATCTCAACCTACCCAACCTGCCTACTCGCGATCCTCCTAGCCTCGCGCGTCAAGCTCAAAGAGACAAAAAGACACAACAGTTTCTACTGGTTCAGGCCATCATCATGGTGTAATACCCTAATCCGGTGTGGTGTGGTGGATTGCCTTGTAGGTTGAGGATGAACTAGTATGATGGATGAACTGGCCTCAGGAGGTGAGGTGTTATTGAGCTTGATGGAGCTTGTGTAGTCTGAGCTAGCTCGATCTTAGATCCCCCTCCCTATGGTGGTGGCTAAGTCCTATTTATAGTGGCCTTGGTCCTCTTCCCAAATACTGGCGGGAAGGGATCCCACAACGGCCGGATTTGAAAGCGGACAAGTAGTACAACTTATCCTCACAAAAGTAGTCTTTGCATGTGAAAAGCCTCTGGTCGTGACGCTGCGGTGGGCTCGTCGATGACCTCCGTCCTGTCATCCTGGCAGTCTTGGTCTTGTTGCACCAGAATGGAAACCTTTAGCTGATTCCTCGGGACTCCGCGCATGTGGCTTGCCTCCTTTGCACCAAAGAGGAAACCCGCGCTCTGCGCTTGCCAGGCACCTCCCTGGCCTTGGTCGTCATGGCTCACGTCATCTGAGCCTCGTGCGGTAAACCTTGCATAGAACTCTCCGCTCCTCGGGAGCCAGCCTGAGGAGGCCGATCCCCTCAGGGGTCTTGGTGTCGTTCGCCTCGCGAGGCTTGGCCCCTTGCGAGGGTCTTGAGTTGTTGGTGTTGAAGCTGGGCCGTACAAGGCCGTCAATGGAGCCACGTGGTGGGCCGCAGGCAGGCAGGCCTGGATACCCCCATATCTAGGATGCCGATAGTAGCCCCCGGGCCCAAGGCACGCTCGGACTTGGCTTCCAGGCGAAGTCAAAGGGCATGTGCGGAGCGCCGCGGGCCCTAACCGCCTGGGGCCTTGATGAGGTGTGGTGATTGATGGGACGTGGGTGACTCCGCTTCCCCATGCTGCCTTGGCAACCATTCGACTTGACAGGATGAGGCGGCATGTAGATGGTCATGATGGCGCGAGGTCGTGGAGGCCGGTGGTTGGCCTCCCTTGGCTATAAATGTGGGTGAGGGGCAGAGCCCCCCGCCCATCTCTTCTTCGTCTTGCTCTCGTCTGCTTCTTCTCTTCTTCACCTCACTCTCATGGCGTTGATCAGAAGGTACTCCGTGGCTGAAAAGGAGAAGGCCCCTAGGGAGGGGCCATATCCTCTCCCGCCGAAGAAGATGCTCCACCTCCTCCACGACACCAGCGTGCGGCGAGAGGTGATCAGGCCTTCACAGTTGAGGCCTCCTCCTGGCTTCCCTCTCCCCATATACGCTCGTGCTCATGACAAAGGTGTGCGCCTAATACGTCTCCGTCATATCTATAATTTTGTGTTGTTCCATGGCAATATTATACAACTTTCATATACTTTTGGCAACATTTTATACTATTTTCGGGACTAAGATATTGATCCAGTGCCCAGTGTCAGTTCCTGTTTGTAACATGTTTTTGGTTTCGCAGAAAACCCATATCAAACGGAGTCCAAACGGGATAAAAACGGATGGAGAATATATTAAGAATATTTATGATTTTTGGGAAGAAGAATCAACGCGAGACGATGCTCGAGGGGCCCACGAGGCAGGGGGCGCACCCCAGGTTTGGGCGTGCCCCTGACCCTCATGGACACCCCGTAAGGCGGTTGCTGCTCTTCTTTTGCCGCAATAAAGCTAATATCCAGAAAACAATCGTGTTGAAAGTTTCAATCCAATCGGAGTTACGGATCTTCAGGAATATAAGAAATGGTGAAAGGGCAGAATCAGGAGCGCAGAAATAGAGAGAGACAAAAAGACAGATCCTATCTCGGAGGGGCTCTCGCGCATCCCATGCCATGGAGACCATGGACCAGAGGGAAAACCCTTCTCCAATCTAGGGGGAAGGTCAAGGAAGAATAAGAAGAAGAAGGGGGCTCTCTCCCCCTCACTTCCGGTGGCGCTGGAACGCCGCCGGGGGCCATCATCATCACCGCGGTCTACACCAACACCTCCGTCATCTTCACCAACATCTCCATCACCTTCCCCCATCTATATTCAGCGCTCCACTCTCCCACAACCCGCTGTACCCTCTACTTGAACATGGTGCTTTATGCTTCATGTTATTATCCAATGATGTGTTGCCATCCTATGATGTCTGAGTAGATTTTCATTGTCCTATCGGTAATTGGTGAATTGCTATGATTGGTTTAATTTGCTTGTGGTTATGTTGCTGTCCTTTGGTGCCCATCATATGACCGCCTGCGTGGATCACACCATAGGGTTAGTTGTATGTTGATAAGACTATGAATTGGAGGGCAAGAGTGACAGAAGCTTCAACCTAGCATAGAAATTGATGCATACGGGATTGAAGGGGGACCAATATATCTTAATGCTCTGGTTGGGTTTTACCTTAATGAATGTTAGTAGTTGCGGATGCTTGCTAATAGTTCCAAGCATAAGTGCATAGAATTCTAAGTCAGGGATGACATGCTAGCAGCTGCCTCTCCCACATAAAACTTGCTATCGGTCTAGTAAAGTAGTCAATTCCTTAGGTACAATTTCACAACTCCTACCACCACTTTTCCACACTCTCTATACTAACTTTATTGCTTCTTTATCTAAACAGACCCTAGTTTTTATTTACGTGATCTTTATATTCTTGCAAACCTATCGAACAACACCTACAAAGACCTTCTAGTTTCATACTTGTTTTAGGTAAAGCGAACGCTAAGTGTGCGTAGAGTTGTATCGGTGGTTGATAGAACTTGAGGGAATATTTGTTCTACCTTTAGCTCCTCGTTTGGTTCGACACTCTTACTTATCGAAAGAGGCTACAATTGATCCCCTATACTTGTGGGTTATCAATACCTTTTTCTGGCGCTATTGCCGGTGAGTCATAGCGGGGGGTGAATATTCTCGTGTGTGCTTGTTTTCTTTATCACTAAGTAATTTTTATTTGCTGTTCTAAGTTGTTCTCTATCTTTAGTTATGGATATGGGACATGACATACCAAAAAAATTATGTGTACTTGCTACTCATGGAGATGGGGAACCTCCTAAAACCCTCGATGTTGGTTATGTGAAAAATATTATGCACTACTTTAATAATCCTGAGAAAACCCCATTCAATTATGTAATGGGAGACATGTTGGATCAATGTGAATACTTTAGGGATTATTGCTTGACTCAAAAAGGGAAACTAGTATGGGATCAAATTCATATGTTGCATTGGTATGCTCGGGAACTATGCTTGAGATGTGATTATACTTGTTGCTCTAGGATGAAGGCTCCACACCTTCCCTTTTCATGCACATTCAATGATGATAAAACCTTGGCTTATTATGCTAATTGTGTATATGATTACTATGATGTGGAACAAATAGAAGAATTTGTTGCTTTTATGGGTGCCTATGAAACTGAATCTTTGTTTAAAGAGTGAAAATCTTGATGATGCTGTTTACAGACCTGAAAATTTTTCTATACTTAAATATTGCTATGAGAATTATGAATTCAATTCCAATATTGATGAATTTATTGAGAGAGTCTCCGCTGTCCAAGAAGAGACTAATATTTTGTAGGAGTCTGTGGAAGAAGAAATTGATGAAATTGTGAGCTATTTGGACGAAAAAGATGAGGAGGAGAGCGAAGAACAAAAGGAGGAAGAGCGGATTAGCTACCCGTGCCCACCATCTAATGAGAGTAACTCTTTATCCCATACATTGTTTAATTTTCCTTCATGCTTACCGAAGGATGATTGCTATGATGATTGTTATGATCCCGTTGATTCTCTTGAAATACCCCTTTTTGATGATGCTTGCTATGCTTGTGGCCAAGATACCAATATGAATTATGCTTATGGAGATGAACTTGCTATAGTTCCTTATGTTAAACATAAAATTGTTTCTATTGCACCAACCTATGATAGTCCTATTATCTTTTTGTATTCTCCCGACTACACTATATCGGAGAAGTTTGTGGTTATTAAGGATTATGTTGATGGGTTGCATTTTACCGTTGCACATGATGATTTTGATAGATATAATATACATGTTCTTTCTGCTCCTGCTTGCAATTATTATGAGAGAGGAACTATATCTCCACCTCTTTATGTTTCCAACATGATAGAATAGCAAGAAACTGCTTATACTATGCATTGGCCTTTACTTGGTGTGCATGAATTGTTCTTTTATGACATGCCGATGCATAGGAAGAGAGTTAGACTTCGTTGTTGCATGATATATATTACTTTGTGCTCACTATTAAATCACAAATCATTGTTAATTAGAATTGGCTTTGATATACCTTGGGATCCAGGTGGATCCATTACTTGAGCACCTTATGCCTAGCTTAATGGCTTTAAAGAAAGCGCTGCCAAGGAGACAACCCGGAAGTTTTAGAGAGTCATTTATTTCTGTTGAGTGCTTTTATATAGTTTAAAAACAAAAAAATAAAGAGGGGAACCCAAAACTTTTCAGAAAGGAAAGTGAAAGTGAGAAAGATAAGCATTGTTGAAGTGGGGGAGCTCCTTGAACTTTGTTCATGCTCACGGAAACTTTGTGAATCTTAATTACAGAAACTTTTCATCAAAAATAATTATCCCCTTGTACAATTCCATTGTATTATAAAAATAATGTGCCACGGTTTGCCTTTAGCATGTTTACAATGCTTGTTGGTTTGTGCGGTGCAAGAAAGAAACTTTGGCTGTAGTGCGCGATTTTACATTGTTTACTAGAACGTCAAATGGTTCTGAAACGTTTTGCACTGTCTTTATATACACATTTTTTTTTTACTAATTTTGGCAGAAGTTTTGAATTACCAGAAGTATGGTGAATGTTCAGATTACTACAGATTGTCCTGTTTAAGACAGATTCTGTTTTTGATGCATAGTTTGCTTGTTTTGATGAAACTATCAATTTGTATCAGTGGATTAAGCCATGGAAAAGTTATATTACAGTAGCTACAATGCAAAAACTAAATATTAATTGGTTTGCAACAGTACTTAGAGTAGTGATTTGCTTTATTATACTAACAGATCTTACCGAGTTTTCTGTTGAAGTTTTGTGTGGATGAAGTGTTCGAAGATCAAGGAGGTCTCGATATGAGGAAATCGAGGAGAGGCAAGAGCTCAAGCTTGGGGATTCCCAAGGCACCCCAAGTAAATATTCAAGGATACTCAAGCGTCTAAGCTTGGGGGTGCCCCGGAAGGCATCCCATCTTTCTTCAACAAGTATCGGTATGTTTTCGGATTTGTTTCATTCATGTGATATGTGCAAATCTTGGAGCGTCTTTTGCAATTAGTATTCACTTTTATTTTATGCACCATGCTGGTATGAGATAGTCGATGGTTGATTTATAGAATTCTCATTGCACTTCACTTATATCTTTTGAGTATGGCTTTATAGAATGCTTCATGTGCTTCACTTATATCATTTGAAGTTTGGATTGCCTGTTTCTCTTCACATGGAAAACCGCCATTTGTAGAATGCTATTTTTCTTCACTTATATTTGTTAGAGTGTGGGCATATATTTTTTAGAAAGAATTAAACTCTCCTGCTTCACTTATATCCATTTAGAGAGATGACAGTAATTGGTCATTCACATGGTTAGTCATAAAATCCTACATAAGACTTGTAGATCACTTAATATGATATGTTTGATTCCTTGCAATAGTTTGGCGATATAGTGATGATAATATGTGGGAGGTTCTAGTAAATGGTTGTGTTTAGTAACGATATTGGTGTTAAGGTTTGTGATTCCCAAAGCATGCACGTATGGCCTCATAACTATGTAACCAAATTGGCGCGCATTGTATTTTCATTGTTTATCTTTGCGTGAAGGTCGGGGGAGCGCGATGGTTAACTCCTACCAACCTCCCCCCTAGGAGCATGCGTAGTAGTATTTTGCTTCGAGGGTTAATAAACTTTTCCAATAAGTATACGAGTTCTTTATGACTAATGTGAGTCCATGGATTATACGCACTCTTACCTTTTCGCAATTTGCTAGCCTCTACGGTACCGTGCATTGCCCTTTCTCACCTTGAGAGTTGGTGCAAACTTCATCGGTGCATCCTAACCCCATGATACGATACGCTATATCACACATAAGCCTCCTTATATCTTCCTCAAAACATCCACCATACCTACCTATTATGGCATTTCCATACCCATTCCGAGATATATTGCCATGCAACTTCCATCATCATCATATACATGACTTGAGCATTCATTGTCATATTGCTTTGCATGATCATAAGATAGCTAGCATGATGTTTTCATGGCTTGTCCTTTTGTGATATCTTTTCTATGCTAGATCATTGCACATGCTGGTACATTGCCAGAGGGATTTATATAGAGACATATTTTGTTCTAGTATCAAGTTGTAATATTGAGTTGTAAGTAAATAAAAGTGTGATGATCATCATTATTAGAGCATTGTCCCATGTGAGGAAAGGATGATGGAAGCAATGATTCCCCCACAAGTCGGGATGAGTCTCCTGACTTTATGATAAATAAAAGAGGCCAAAGAAGCCCACCAAAAAAATGAGATAAAAAGAGAAAAGGGGCAATGCAACTATCCTTTAACCACACTTGTGCTTCAAAATAGCACCATGCTCTTCATATAGAGAGTCTCTTGAGTTACACTTTCATATATTAGTGGGAATTTTCATTATAGAACTTGGCTTGTATATTCCGATGATGGGCTTCCTCAAATGCCCGAGGTCTTCATGAGCAAGCAAGTTGGATGCACACCCACTTACTTTCAGTTTGAGCTTTCATACACTTATAGCTCAGTGCTTCCGTTGCATGGCAATCCCTACTCCTCGCATTGACATCAATTGATAGGAATCTCCATAGCCTATTGATTAGCCACGTCGATGTGAGACTTTCTCCCTTTTTGTCTTCTCCACACAACCTCCACCACCATACTCTATTCCACCTATAGTGCTATATCCATGGCTTGCGCTCATGTATTGCGTGAGGGTTGAAAAAGATGAAGCGCGTTAAAAAGTATGAACCAATTGCTTGGTTAACACCGGGACGAGCATGAGGGGTACCTTGTGTTAATAAAAGGGAGCATAAAAGACTATATGATTTTGTAGGGATAACATTCTTTAGCATGATATTTTGAAAGACATGATTGTTTGTTGGGATGCTCGAGTATTAAATTCTTTCATGTCAAATGATAGATTATTGCTTTGAATCACTCGTGTCTTAATATTCATGCCATGATTAGATATATGACCAAGAATATTCTAGGTAGCATTCCACATAAAAAATTATCTTTTTTACAATTTACCTACTCAAGGACGAGCAGGAATTAAGCTTGGGGATGCTGATAAGTCTCCGCCGTATCTATAATTTTTGATTGTTCCATGCCAATAATATACAACTTTCATATACTTTTGGCAACTTTTTATACTATTTTTGGGACTAACATATTGATCCAGTGCCCAGTGCATGTTCCTGTTTGTTGCATGTTTTTGGTTTCGCAGAAAACCCATATCAAATAGAGTCCAAACGGGATAAAAAAACGGACGGAGAATATTTTTGGAATATTTATGATTTTTGGGAAGAAGAATCAACGTGAGACGATGCTCAAGGGGCCCACGAGGAAGGGATCACGCCCCTGACCCTCGTGGACACCCCGTAAGGCGATTGCTGCTCTTATTTTACAGCAAGAAAGCTAATATCCGGAAAAAATCATGTTGAAGGTTTCAATCCAATCGAATTTACGGATCTCCAGGAATATAAGAAACAGTGAAAGGGCATAATCAGGAGCGCGGAAAGAGAGAGAGAGACAGAAAGACATATCCTATCTCGGAGGGGCTCTCACCCCTCCCACACCATGAAGACCATGGACCAGAGGGGAAACCCTTATCCCATCTAGGGAGAAGGTCAAGGAAGAAGAAGAAGAAGGGGGGCCCTCTCCCCCTCGCTTCCGGTGGTGCCGGAATGCCGCCGAGGGCCATCATCATCACCGCAATCTACACCAACACCTCCGTCATCTTCACCAACATCTCCATCACCTTCCCCCATCTATATTCAGCGGTCCACTCTCCTGTAACCCTATGTACCCTCTACTTGAACATGGTGCTTTATGCTTCATATTATTATCCAATGATGTGTTGCCATCCTATGATGTGTGAGTAGATTTTCGTTGTCGTATCGGTAATTAGTGAATTGCTATGATTGGTTTAATTTGCTTGTGGTTATGTTGCTGTCCTTTGGTGCCCATCATATGAGCGCGCGCATGGATCACACCATAGGGTTAGTTGTATGTTGATAGGACTATGTATTGGAGGGCAAGAGTGACAGAAGCTTCAACCTAGCATAGAAACCGATGCATACGAGATTGAAGGGGGACCAATATATCTTAATGCTATGTTTGGGTTTTACCTTAATGAACGTTAGTAGTTGTGTATGCTTGCTAGTAGTTCCAATCATAAGTGCATAGAATTCCAAGTCAGGGATGACATGCTAGAAGTGGCCTCTCCCACATAAAACTTGCTATCGGTCTAGTAAAGTAGTCAATTGCTTAGGGACAATTTCACAACTCCTACCACCACTTTTCCACACTCGCTATACTAACTTTATTGCTTCTTTATCTAAACAGCCCCTAGTTTTTATTTACGTTCTCTTTATATTCTTGCAAACCTATCCAACAACACCTACAAAGTTCTTCTAGTTTCATACTTGTTTTAGGTAAAGCAAACGCTAAGCGTGCATAGGGTTGTATCGGTGGTCGATAGAACTTGAGGGAATATTTGTTCTACCTTTAGCTCCTCGTTGGGTTCGACCCTCTTACTTATCGAAAGAGGCTATAATTGAACCCCTATACTTGTGGCTTATGAGTGCCGTCGAGTGGCGCCCAAAGATGATGGCAGGGCCGCCATTGCCCTGCCGACCGCACCACGGACCCACGCCGAGGGTAGCTCACGCGAGTTCGTGGTGTGGGCGGTGATGCCTCCCAACACCTGGATCTGGTTCCCGCGGTTCTTCACCAGGGAGCTGCCTCCGAGGGGGCCGGTTGAGCTGTGGCTGCAGCACGCCGGCTGTTGCAGCTTGGCCACCGAAGCTAAAGTCGATGTGGTGCCCCTGGAGACGTCTTCATGACAAGAGAATGGGGTGAAGTTTCCCGGGCTTGCCGCGCAGAGGGAGCCTTGGCGATTCACTTCGCGTATGATGGCGCGACCACCTTGTTCTTCAAGGTCTTCAACAAGGAGGGTGAACGACTGGAATGCTTCCTCGGAGGGAGGGGCCCGCGAGACCCTGTAACGGGCGCCGGGCTCACAGCTGTCCCCCTTGGCATGACATCCAGCAACAGTGGCGACTCCTGGGAATCCAGCGACTCCCCTGAGCCCAGCGAGTCTCCGGAGTCGAGTGACGACAGCTACGTGCCGCACAGCTCCCGCCGGAGTTGGAGTGTAGCAGCGGTTGCCGCCTAGCGCCGCCAGCAATGCCATAGGGCTTAGTAGATGCTTTCCCTGCACTGAATGAAGATCAGCCCCAGTGGGGTTTGTAAGGATCGGAATGTACTTAATATCAGTGTTGCTTCTCTTGATTTTGTGATGAACTCGCATATCCCAGTTTGGAACGGTTCCTCCCTTTTCTTTTTCCTTAGCAACACGACGCTCTACACCGACATGTCCCAGTCCCCAGGCAGGCTTCTGTCGTTGCTAGTATGACAGGTCGCGATGCCGTGGACAAGGCAAGGAGGTGAGCGGCCCGAGGTCCGGTAAGAGCTCATGATACGTGATGCTCATGAGGTCCCCCTTGGCGTGCAAGCAACTGCCCAGAGAATCTAAAAGGGGAGTGGAACTGCCAAAATGGGACAGCGAGGTGGGGCGTGCAGGGAGCAAAGCTGATGCCGCAGCAAACTGGGACTTATCTTTTGATGTTTTGGTCCACCAAGGAGATGGTGTCTACTTCCGCGCCTATGCTGTTGTTGGGCGCAGCCTACGTCGGCCACCTTCCTGCCTCGCTCACCTAGGTGCTCTACACCCTCGAGACCCGACCCTCGAGCAAGTTCAGTCGCCACTGGTATGCCAGGTCGCGATGCCGTGGTCAAGGCCAAGGGGTGAGGGCTGGAGAGCCAGTAGGAGCTCCCGAGAGGCGGTGCTCGGGAGGCCCCCCTCTAGCATGCAAGCGACTCACGAGGCCAGATGGTGGTCGTCCAAGCCGACCCATGGCCCATTGCCAGATGAACCTTCAGGTTAGATGACAGGAATCCCTACGGAGTGGGCCTGTAGCCCGGGGCGTAGGGCAGAGGCACCAAGGATTTGGTGAGGTGGTGAACGTGAGGCGGGTCGCGAACCAGGGCTCGATCCCCGGGTTTATCAGCGTTGCAGGGACGGACCCAAGCATAATCGTCGTGCCAACTTAGGTTGTTATGAAGCAGTGCAGGAGAGGTACTAGCCAGCGAACACATGGGGGGCCGCGATGGCACCAGTCATAGGGTGAAAATCATAGGTAAACTCACAGAAATGGTTAGATAGTCCTGGTGAATGCAAACGATACATGCCGTAGGGACGGACCCACACGGCCTGGGGATGATGCAGCCCGAGGGGCGCCCCCAGACTGAACGAACTAGAGAGATGTCACTTGGTACTGTCGGCATTCTGGTTACGGGGGTCTCTAGACTTGCCTACCTGCGGCCTGCGGCGTGGCTCAAGTAGTGGCCCAGTACGGCCCATCTTCATCGACTCAACCTCAAGACCCTCACGAGGGTCCAAGCCTCATGGGGCGGACGGCAGAAGGCTTCCTTAGGGGGCGGCCTCACCAGGCAAGCTCGCGAGGAGGCGGAGAGATCAAGGCAAGGGTACCTCGCGAGGTGCTCGTGACGCAAGCCATGACGACCAAAACCAGGCGGGCACCGGCCTGCGCAGTATCCTTGTTTCCTCTTTGGTGCAAAGGGGGCAAGCACAGACCAGGGCATCAGGCAAAGGTTGCCATTCCAGTGCAACAGGACCAACACCAGCAAAGCGGCAGGACAGAGGTCACCATGGAGCCCAAGACGGCGTCATCGCCAGTGCCTTTGGCAGTCGAAGACCAACTTTAGTCAAGATAAGCTGTACTAGATGTTCCCCTTCAAAATGGCCGTTGTCGGCGCCCTTGCCGCTCAATATTTGGGAAGAGGACCAGGGCCTCTATATATAGGGATAGCCACCACAGTAGAAAGGATCGAGAATCTCATCTTGAGCAGGCAGCTGGGATCAAACCCTTCCCAAGCAGAACACCACACCACCACAAGAACACCCCTCGCGAGGTTGTTCTTCCCTTGTACTGTTCCTCATCAGCCCCAGAGGCAATCCACACACCACACACTGGAGTACGGTATTACACCACAATGGTGGTCTGAACAAGTATGAACCTCGTGTCCCTTGTGTTGTTCATCGGGTAGTCTAGATTCTCAGTGAGGCATTGGGACGTGGGTTGGTAGAGGAAGGATCTCCGCGCGCAACCCAGAGTTCGAACCTAAGGGTTTTGCCGGAACCCTACATCATACATTTGGCGCGCCAGGTAGGGGTGCACCGGAATCTTTTCTTCCGCTGTCTCGCGTTCCGTCGTTCCTCGCGTCCATGGCTGACGCTCGCCGAGCTCGTGCCGAGCATCGGGCTGCCCTTGCCACCCATGTCGCCCAGACGGCTCCTGTCAGTGGGCCTCCCCGTTGTTCCCCGTCGCCTGCCGCCCACAGCGCCACTAGCCCGACGGGGAACGAGCAGCAGGCGTCGTTGCTGCATCCCTCGATGCGGCGGGAAGGCCGCATCGCCACCCCGTCGCTGACTCCAGTTGGCTCGCCGTTGCACGCCCGTCACGCTCCTGCGGACGCGCACGCCGCATTTCTCCTGGCGCGTGAGCTCCTGCACTACCGTCCTGTCGATGACCTCTACAAAGAGTGGCTCGCGCGCATCACCGAGCTCGTCAGCGCCGCAGGGGGCTCCCCTGTGCCATACCTGTCGCTGCCTCGCGCTCCGTCCTGCGTGGGTAACGCAGCTCCGGAGGTGCCTCCGGCGCCTCCTCTCCAAGAAAGCGCCCTGGCTCCAAGGCGCGCGGCCCCTGGGCGAGACCCACCGCGTCCGGCGCCCGCGCAGCAAGAAAGGAGCTGCCAAGAAGTCCCTCGCACCCAAGCAGGCGCTCGCGTACTCCCCGTACCCGTGAGCCATGATCGCGTTCCCGCTCCAGCGCGTCAAGACCCGGTGCTGCTCCTGGCGGCAGCGCGCGGGGACCCCCAGGATCAAGCCCCGCGTCAGCAAAGGCCACCGATGGCTACCGAAGGCTGTCGCGCCTTCACCGCCAAGCTGCGCAGCGTGGCCTGGCCGGGCAAGTTCAATCCAGATCTGCCTCCTCGCTACGACGGCACCGCAAACCCCACGGAGTTCCTCTAGCTCTGTAAGCTGGGCATCGAAGCGGCCAACGAAGACGAAAAAGTCATGGTGAATTGGTTCCCCATGGCGCTCAAGGACGGTGCCCGCACCTGGCTCCTGAACCTGCCTCCCAGCACAATCTCCTCTTGGGACGAGATGGGCCCCCGCTTCATCGCCAACTTCCAGGGCACTCGCGACCGGCCCCCAGCGATGAGCGACCTGCGCTGCATTAAGCAGCAGCCAGGGGAGCCCCTGCAGAAGTACATCCAGCGCTTCAACAACGCTCGCCTCAAGATTCCCAAGGTGACTGAGGAGGCCATCATCTTAGCCTTCTCTGATGGCGTCCGCGACATCAAGATGAAGGAGGAACTGGCGATCCACGAGGATCTATGCATGTCTCTGGAGCTGTTCAACCTGGCGACCAAGTGCGCAAGAGCTAAGGAGGGACGCCTGTCCCTCTTCGATCTCCGAGCCGCAGATCCTGAAGAGAAGAAGTCCAAGGCTAAGGATGTGAAGCGCAAGGGAGCGGTTGTGCTCGTAGCAGAGCCAGACACGAAGCGTGGCAGGGACCAGCCGGAGTCATCCAAGGGCAACCGGTACTGCGTGTACCATGACCTCCACACCCACAACACCAACGAATGCCAAGAGCTCAGTGCCGTGCGAGAAAGACGTGTCAGCCGACGCCCCGAGTGTAGCAATCAGGGCTATGGACGAGGAGGAGGAAGAGGTGGAGGATGATAGGAAGATCGTGGCCCTTGCCAAGGGTGGCGTGACCGGCCTCGTGAGGACCGCTGGCAGGACCAGCCTCACGAGGGGGCTTGGAGGGATCAGCCTCGTGAGGATCGCCAGCAAGGCAACATAGGCCTCCCTCCTCTGCCACCACCACCAAGGAGGAATGAAGACCAGCATCAGGACGAGGGGGCAGGGGCTTCCAGGAGCCGCGTGCTATCGCTTGCATCCTGGGCGGCACTCAGGCCCCGGCCTCTCAACGCACCTTCAAGCAGTTTGCTCGCGAGGTAAATGCAGTCCTCCCAAAGCTCGAGGCCTTGCGCCCTCTCAGGTGGTCCACATGCGCCATCATGTTCAGCTCAGTAGACCAACTCAAGTGTGCGGCGACAGCTGGGGTCCTCCCAATGCTCTGTTCCCTAGTCATCAGCAATGTGCAGGTCACCAGGACCCTCATCGATGGCGGCGCAGGACTCAACGTTCTGTCCGTCGAAACGTTCAACAATCTCCAAGTGTCGTATGATCAGCTTCAGCCAACCAAGCCTTTCTCAGGAGTCACTAATGGTTCCACCACCCCGATAGGGCAGGTCTGACTCCCTGTCACCTTCGGACAACGCAAGAACTATCGCACTGAGCTCATCGACTTCGATGTCGCCCACATTCGCCTGCCCTACAACACCATCCTCGGGTACCCAGCCCTGGCCAAGTTCATGGCAGTGACTCACCTTGGCTACAACGTCCTCAAGATGCCGGGAAGCGGTCGAGTCATCACAGTCCCCTGTGAGGAGAAAGATGCAGTATGCTCTCTCGAGCACGCCTTCCAAGATGCATCAATCGAAGACCGAGATCGCAAGAGCGGGAACCTTCCCGAGGCAGTCCCCAAGAAGAAGAAGACATCACCTGGCCCGAGGCCTAGAGAGGCAGGCACCTCCGGAGGTACGGCGCCAGGATCCGCGCCCGTCCAGGGGGCGCCTCCCTCCATCACATAGGAAGGCGCGCCCGGCGCCCTCCTCGGGCAAGGCTCGGGGGCTTTCTCATGGAAGGCCACTGACTTTGCCAGGATCATGAGGGAGGCACTTGGGCACCACGTGGAAGCGTGCTTCAGGGCACGTTTCCCTCAGGAAGGCATGTGGCAAGGAGGGCCCAACCCTCAGGAGTTCGTCACCAAAGTCACTCATGACCTGCAGGAATCAAGAGTCATGCGCGGCAGCCGCCGCTTACCCGACGTAGCTCCCCATCCAGGCGAGGATGGCAGGCTACGTGTCTGCATCGACGTACCAGGGCTCAACCGAGCTGCGTCTCAGGAGCGCCTCTAGCCTTCGCACGTAGGATGTTGCAAGGGACCACCTCACAGCTACGTTCGCATGCCTCTCGGCCTGCCGAGCCCGACCGCTGCTCATCAGCGCCTGGTACGGAGCATTATGGAAGCTCAGGAGGCCAGGCACTATGCGGTCCTAGCAGAGATGCAGATGGTCCTCCAAGAGCCGCCCGGACCCCTGGAGCCTCCCGAGGCTCAGGGCCTTGGGGGCTCATGAGGATTGGCTTCTTCACCACGGGTCATCTACTACTCCAACATCCCTTTGTCTGCAACGATATCAGGTGACATCTTCCAAGTTCCATTTCATCTGGGAGCGCCCCCAGGGCTGCATCATTCCCATGTCGTGTGGGACTGTCCCTGCAGCATGTATCTCTTTTGCTCATGTCTTTAGTTTACCTTGTTGGGGCGCCCCTTGGGCCGCATCATCCCCAAGCCGCTTGGGCCTGACCCAGTGGCAAGTATCTTTCTCGCATCTATCTAAGTTGGTTTGCTCTTTCGTGCTCGACCAGCCTGTGGTAATCGCCTGCTCGATTGACACCAACCTTTGGAGCTGCTCGCTCTGGCACGACGCTTGTGCATGGGTCCGTCCCTACAACGCCGACAAACCTGAGTGGCTGAGCTCTGGTCGCGGCAGCCCCGCAAGGCGCCACCTCACCAGGCCCACAATGCCCTCATCACCCCCTTGGAGCAACCAGTGGCTGGTCGGCAATCGTAATGGGAATCCTTGTTTTCCTCATGATTGGTTTGCAGGGCCTCTCTAAGGAACAATGTCGAGTGAGGCCTTCGCGAGCTCTCTCTCTCTCTCTCACCCGCGCGAACCGCTTGCACGTTAAAGGGGGGCGCCTGAGCATCACGACTCATGGGCTCTTACTGGCTCTCCAGCCCTCACCTCCTGGCCCTGTCCAAGGCATCGCGATCTGGCATACAAGCGACGGCAGAGCTCACTCGAGGGCCGGGACCTAAGGACGTAGAGCACGAAGGAGAGTGCGGGGGAGAGGGAAGAAGCTCACGAGGACCTCACCGGGCAATTTCCTAGCTGCCGACGCGCAGATCCCACGCCACGCCAAAGGACGGCTCCAAGCTCCCAAGATAAGTCATGCCCCTGGAACAGGTAGCTAGCGCAACACCCAATCTCCACTTCATGCGGCTCTATGGCGGCGACATTGCCTTCCTTTCTCGCCAAGCGGCGGCTACTTGAGCGCTAAAGGGGACCTCCTGAGCATCGCGCCTCGGGGGCTCTTACTGGACCTTGGGCTGCTCACCTCCTGGCCATGACCACGGCATCGTGACCTGGCATACCAGCGACGGCTGAAGCCTGCCTGGGGACCAGGACCTGTCAGCGTAGAGCGTCAAACCCCCATGAGGATAGAAAGGAGGAACCAAGCCGAGACAGGACATGCGTCTCGCACTGCTTCGTGATAAGGATTCTATTGATAAAAGACATTACAAACGCTATATGTACCCCCTCGGGGAATTTCTTTGATTCCTCGTAGGGAACAAAAGGTGCAAACCCTGAGGAGCCCTAACTATAAGTGCATCTGCTGCAGACGCCATCATCAACAGTGGGCCACGTGGGGCTGGCGCCGGCCCCATCCAGATCAGTCGCGCCGGTTGCCTAGCGCGGCCACCCTGCTCCGGGCACGACGCGACCTCGGGGGCTCATAGCTGTCGTCATGAGAAGCTCGGGGGAGTCGCTGGACCCCCCCTGGCATCTCTGCGGCTGCCGGAAGAGCTGCCGAAGAAGCGGGCGGCAGGCTTGGCCCTTGCCACTCTAGGGCTTCGACCACTGTCCCTGGGACAGCACTCCAGTCGGCGTCCTTCCGTGTTGAAGACCTTGAAGAACATCAAGGAGGCACCATCGTATTCGAGATGAATCACGAGAGCGCCCTCCATTCGGCAGTCCCGGGCGATCTCGCCCCAGCCTCAGGTCATGAAGACCTTGCCCAGAGCGACAACCTCGACCTCCGCTCCGGTCGCGGGGGTGCTGAAGTCGGCGTGCTGCAGCCAGAGCTCGAGAGGCCACCTCGGTGGCATCTCAAAGGCGAAGGAAGCATGAAAGTGGATCCAAGAGCCTGGAGGCATGGCAGCATGAAGCACAAGCTCGCGAGAGGAGTCTGCGGCGTGGACTCCAGGGGCGACGACGCGCGCCGCCGTGGTTCGTTGGCGGCGGCGGCGCCGCCGCTCGGCATCTTCTTCCCCAGGGCCCTCATCCCGGGTGTAGAGAGGCACTGGAAACCCGGGAGGAGGCCGCTCGTACCAAGGCCATGACGCCTCCTGCCAACCACCCTCATCGCGGCGGCAGGGGACTGGCCGCTTCTTCAGCGGGAGTGGGACGGGCCCCACTCGGGGGGCCTTCCCCTTCTCTTCGACTGAGAGCCGGCGGATCGGCGCCATTGGTGTCAAAATGGAGGAGGAGCCAAGAAGAAGGGGCAGAGCAAGAAGAGATAGACTGGGAGGTCTCACGTCGTTCCGTACTTATAGCCGGAGGAGGCGAACCGACGAACTCCATGATCGCAGGTAATCATGACTAATTTTGCATGCAAGCTATCAAGTCGGGCAGTTTCCGAGGCGTCGTGGGGGAAGCGGAGACGCCCATGTCCAATCAGCCGCCACACGGCGCCCAAGGCCATGGGCTGTTCGGGCCCGCGGCGCTCTGCACTTGCTCCTTCACTTCCTTGCTAAGCCAAGTCCAAGCACGCCTTGGGCCCGGGGGATACTGTCAGCATTCTGGGAACGGGGGTCCCCAGACTTGCGTGCCTGCGGCGTGGCTCAAGCGGTGGCCCAGTACTACCCATCTTCATCGGCTCAAGCTCAAGCCCTTGCGAAGGTCCAAGCCTCGCTGGGCAGACGGCAGAAGGCTTTCTCAGGGGCGGCCTCACCAGGCAAGCTCACGAGGAGGCGGAGAGATCAAGGCAAGGGTACCTCGCGAGGTGCTCATGACGCAAGCCATGACGACCAACACCAGGCGGGCGTCAGGCGGGCGCCGGCCTGTGGAGTGTCCTTGTTTCTGCTTTGGTGCAAAGGGGGCAAGCACAGACCAAGGCATCAGGCAAAGGTTGCCATTCCAGTGCAACAGGACAAGGACCAGCAGAGCGGCAGCACAGAGGTCACCGTGGAGCCCAAGACGGCGTCATCGCTAGTGCCTTTGGCAGTCGAAGACCAACTTTAGTCAGGATAAGCTGTACTAGATGTTCCCCTTCAAAATGGTCGTTGTTGGTGCCCTTCCCGCTCAATATTTGGGAAGAGGAACAGGGCCTCTATATATATAGATAGCCACCACAGTAGAAAGGATCGAGAATCCCATCTTGAGCGGGCAACTGGGATCAAACCCTTCCCAAGCAGAACACCACACCACCACAAGAACACCCCTCGCGAGGTTGTTCTTCCCTTGTACTATTCCTCATCAGCCCCAGAGGCAATCCACACACCACACACTAGAGTAGGGTATTACACCACAATGGTGGCCTGAACCAGTATAAACCTCGTGTCCCTTGTGTTGTTCATCGGGTAGTCTAGATTCTCAGTGAGGCATTGGGACGTGGGTTGGTAGAGGAAGGATCTCCGCGTGCACCCCAGAGTCCGAACCTAAGGGTTTTGCCGGAACCCTACATCCGACAGGTATCGTCGCTGAAGAGGTGTTGAAGTAGCCAAAAAACGTGCGCTACTGGAGTCATTCCTCACGAGCCCCTATGGTGCCGAGCCTCGGGAGGCTCACAGGGACCGGGAGGCTCCTGAAGGTGCTCCTCTATCTCCATCAAGATCGCCTGATGCCTGGCCTCGCGAGCCACCTAGGCATCCCTCATGCAGCGCTGGAACACCACAGCCGCGCCCTGCAGGCCGAAGGGCATGCAGACGTAGCTGTGAGGTGGTCCCTCGCACCGGCCAACGCTAGACAGCCAAATGAGCTGCTGAGACGCAGCCCTGTTGAGGCCGAGGATGTCGATGCAGATGCGGAACTCCTTACCCTCGCCAGTGCAGTGAGCCGCGCCGCGTGGCAGGCGATGATCGCCTGGCAGAACCCTTGCTTATTGTATTTCCTTGATTGCCTTGCTGATGAACTCCTGACCACCTGGTGCCTCATGTCTGTTGCCTTCTTCTGGGAAGCATGCTCTGAAGAGTGCCTCCACATGGTGCCCGAGCGCTTCCCTCGTGACCCTGGCTAGGTCTGCGACCCTCCCGAGGAGAGCCCCCGAGCCCAGCCTGAGAGGGGCGCTGGGCGCGCCTTCCTACGCGATGGGTGAAGGTGTCGCGTCCGGGGATGCGAGAATCAGCGTAGCGTCCTTGAGCGATGCTCCTTCACGAGATCCTTGTCCTAGATGCAGCTTCTTCGTCTTGGGGGTGACCTCAGGAGGGAGCACGCTCGAGGGAGCACACTGCATCCTTCTCCTGGCATGCGACCATGATGACGCCTCCACTTCCTGGCATCTTGAGGAAATTGTAGCCGTGGTGCATAAGTGCCATGAACTTGGCTAGTGCCGGGTACCCTAAGATGGCATTGTAGGGCAGGCGGATGTCGGCGACACCGAAGTCGATTAGCTCGGTGCAGTACTTGTTGCGTTCGCCGATGGTGACAGGGAGGCAGACCTGCCCTATCGTGTGTGTAGAACCGTCGGTCACTCCTAAAAATGGCTTGGTTGGGTGAAGCTAATAGTATGGCACTTGGAGTCTATCGAACGTCTGAACAGACAGCACATTGAGCCCAGCTCCGCCATCGATGAGAGTCTTGGTGACGACCATTCTGCTAATGATGGGGGAGCAGAGCATGGGGAGCGCGCCAGTGGTGGCCACGCACTTGAGCTGGTCTGAGGAGCTGAAGGTGATGGTGCATTTGGACCACCTGAGAGGGCGAGTTGTTTCGAGCTTGGGGAGCGCTGCGTTCACCTTGCGCGTGAACTGCTTGAAGATGCGGTGGGAAACCAGGGCCTGCGAGCCGCCCAAGATGCAGGCAATGGACTGAGGCTCCTGGAAGCCCCCAACCCCTCGTCCTGGTGGTGATCTTTATTCCTTTTTGCTGGCGGAGGCAGAGGAGGCAGATTTGCATTGCCCTAAGAGCGGTCCTCACGAGGCTGCTCCCTCCAAGTGCCCTCGCGAGGCTGTCCTTTCCAGGAATCCTCATGAGGCTGGTCGCACCACTCCTGACGACGGTCGCATTTGTCCCAGCGTCCTCCACCTCAGCCACCTCCACGATTGTAGCCTCGGTCGTTGTGCTTGGGGCATCGACCGAGGCGCCCGTCACGGAGGGCCCTGAGCTCCTGAAAGTCGTTGATGTTGTGGATGTAAACATTGTGGAAGACGCAGAACAGCCATTTGCTCTTGGATGACTCAGGGTGGTCGCAGCCGTGCTTCTTCTCTGGTTCGGCCGCGAGCACGGCTGGCCTCTTGTGCTTCATGTCCTTGGTCTTGGCTTTCTTGTCTTCTGGATCAGCATCGGGGAGCTCGAGGAGGGAGAGGCGCCCCTCCTCAGCCCTCGCGCATTTCTTCGCCATGTTGAACATCTCTAGAGCCGTGCACAGACCCTAATGGATGACGAGCTCGTCCTTCATCTTGACATTGTGGACGCCATTAGTGAATGCTAAAATGATGGTGAGGGAGTCCTGGATTAGGGGGCGTCCGGATAGCCGGACTACCATCATCAGCCGAACTATCATTGGCCGGACTATCATCATCGACCGGACTCCAAGACTATGAAGATACAAGATTGAAGACTTCGTCCCATGTCCGGATGGGACTTTCCTTGGCGTGGAAGGCAAGCTAGGCGATACGGATACGTAGATCTCCTACCATTGTAACCGACTCTATGTAACCCTAGCCCTCTCCGGTGTCTATATAAACCGGATGGCTCTAGTCCGTAGGACACAACAACAACAACCATTACAATCATACCATAGGCTAGCTTCTAGGGTTTAGCCTCCTTGATCTCGTGGTAGATCCACTCTTGTAAACATCCACAATATCAATATCAATCAAGCAGGACGTAGGGTTTTACCTCCATCAAGAGGGCCCGAACCTGGGTAAAACATCGTGTCCCTTGTCTCCTGTTACCATCTGCCTAGACGCACAGTTCGGGACCCCCTACCCGAGATCCGCCGGTTTTGACACCAACATTGGTGCTTTCATTGAGAGTTCCTCTGTGTCGTCACCGATAGGCTTGATGGCCTCTTCAATCGTCAACGACGCAGTCCTGGGTGAGACTTTTCTCCCCGGACAGATCTTCGTATTCGGCGGCTTCGCACTGTGGGCCAACTCACTTGGCCATCTGGAGCAGATCGAAAGCTACGCCCCTGGCCGTCAGTTCAAGTTTATAAGCCTAAACTTCACGGCCGATATCCGCGGGGACTTGATCTTCGATGGATCTGAGCCACAGCTGAGCGTGCCGCGCTGTCACGATGGGCACGACCTAACTCTGCCGCCGGACAGCACCTTGGAGGCCGCACACAAATCCGCTCTGACCCATAGTCCGGAGCCGACCGCACAGATCGAGGACGGATGGCTGGACACCGCCTCGGGAGATGTAACTTCTACGGCGACGGAGCCGAACACTTACCTTATCCCGCATAAAGCTCATGACTCTGAGGTGCCGGACTCTCTGTCGGACTCCGAACCTCCTGCGCCCCTGCCAGTTGAATCCGATTGGGCGCCAATCATGGAATTCACCGCTGCGGACATCTTTCAGCACTCACCCTTCGGCGATATCTTAAATTCGCTGAAGCATCTCTCGCTATCCGAGAGCCCTGGCCGAACTACGGCCAGGATGGTTGGGACGCGGACGACGAAGAAATTTAGAGCCCACCCACCACCCACTTCGTAGCCACCATCGACGATCTAACCGACGTACTCGACTACGACTCCGAAGACATCGACGGTATGGACGACGATGCCGGAGACTATCAAGAACCAGTGCCTACAGGACACTGGAAGACCACCTCGTCATACGACATATACATGGTGGACACCCCAAAAGATGGGGACGGCAAAGAAGCAACGGAGGCCGATTCCTTAAAGAAACAACCCAAGTGCCGACGTCAGCAGCGCTGCTCTAAATCCCGCCACAGCAAGAATAGAGATTCCGGCACAGGAGATAATAACACCCCAGAAAGTGCCGAAGACAACCCCCTCCAGCACGATCCAGCGCAGGAGGAGGCAGAAGCAAGCCCTCATGAGAGGGCGGCAGACAAAGAGGTCGAGGATGATAATTACTTACCTCCCTCCGGAGACAAGGCAAGCCTCGACGACGACGAATTCGTCGTGCCTGAGGATCCCATCGAACAAGAGCGTTTCAGACGCAGGCTAATGGCCACGGCAAAGAGCCTAAAGAAAACGCAGCAACAACTTCAAGCTGATCAAAACCTGCTGGCCAACAGATGGACCGAGGTCCTCGCGGCCGAAGAGTATGAACTCGAACTCCCCTCCAAAAGTTACCCAAAACGCAAGTTGCTTCCCCGACTAGAGGAGGAAGCGTACAAACCTGCATCACCAGTGCACAATACGGCAGACCGACCACCTCGTGGCCGCGACAGAGAGGCATGCAAGCCCTCCACCAAAACCGTACCCCGGCATCGCTCAAAAAGCATGAAGCCACGGGGGAACGCGCCGGACTTGCGGGATATATTGGAGGACAAGGCAAGACAATCCCGATCTATCTATGGATCACGTGGGTGCCCCAAGACCCACGATGAATACCGTCGCGCCGGATACAACTACTCCGGCCGGGCTGAACACAGCAGACAACGCTCTATCGAGCTACGTCGCGATATTGCTCAATACAGAGGCGCCGTGCACCCACTATGCTTCACTGACGAAGTAATGGATCATCAAATCCCTGAAGGGTTTAAACCCGTTAATATCGAATCCTACGATGGCACAACAGACCCCGCGGTTTGGATTGAGGATTATCTCCTCCATATACATATGGCCCGCGGCGACGATCTTCACGCCATCAAATATCTCCTGCTCAAGCTTAAAGGACCAGCTCGGCATTGGCTTAACAGCCTGCCCGCAGAGTCAATTGGATGCTGGGAAGACCTGGAAGCCGCATTCCTCGACAACTTCCAGGGCACGTATGTGCGACCACCGGACGCAGATGACCTAAGCCACATAATCCAGCAGCCAGACGATTCGGCCAGGCTATTCTGGACACGGTTCTTAACAAAGAAAAATCAAATTGTCGACTGTCCGGATGCAGAGGCCCTTGCTGCCTTCAAACATAACATCCACGACGAATGGCTGGCCCGGCACCTAGGACAGGAAAAACTGAAATCCATGGCAGCCCTCACATCACTCATGACCCGCTTCTGTGCGGGAGAGGATAGCTGGCTAGCTCGCAGCAACAACCTCAGCAAAAACGCTGGCAGTCCGGACACCAAGGACCGCAATGGTAGGTCGCGTCGAAACAAAAACAAACACTGCATTAACGGCGATAGCAATGAGGATACGGCAGTCAACGCCTGATTCCGAGGCTCCAAGCCTGGTCAACGGAAGAAGCCATTCAAAAGAACCACTCCGGGCCCGTCCAATTTGGACCGAATACTCGACCGCTCCTGTCAAATACATGGAACCCCCGAAAAGCCAGCTAACCACACCAACAGAGATTGTTGGGTATTCAAGCAGGCAGGCAAATTAATCGCCGAAAACAATGACAAGGGGCTACACAGCGATGACGAGGAAGAGACCCGGCCGCCGAACAACAGAGGACAAAAGGGATTCCCCCCTCAAGTTCGGACGGTAAACATGATATACACAACGCATATACCCAAGAGGGAGCGGAAGCGTGCACTAAGGGACGTATACGCGATGGAGCCAGTCGCCCCAAAATTCAACCCATGGTCCTCTTGCCCGATCACTTTCGATCGAAGAGACCATCCGACCAGTATCCGCCATGGCGGATTCGCCGCATTGCTTTTAGACCCAATCGTCGATGGATTTCACCTCACGAGAGTCCTGATGGACGGCGGCAGTAGCCTGAACCTGCTTTATCAGGATACAGTGCGCAAGATGGGCATAGACCCTTCAAGGATTAAACCTACAAAGACAACCTTCAAAGGCGTCATACCAGGTGTCGAGGCTAGTTGTACAGGCTCAGTTACACCGGAAGTGGTCTTCGGATCCCCGGATAATTTCCGAAGTGAGGAGTTAATCTTCGACATAGTCCCGTTCCGCAGTGGCTATCACGCTCTGCTCGGACGAACCGCGTTCGCAAAATTCAATGCGGTGCCGCATTATGCATACCTTAAGCTCAAGATGCCAGGCCCTCGTGGAGTCATCACGGTCAATGGAAACACGGAACGCTCCCTCCGAACGGAGGAACATACAGCGGCTCTCGCGGCAGAAGTACAGAGCAGCCTTTTAAGGCAATTTTCGAGTCCGGCCATTAAACGACCGGACACGGCCAAACGCGCCCGGAGCAACATCAACCAAGACCACCTGGCACGTTCTGAGCACGCGTAGCAATGCGGCCTCAACCCCAGCCCTCGCACAATCGTAAGACAAACTCTCCGCGTACATAATTACGCCCTGGAGATACCATGGGCATAGGGGGAGAGGCACAACCACAACAGACCCAGAGTGCGGTTCGACCACACCAGGGGCTCCCAAGTGTGTCGCTCTTTTTTATCTTTTATTTCTCTCTTTTTTATACAGAACTCTGTCCGGCGGCGAACCTGCCGAACTCATGATGCAACAGCCAGGGAGGGACAAAGGCTGTGACGAAAACTCAGGTGGTCTCCATTACGAGCATTAAATTTGTTAAATACACCATTCCGCGGCCTACCCCTGGAGGGAGACGCCTTTAATTCGTCCAATCCCTTGCTTTCTGCACTATTTGTATCATTCCGCACTCATAGCAGATCTTCTCGAATAAAATGCAGCACCTTTTTGCCCATAATTGCATTACCTTATATATATATGTTCATTTACGACATGTTGCATCCGTACATTTTGGGACGGCCAAATACACCAGGGGCTTATGTTCCCCGCATTATGGTGTGATAAAGTCCGAACACTTTCACAAGTGCGGCACCCCAAACTTATAGCATTATATGAATCAGCTCCGAATCATGTCTTGGGTCAATAGTTGGGTTTGCCCGGCTCCCATGTTTGGCACCTTACGTTCTGTTCTATCGGCTAAGGTAGCACTATGAGAACCACTGCGATTGCGCCCCGGTTGAGCCGGGTTAACGCCTCAGTGGAGAAAGCTAAAACTGGCTGTCATGATAAGGCAAGAGACGGGTCGCTGTTCGAGAGGTATTTTCGGGTCCTTAAAGACCTATGCCACTTCGAGTGAAGTACCGGATAATGTCCGACGAAGGCGTGGATAGCGCCCCGAATTCGGTCTTCCGAATACTAGGGGCTTCACCGAAATTTAAAATTATAGAATTCTATGGCTAAGTGAGAGTGTTCAAGCACCATAAGTCCGGTTGCCTTGTTCGTTGTGTTGAGCGCCTCCCTAGATGGACCCAAAAATGGGAACAAGAGTGCTCAAGTTTATCCCGAACACCCCAGCACTCGTGGCATGGGGGCTGAAGCCGATGACTTGCCATCTCCCAGATTTAATAAACGGCCGCATAGAAGGTAATATTTTAAATTAACAAGCGTTGCTTAGCGCATATGAACAAAGTTTTCAGCGCACAGGATAACACATTGCGAATTTACTCAATAATTACATCTCTGGGGCACTCATTCGCAATCTTGCGGGCACCCTTCAGGACAGTCTTATAGTACATCTCGGGTGTACGATATTCCTTGGCCGCTGGTGGCGCATCAGTGATTTGCTTCTCCGCATCCAGCTTGCCCCAATGCACCTTTGCGCGGGCAAGGGCCCGATGAGCACCTTCAATACAGGCGTAGCGCTTGATAACCTCCACCCAGGGGCACGCATCCACCAACCGTCGCACGAGGCCGAAGTAGCTCCCAGGCATGGCCTCTCCAGGCCACAGCCGGACTATGAGGCGCTTCATGGCCTGCTCGGCCACCTTGTGGAGCTCGACCAGCTGCTTCAGCTGGTCGCTAGGGGGCACCGGATGGCCGGCCTCAGCATACCGAGACCAGAAGACCTTCTCCATTGAGCTCCCCTCCTCGGCTTGGTAGAATGCGGCGGCATCAGACACACTGCGAGGCAGATCTGAAAACGCCCCTGGAGAGCTCCGAATTCGGGTAAGTAACACGTAATTTACATTCACATGCTTGCTTTGCATGAAAAATGCCTTACCCGCCACTATCTTCCTCACCAACTCAATCTCCTGAAGGGAGTTATGGGCATCGGCCTTGGCAGTTATGGCACTTTCGAGAGCCGAGGCAAGCTTGGACTCTCGAGTCTTTGAGTCACGCTCCAAACTCTCATGCTCTTCCATGAGAGCCTGGAGCTCTTGCCGAACCACCGCCACCCGCGCCTCCTGCTTTTCTCGCTCTGCCCGTTCCGCGGCCGCATTGTGCTCGGCCGTGGACACGGTCTCCTTCAGGGTTGCCACCTCGTTCGTGGCCCCTGCAGTACCCATGTTATCCTTGTTATTTTTTGTTGCAACCTAAATCCTTTTCTGTAAGGTACAAGTTCAAAGTGGTGTTAGTCACCTTCTTTGTCCTGGAGCTGCTTCTTGGCGCCGCCGAGCTCTTGCTCGGACCGCTCGAGCTCCTGCTTCAAAGCACCGACCTCCGCAGTCAGTGCGGCAGAGGTCAGCAGTGCAGCCTGCAACCCATATTGACATAATTTTTTAGCAACCCTGCGTATATCTTTTTTTTTCAGATTCTCAGTCCGGCTTTTCTTTCCGAACACCGAACCGAGCATCAGGGGCTACCGTCTATGCGGTATTACATTGCATATTTTTAACTTCTTACCTCAAAGCCTGATAGAAGGCTACTGCAGGCTTCGGTCAGCCCGCTCTTGGCAAGCTGTACCTTCTGCATCACCGCACTCATAATAGTGCGGTGTTCTTCCTCGATGGAAGCGCTCTGGAGCGCCTCCAACAAATTGTCCGGCGCCTCCGGTTGGACGGAAGCCGCCGGCATCACGGTCTTGCCCTTCGTGCGAAGGGGCCGCCAGCCGGACTCCGGAACCACTGCGGGTTCTGATATGGAGTCCAGCGCAAAGTCCGGGAGGCCGCCTTGTGGCGCCTCCGAAGCCTCCCCCTGATGGGTCCCTTCTTGTGTCACGAGGGGTGGAGGCGGTCGGGATGGAGTCTACATCTGACAGAGCCAACGACCCGCTCGATGAAGCGGGGAGATCATCATTGGCCGGACTACAGGCAGCATGCGGCATCAGAATGACACTATGTGATGCAGAAAAAGAAATTATAAATCATTCAGGAATCCGGATACTTACGATCTCGCCGGAGGCCTGGCCCTTGAAGGCCATTCTTCCTCGCCAACGTTGATGTTGGTGGAGCTGTCCGGGGGAATAGTCCTTCCCCTCTTGGACCCTTCGGCCTCCCCTGTTGGGGAAGCCTTCCTCTTCCTCTCTCCCTCCTCTGGGAGAGAGTCCTCTTTCTCCTCCTCGTTTTCGGGGGAGGAGTCCGCCCCGGAGTCGTCGAACACCTGAAAATGGGAACTCTTTCGAGCACCCGTGGCCTCCTTCTTGGCCTTCTTCTCCGGCACCACGTGCAGTGCCGGAACCAGCAGCCCCGCTAGACGGGCGTCTACTGGGTTTTCTGGCATAGGAGCCAGGCAGATAATCTGCTCCGCCTTCCTCATCCAGTCCTGTCAAAGGAAAAGGGGAAATTAAAACCCGCATAGAGTCAAACTATGAAAAGCAAGTGTCCCGCAAAGGGGTAGAATCACTTACCTCGTCGGCTTGGCGGTGCGAGCGAAATCCTCGATCTTCAGTCGCAGATGCGGGGGCTTCAGCGCCCTTAAACAGCACCCTCCAGGCGCCTTCGTACGTCATGTCGAAGAGCGCGCTCAGCGCCTGGTGCTGTTCCGGATCGAACTCCCATAGATTGAATGCCCGCTCTTGGCATGGGAGAATCCGGCGGACGAGCATGACTTGGACCATGTTAACCAGCCTGAGTTTCTTCACCAGCTTCTGGATTCAGGCTTGGAGTCCTGTCAGCTCCTCCGAACTACCCCAGAGCAAGCCCTTCTCTTTCAAGGAGGTGAGCTGCGTGGGGATACCAGATCTGAACTCGGGGGCCGCCGCCCACGTAGGGTCGCGCGGCTCGATGATATAGAACCACCCCGATTGCCACCCCTTGACGGATTCCACGAAGGCCCCTTCGAACCAAAGGACGTTGGGCATCTTGCCCAACATGGCGCCTCCGCACTCCGCTTGAGTGCCCTTCACTACCTTCGGCTTGACATTGAAGGTCTTGAGCCACAAGCCGAAGTGGGGCTGGATGCAGAGGAAGGCCTCGCACACGACGATAAACGTCGAGATGTTGAGGATGAAGTTCGGCGCCAGATCATGGAAATCCAGGCCGTAGTAGAACATGAGCCCCTGGACAAAGGGGTGAAGTGGAAAGCCCAGTCCGCGGAGGAAGTGGGGAAGAAAAACAACCCTCTCATGGGGCCTGGGGGTGGGGATGATCTGCCCCTCGTCGGGCAGCCAGTGCGCGATGTCGCCGGACAGGTAGCCGGCGCTGCGCAGTCTTTCGATGTGCTCCTCCGCAACGGAGGAGGTCATCCACTTGCCTCCCGCTCCAGACATGACTGGGGAAGGTTGAGACGAGATGTGCGGGCTTGGGCGCTGGAGCTCGAGTGCGCGGAGATGGATAAGCAAAGGAGGAAGAAGGCGTAGGTGAAAAGGTGAATCCTTATCCCTTATATGGGCGGGCGAAGTCTACGCGTCCCCCACCGGCCTGGTAAAACTCGCTTATCCCCCAAGCGTCACCATCAATGGCGCGGTTGGGTTACCCACGTCTGTATTGATGAGAATTCCGGATTAAGGGGGAACACGATCTCTGCTTCGACAAGATGTGCCAAGGAAACCGCTTCGCTAAATGCGCTGAGGTGGTAGAGTAAAAAATGATTCAAGTAATGGCTTGGTAGTGGCGTGACGTCATGCCGCAAAAAAGTCAGAATATTGAACTTGTGTATATATTATTCTCTCTACGGTGGAATGTGGAATTTATTTTGCAGAGCCGGACACTATCCTGGTGTTCACAATCTTCTATCATTCGGAGGAGGAACCCGCCTTGCAATGCCAAGCAATATACGCGCCGTACTTATCGTCATTGAAGCCTGGTTCAGGGGCTACTGAGGGAGTCCTGGATTAGGGGGTGTCCGGATAGCTGGACTACCATCATCAGCCGAACTATCATCGGCCGGACTATCATCATCGACCGGACTCCAAGACTATGAAGATACAAGATTGAAGACTTCGTCCCGTGTCCGGATGGGACTTTCCTTGGCGTGGAAGGCAAGCTTGGCGATACGGATACATAGATCTCCTACCATTAACCGACTCTATGTAACCCTAGCCCTCTCCGGTGTCTATATAAACCGGATGGCTCTAGTCCGTAGGACACAACAACAACAACCATTACAATCATACCATTGGCTAGCTTCTAGGGTTTAGCCTCCTTGATCTCGTGGTAGATCCACTCTTGTAAACATCCACAATATCAATATCAATCAAGCAGGACGTAGGGTTTTACCTCCATCAAGAGGGCCCGAACCTGTGTAAAACATCATGTCCCTTGTCTCCTGTTACCATCTGCCTAGACGCACAGTTCGGGACCCCCTACCCGAGATCCGCCGGTTTTGACACCGACAGATGGCCTCGTCCGACACCTTGGGAATCTTGATGCGCACGTTGTTGAAGCGCTAGATGTACTTCTGCAGGGTCTCTCCTGGTTGCTGTGGCATAGGTCACCCGCGGCCGGATGGCGGTCGCGAGTGAGGGAGTCCTAGATTATGGGGTCCTCGGATAGCCGTACTATTCATGTGAGCCGGACTGATGGACTATGAAGATACAAGAAAGAAGGCTTCGTCCCGTGTCTGGATGGGACTCTCCTCGGCATGGAAGGCAAACTTGGCAATCGATATGAAGATTCCTTTCTCTGTAACTGACTTTGTACAACTCTAGTCCCCTCTGGTGTCTATATAAACTGGAGGGCTTAGTCCATAGAGGCAAACATATACACAATCATAACCTCATAGCTAGACTTCTAGGGTTTAGCCATTACGATCTCGTGGTAGATCAACTCTTCTAATACTCATATTCATCAAGATCAATCAAGCAGGAAGTAGGTTATTACCTCCATAGAGAGGGACCGAACCTGGGTAAAGATCGTGCCCCCCGTCTCCTGTTACCATCGACCTTAGACGCACAGTTCGGGGCCCCCTACCCGAGATCCGCCGGTTTTGACACTGACATTGGTGCTTTCATTGAGAGTTCCGCTGTGACGTCGAAGACAAGATTGAGGGCTCGCCTTGTTATCAAGGACAACATCACCTCCGAAGGAGCCCTGGCCTCAGGCCAAACCCTCCGGCTGGGTGGCTTCATCATGACCGTGCGCTCGGCCATCGAAAATCGCCTCCGTGTTGACTCTGAACACTCCAAACAGATGGGTCTGACGGAGTTGTCGTCTTTGAACGAACTCCTCGATCGCATCGCCGCCTTGGGAGTCGCTACATACTACGATCGGATTGGGCTTAAACCCAATCAGGGAAAAATCAAATCTTCACCGGTCACCCATCGGGTATCAGTAATCGAGGAGCACAACAGTAGCTCCCCCTCTATATTGAGGACGAACTATGTTCAGATCGCCGGTCTTGAAGAGTCGTATACCCATCCGCGGAACAACACGCCCTACCCCCCAAACTTAGAATCGGACAATGGGTCGGAAAAATCAGTTGATATCCTGGAGCCCGAACTATTAAGTTCGGAAGTTTCTTAAACTCCGGATCCCAAATTGGGTCAGGGACAGGAATTAAATCCACCCACCCACCCAGACTTACAAGATCTTACGCACATACGACAGCAGCCTCAGGAAATGGTCCTTCACTTTTGGGCCAGATTCCTCCTCGTCAAAGACAAGATCGAAGGTTGCAGCGACAAAGACGCAATCTCACTATTCGGCAAAAATTGCACGGACAAAGGAATCCTTAATGCCATTAACCGCCGTCGCGTATTACACTTCCCTGACTTGGCAACCATAGTACATAACTACTGCGCAATGGAGAGCGCCTGGAAAACTCAGGCAGCTCCCTGGGAACCACCAGTTTCCACTCAACCCCTCATCCAGACAAAAAGGATTCACCCTCTTCGGTTGCTCGATCCAATAGTAAAGAAACCGAAGCCCATTATAGGGCACGGAACCGTTCTGGAAGGATGGCTCGATAGGCCATGCAAAATACACGCAACAACGGACACCATACCAACCCACAGCCTTAGGGCATGTTGGATACTCCGGCAAGTGGCCAAGAGCGGCGAGGACCTCCTCATCAAAAATGCCACAGAGCAATACCCCACGGAAGACGACGACCCTCAAGTATTGACGGTCTTTGAGACTTTCACCTCAAACAACAGGCACAAAAGGGCACTCCGCGGCCTTGCCGAAGTCTACCAAGTAGCAACAATAAACCCCTGGAATGACACGACCATTACTTTCAATGCCGATGATGAACCAAAATCTAGGACTGTCCGGGCACCAGCCACCTTAGTCCTCAATCCAATTGTGGATGGCTTTCGGCTTACTAAAGTGCTCATGGACGGAGGCGGCGGACTAAACCTCATTTACGAGGGAACTCTCAACAAAATGGAAATAGATAGGAGTCGCACTAAGCAAAGTAGCACGACCTTCCGATGAATCATTCCTAGTCGGGAGGCGTGATGAGCGGGCAAAATCACACTCGATGTAGTATTCGGCACGCTAGAGAATTACATGTCCAAAGAAATAACCTTCCAAGTGGCCCATTTCAATAGTGGATATCACGCCTTATTAGGGCGAGATGCATTTGCATGCTTCCAAGCTATACCCCATGACGGGTACATGAAGCTCAAGATGCCCGGGGCCAATGGTATTATCACTCTTCCCAGTGATCCAGACATAGCAATCCGCGCCGAAAACAACACCGCATCCCTGGCCCTCGAGGCATTGTTTGAAGCCCTCGTGGTTGAAGAGTTAACTACATTGTGCTCCACAATGGACAGGGACAACGTGATCCTGGACAAGCGACCCAAATCCACCTCCTTCAAACCAACAGACGAAATAGTCAAATTTCAAGTCCACCCGGCAGACCCCAAGAAGACAACATCCATCGGAGCAAGCTGAACCCAACGGTTGACGCCGCACTACGATCGTTTCTACGCAAAAACTAGGACATATTCACCTGGCACCCTTCTGATATGCCAGGAATCCCACGTAGGTTGGCCGAACACAACCTCAACATAGCAAAGGGGTATAAGTCGGTCAAACAAACACTGCGGCGCTTTTCAAAACCCAAACGACAAGCCATGGGGCAGGAGCTAGCCAAGTCCTCGAGGCTGGATTCATTAGAGAAATAAAACATCCGGACTGGCTAGCAAACCTGGTGATGGTACCAACGAAGCATAAATCATGGCGCCTGTGCGTCGATTTCAAAGACCTCAACAAGGCCTGCCCTAAGGATCCCTTCCCCCTCCCCTGCATCGATCAGATTATTGACGCCACCGCAGGACATGACTCATTGTATTTCCTTGATGCATACTCCGGATACCATCAAATCAAGATGAAGGAGTCCGATCAAGCCGCAACAGCATTCATTACCCCATACGGGCCTTTCTGCTTCAACACTATGCCCTTTGGGCTCAAACATGCCGACGCCACCTATCAACGCATGATTCAAACATGCCTGGAGAAGCAAATCGGCAAGACAGTTGAAGCATATTGGACGTCGTAGTCATCAAGATTAGGCACGTCGAGTCATTAATAGACGATCTGCGTCTCACATGTGACAACCTCTGTACAAATGACATCAAGATCAACCCAAAAAAGTGTGTTTTCGGCGTTCCAGCTGGAAAACTACTGGGCTTCATCGTTTCCCATAGAGGAATTGAGGCAAACCCAGCCAAAATCTGAGCTTTGTCACAGTTGGCTACGCCAACAGACCTTAAACAAGTCCAAAAACTATCCGGATGTGTGGCAGCTTTAAGCTGCTTTATCTCCAGACTAGGAGAAAAGGCATTGACATTCTATCGCCTTCTCCGACGCACCGATCACTTTGAGTGGACGGACGCAGAAACGGCCAGACTAGAAGAAATAAAGGCTCTCTTAGCGAGCAACCCAATCCTGGCCGCTCCAAACGTCGGCGAACCCATGTTATTATACATATCAGGAACACACCAGGTCGTGAGTGCGGTGCTCGTCATCGCACGAAAGGAGGATGGACATAAATTCTTGCTTCACAAGCCGGTATACTACATATCAACTGTCCTCACACGACGCAAATCCAGGTACCCTCATTACCAAAAAATAGCATACGCGGTCTTTATGGCATCCCGGAAGCTACAACACTACTTTCAAGAGTGCTCGATCACGGTGGCCTCCAAAGTACCACTCAATGATATAATAAACAACTGTGATGCAATGGGCCGGATTGCCAAACGTGCCATTGAGCTCCTCCCATTTGACATAACATACAAACGGCGTCGGGCCATTAAATCCCAAGTGTTGTCCGAATTTGTCACCGAATGGACAGAGGCCGAACTCCCTAAAGAGTACATCACATATTCCAACTAGATCATGCACTTCGACGGCTCCAAAATGCTGGCAGGATTATGAGCAGGTGTTGCCCTAACGTCCCCCACTAGAGATACAGTTCAATACGTACTCCAAATACTATAATCGGACTCCAACAATGCAGCCGAATACGAGGCTCTATTGCATGGTCTTCGGATGGCTGTCTCCATGGGCATTCAACGCCTGGAAGTGCGCGGGGACTCAGACCTCGCAATATCTCAAATAAATGGAGACTTTTATGCCAAAGATCCAAAAACGGAGGCTTACCTTAACACCGTTCTTAAAATGTCGGCTCGGTTCGAGGGACTCAAGTTCCATCATGTGGCTCGAGAAAGCAATCAAGCGGCAGATGTCCCTGCTCGCATTAGTGCTAAGCGCGACCCCGTCCCACCAAACATATTTCTGGAAAGTCTCTTCAAGCCATCCGTGGTGTGGCAAGGGGAGAGCGGCAGTACAAGTCCGGATCTAACTATAACCCCAGATATCAAACACACCGATACCATCGGGGGCTCGGCCACCGAAATAACACCATTGGCTCATCTTATCATGGCAGTCATTGCCCCATGGGCTGAACCCTTCTTGGCCTACCTTAATATGTTAGAACTCCCAGAGGATCAGAACGAGGTGTGCTGCATTGTCTGGCGCTCGAAAGCCTACAAGGTCAACAAAGGAGAACTCTACAAGAACAGCACTATCAGAGTACTTCAAAGATGTATCTCCGAGGAAGAGGGGCGACATCTCTTTGATGAAATCCATGCCGGTCTCAGCGGTCACCATACTGCAGCTCGGGCCCTTGTAAGCAAGGCCTTCCGTACATGATTGTATTGGCCGATGGCCCGAGAAGATGCACATGACCTTGTCCAACATTGCGCCGGATGCCAGCTTTTCGCCAACCAAAGCCATATGCCACCCACCGCTCTACAAACAATCCCCATCACTTGTCCTTTTGCTATCTGGGGGCTTGATATGGTCGGACCCCTTAAAGGAGGAAGCCATAAGAGAAAATATTTGTTGGTCATGGTGGATAAATTCACTAAGTGGATAGAGGCCAAACAAGTTAAAATGGCCGAAGCCGGACCAATGATAGATTTCATATCCAGTGTTGTGCGCTGTTATGGTGTCTTACATAGCATCAGCACCGATAACAGCTCTAACTTCCCAGCCGATAAGGTGAAAACCTGGTGCACCAATCTGGGCATCAAGCTCGATTACGCCTCCGTCTATCTCCCACAAACAAATGGTCAAGTCGAACGAGCCAATGGTCTTATTATGAGCGACATTAATCCCAGACTAGTGCGGTCTTTGAAAGAATCAGACAATCAGTGGGTTGAGGAGCTCAACTCCGTACTTCGGGGGCTGCGGACCACGCCCAATTGTACTACCGGATACACACCCTTTTTTATGGTGTACGGCGCAGAGCTGTGTTACCCTGCGACATTATTCATGACTCACCTCGAGTGCACATGTATGAAGAGAGAGAGGCCGATCTCGATCGGCAAGACAGCTTAGATGCCTTGGAGGAGGAGCGCGATGTCGCAAAAGCCTGTTCCGCATTATATCAACAACAGGACCGGAGGTACCAAAGCAGAGAAGTGCGGGCCAAGACTTATAATGTTGGCGAACTCGTTCTACGCTTACCGGAGAAGAAAAAGGACAAAGTCAGGCCCAAGTGGGAGTGTCCCTTCATAATTGACGAAGGTCTCACTGGAGGAGCGTACCGCTTGCATGATGCATCTGACAATCACCTAGAGCCGAACCCATGGAATGCAGCCAGACTCCGAAGATTCTATGCCTAGCGCCAAACTCTTTGTTTGTCTCCTTCTCCCTTTTGTTTCCATTTTTTTCTCTTTTCAGTTTTTTCCTTTTTTGTTTAGCCTTAAAGCTTTCGTGCGGCTAGACCGTGCACCTGTGACATACACATCCTAAAATTTGTACATCCATCATACCTGGGGGCTTCTTGTACAGAAGCTTATTATTATTATTATTATTATTATTATTATTATTATTATTATTATTATTATTATTATTATTATTATTATTATTCTCTAAGCATTAAAGCTCACAACATACGCCTCTTTTCCTCGTATGTACCTTTTCTTCGCCATTATATGCATTGATATGACTTAAGTTTTGGCCAAGGTTGGTTGCCTGGCTCCTGTGCTTATGCCCTACGTTCCTGTTAGTTCGGCTAGGGCATAAAGGGAGCACCTCTGCGATTGTTACTGTCGGGTCATCGAGATGTGTACCTCGGACTGGGTGAAGCCGAAAGCTAGCGTTCTTAAGGGAATACTCGGTCGACGGACTAAAGATGTTTTTACAATTACATTATGAACCCCGAGATGTTAAGTATACTGCAGTTTTTTAATCACAGTTCGGACATTCATGATAAACGCATGCTCACCCAGGGAATGGAACTCTTAATGGAACTATTCTCTCTGGAAGATGTTTCTTACTATCACAATGTAATATAACATAGCTAGTTGGGTACTTGTCTAATGAAGCAACTATGACCCCTGTGACTGGTTTCCACACGTACCCCGGTTTATATTATAGAGTGGGTATTCAAAAACACTCTGAACCTTCGGGTCCAGACCCAAAGCGAAAAGGTCCGCCATGACAAATGTTTTACAATCTGGCTAGGGACAAATTTTTCCATTGAAGTACATAGTCACTTGGAGTCAAAAACTTCCTCTTCTATGCCGCCCAACAGGTTGTCTAGCTTACAATCCTGCTGAGAATATTTTCTGGTTAATTTTACCTGGGCATATACCACACTAACAGGGATTTCTTTCCCATCTGACCCTAAAGGTCCAACCCGGGCCATATGATTCAGATCAAGCTTGGTATACCATCTTTTCACCATGGCCCAGGCTCCTCGTGCACCTTCCCGGCAGGCTGATATCTTCCATAATGGGAAACACCATTGCGCTCCCTTGAATAGATGTACAAGCTCCTGCATACTTCCTGGAGGGGAGGCAGAAGGCCATGAAGCCTTGGCAACACTCCGCATTGCCTGCCAAGCTCGCTCGTGCAGTTGGGATAGCTCTTGTAGCAGATCGCCTAAGGATCCGGACATCTCATCTTCGGGATGACCAGTCATCATACCTACAGACATAACTCTACTAGTTCCTTTCCTCGTTGAATTATGAGGAGGTAAGTTTGAACACATACTAAATATGCCGCCTCGCAACCTTTTATTTTCCTTCACGGAGTCAGCCAACTGGGCCCGTACATCTTTTAGCTCTTCATCCAGTTAGGTATTGGAACCTTGGAGTTTATTTTTCTCCTCCCTGACCCATGTAAGTATACGCTCACCAGCGGTGAGTTGCCTTTCGGTCTTTTGTGCGCCTGCTTGTTCGGCTTCCGGTACCTTTCCCGGATTATCTGACGATACTTTCATCAGATATGCAATTCTCTTAGCGTTACTGGTATATACATTTTTCTGTTTTTTCTTGATAGAGGGATACATTAGCAGTTGAGGCCTTCTTGGATTTCTCCAGTTCGGCGGTTGCAACAGCTAGCTGGGTCCGACACTTTTCCAGCTCTTGAGACAACAGGTTGTTCTTCCCTGTTAGCTCCTGGTTACGCAAGGATCCTTAAATGAGTTGTACCAACTGTTTCAATTCTCAGGGGCTACTGGTATATATAATTGTTAGATTTGTACAAATGTATACTTACCCGCACATCTTTCAAATATTGATCACTGGCTCTGGTAAGCCCATCTCGAGCAGCTCAGATGTATGCATCAGCCGGGTTGAAGGCATTAAAAGCCTCATTTGAAAAGTCGTGGTCTCGAAGAGTGGCCCGCCGGCGCCGATGATTCATGGCGCTTTCCACCTCAGAGTTTGTACCGAACACATCATATGAATCCTCTATAGAAGGACAATTCGGCGTCACTCCCGCGTTATCCTATGTCCTGAAGGCAGGATCTGGAATCCGACTGGTGGAGGCATGACCGGCAGGGTCCCTGGACATAGTCCGGCGAATTCTTTTCCTGATGAGACACAATGGACAAGTGTCACACGTCAATATGACAGTCAAGGAGCATGTTTTAAAACCATACCTCTTTGAGGAAGGCTCGGCCGTGTTTTTATTTGCCTTCCTCTTCGAAGGCTTGCCCGGTGTTGGTGTCGCTCTCTTGTGGGCCGCCTCAGGTGCAGCATGGCGCGTCAAGTGCCTCCCGTTTAGAGCACGAGACAATGCAATGGGTGAGGCGTAACAAGGAATTTCTTCTCGAAGGAATGTCTCTTGGTTACTTACATGTGATGCAGGGAGGAGACCAGGATAGTCGGCAATAATGGCCACTTCCGGGCCGCCATAACTTGCCTGGTAAAACTCCCCGTCTTCAAGCTCCACAAATATATCCGGATCCTATTTGAATCCGGGGTCGAGGTCCCGAGTGTGGTCCTCTGGTTGTGGTGCAGGGCTCTTGAGCTCCTTGGTGATTTTTTGCCATTCCTGTTACAAATGGATGGATTAATGTCCAAGGAAAGAAACTCTGGGAGCAGAATGAGAAGGGTAGTGGGATTAGAACTTACCCAGCTA
Source organism: Triticum dicoccoides (assembly GCF_002162155.2). Lineage (NCBI taxonomy): Eukaryota > Viridiplantae > Streptophyta > Magnoliopsida > Poales > Poaceae > Triticum > Triticum dicoccoides. The sequence continues at coordinate 172,828,584 of NC_041385.1, forward strand.
GGAGGATTGTACATGGAGAATCCATCTCGAAGGGTAGTGGGATAAGAACTTACAAGCGAATTCCTATTTCTCCCCTTTGTATAGTTCGGTCAGTATTTTTGTCAAAGCGGCAAGGGTGTCCGGACCCTTCCGACCGCAGCGGGAGGCGTCGTGTTCCCAATTATAGTGCCACATGAGAAACCTTCTGTATTGAAGCGATTGAACCCCTCGCTCTATGGAAGTCGCCATTACCTCGACTATTGATAATCTGGACCGAGCGAGCGTCTCTATCTTGCTCATCAATTGACGGACTTCTCCACTATCGTCCTCCCTGAGGCTCCTAGGGTGCCAGCTGTGGCGTTTCTTCAATGGAGCTCTTGAAAATTCAGAAAGACCCATTCAGACTAGGTTGGGAAGGGCGATGTCCTCGATATAAAACCATTCAGAAAGCCAATCTATGGATATCTTCTTCGGCGTGCTGGACAGGTATCCGTTCCCGGCAACGCGCCACACTTCGGCTCCGCCTACTTCAAATATCGACCCCTCTTGGTTACGAGGGACGAGGCAGAATAGCTTCCTCCATAATTCGAAATGGGCATCACAACCCAGAAACAACTTGCAGAGGGCGACCTAACCCGCAATTTGCGGGATGGAGGCAGGAGTAAAACTGTGCAGTTGGAGGCCGTCGTACTCCGGAAGACCTCGGAGGAATGCATGGATTGGAAATCCCATGCCTCTTAACAAGTAGGGGACAAATCACACTCGTTCCCCCCTCGATGGATTGGGAAAATTCTCCGCCTGAGCCCCATCGTTGAAGGGAATCAATCCTGCTCAAACGGGGGCAAGATCTGCGGGGGGAAGAAATCCCTGTTTCTGCAGTTCCACTAGCTAACTATGGGATGTGGAGCATCTCTCCCAATTGCCTTTTTTAGGGCCGTAGGAACGGGACGAAGAGCTAAGAGCACTGGCCATGGTGGAATGGTTTCTCCTAGCAGACTCTGAGGATCCCTCGCTTAGTGTGGAATGGATCTGAGAATCCCAATCCCCTTTATAGACGCATTTCTTACATGGACGAGGTGATATGTGCAAAAATGACCTGACCTTTCATATTTTCTTGACACGTGGGAGATGTATACACAAAGGTGTGGAAGCCGATGAGCACGACATTAAATGGAAAGCCGAATACTGCTCTTTTAATCAGGTACTTTGAAGAAATCGGAGGAGGAACCAGCCTTGCAATGCCGAAGACAATCTGCGTGCTGGACACCTCGTCATTGAAGCCTGGTTCGGGGGCTACTGAGGGAGTCCCGGATTATGGGGTCCTCGGATAGCTGGAATATTAACGTGAGCCGGACTGATTGGCTATGAAGATACAAGACAGAAGGCTTCGTCCTGTGTCCGGATGAGACTCTCTTTGGCGTGGAAGGCAAGCTTGGCGATCAATATGAAGATTCCTTTCTCTATAACTAACTTTGTACAACCCTAGTCCCCTCCGGTGTCTATATAAACCGGAGGGCTTAGTTCGTAGACGCAGACATATACACAATCATAACCTCATAGGCTAGACTTCTAGGGTTTAGCCATTACGATCTTGTGGTAGATCAACTCTTGTAATACTCATATTCATCAAGATCAATCAAGCAGGACGTAGGGTATTACCTCCATAGAGAGGGCCCAAACATGGGTAAACATCGTGACCCCTGTCTCCTTTTACCATCGACTTTGCACGCATAGTTCGGGACCCCCTACCGGTTTTGACACTGACATCGAGTGCCCTAGAAGTTGGCGATGAAGTGGATGCGCATCTCCTCCCAAGAAGAGATCAACCCCTCGGGCAGGTTCAGGATCCAAGAAAACGTGCCATCCTTGAGGACCATAGGAAACCAGTTTTCCATGATCTTCTCATCACCGCTGGCCGCCTCGATGCTCAGCGTAGAGCTGCAGGAACTCGGCGGGGTCAGTGGTGCCGTCATAGCGTGGAGGTAGGTCGGGCTTGAACTTCCTTGGCCAAACAATGTTGCGGAGCTTCGGGGTGAACGCGCGGCATTTTGCCGTGGCCACCGAGGGTCGTCGAGGGGAGAGGTGCTGGTCTTGGTGCACTGATAACCCACAAGTATAGGGGATCGCAACAGTTTACGAGCGTAGAGTATTCAACCCAAATTTATTGATTCGACACAAGGGGAGCCAAAGAATATTCTCAAGTATTAGCAGTTGAGTTGTCAATTCAACCAGACCTGGATAACTTACTATCTGCAGCAAAGTATTTAGTAGCAAAGTAGAATGGAAGTAATGGTAACGAGAGCAAAATTAATAGTAGTAATTTTTTAGTAATTGCAACAGTGGCAATGGCAGAGTAACTAAGCAAAGAACAATATGTGAAAAGCTCATATGCATTGGATAGGTGATGGATAATTATGTCGGTTGTGATTCCTCATGTAATAGTTATAACATAGGGTGCCACAGAACTAGCTCCTGTTCATCAATGTAATGTAGGCATGTATTCCGAATATAGTCATACGTGCTTATGGAAAAGAACTTGCATGACATCTTTTGTCCTACCCTCCCGTCGCAACGGGGTCCTAATGGAAACTAAGGGATATTAAGGCCTCCTTTTATAGAGTACCGGACCAAAGCATTAACACTTAGTGAATACATGAACTCCTCAAACTACGGTCATCACCGGTAAGTATCCCAATTATTGACACTTCGGGGTTAACGGATCATAACACATAATAGGTGACTATAGACTTGCAAGATAGGATCAAGAACTCACATATATTCATGGAAACATAATAGGTTCAGATCTGAAATCATGGCACTCGGGCCCTAGTGACAAGCATTAAGCATAGCAAAATCATAGCAACATCAATCTCAGAACATAGTGGATTCTAGGGATCAAACCCTAACAAAACTAACTCGATTACATGGTAAATCTCATAGAAAACATCACCGTCCAGAAAGCCTATGATGAAATTACCCACGCACGACGGTGAGCATCATGAAATTGGTGATGGAGGATGGTTGATGATGACGACGGCGATGGATTCCCCTCTCTGAAGCCCCGAACGGACTCCATATCAGCCCTCTCGAGAGGTTTTAGGGCTTAAAGCGGCTCTGTATCATAAAACGCAATGAACCCTTCTTCTTTTATTTTTTTCTCCGCGAAAGCAAATATATGGAGTTGCAGTTGAGGTCGGTGGACATCCAGGGGGCCCACGAGGCAGGGGGCGCGCCCTAGGGGAGGGGGGGCGCCCCCCACCCTCATGACCAGGGTATGGTCCCCCTAACGCTAATTCTTTCACCAGTATTTTTTATTAATTCTGAAAAGTTGCTTCGTGGATTTGTAGGTCATTCCGGGAACTTTTATTTCTGCACAAAAATAACACCATGGCAGTTTTGTGGAAAACAGCGTCAGTCCGGGTTAGTTCCATTCAAATCATGCAAGTTAGAGTCCAAAACAAGGGCAAAAGTGTTTGGAAAAGAAGATACGACAGAGATGTATCAACTCCCCCAAGCTTAAACCTTTGCTTGTCCTCAAGCAATTCAGTTGAGAAACTGAAAGTGATAAAGAAAAACTTTTACAAACTCCGTTTGCTCTTGTTGTTGTAAATATGTAAAGCTAGCATTCAAGTTTTCAGCAAAGATTATGACTAACCACATTCATAATAACACTTAGGTCTCATGTTTACTAATATCAACGGCATAATCAACTAGCGAGCAATAATAATAGAACTCGGATGACAATTCTTTCTCAAAACAATCATAATATGATATTACAAGATGGTATCTCGCTAGCCCTTTCTGAGACCGCAAAACATAAATGCAGAGCACCTTTAAAGATCAAGGACTGACTAAACATTGTAATTCATGGTAAAAGAGATCCAGTCATAGTCATACCCAATATAAACTAATAGTAATGCATGAAAATGATAGCGGTGCTCTCCAGTGGGTGCTTTTTAATAAGAGGGTGATGACTCAACATAAAAGTAAATAGATAGTCCCTTCGCAGAGGGAAGCAGGTATTTCTAGAGGTGCCAGAGCTCGATTTTTAAAACAGAGATAATAATATTTTGAGCGGTATACTTTTACTGTCAACATAACAACTATGAGATATTTATATCTTCCATGCTACACACATTATAGGCGGTTCCCAAACAGAATGGTAAAGTTTTATACTCCCCCTCCACCAACAAGCATCAATCCATGGCTTGCCCGAAACAACGGGTGCCTCCAACTAACAACAATCCTGGGGGAGTTTTGTTTAATTATTTTGATTTGATTTGAGCATGGGACTAGGCATCCCGGTGACCAGCCACTTTCTCGTGAATGAGGAGAGGAGTCCACTCCTCTTGAGAATAACCCGCCTAGCATGGAAAATACAGACAACCCTAGTTGATTCATGAGCTGTTCGAGCATACAAAACAGAATTTCATTTGAAGGTTTGGAGTTTGGCACGTACAAATTTACTTGGAACGATAGGTAGATACCTCATATAGGAAGGTATGGTGGACTCATATGGAATAACTTTGGGGTTTATGGAGTTTGGATGCACAAGCAGTATTCCCGCTTAGTACAAGTGAAGGCTAGAAAGAGACTGGGAAGCGACCAACTGAGAGAGCGAAAACAGTCATGAACATGCATTAAAATTAATAGACACTGAGTGCAAGCATGAGTAGCATATAATCCACCCTGAACATAAATATCGTGAAGGCTATTGTTGATTCTTTTTCAACTACGTGTGTGAACATGTGCCAACTCGAGTCACTCAATTCATTCAAAGGAGGATACCACCATATCATACCACATCACAACCATTTTAATAGCATGTTGGCACGCAAGGTAAACCATTATAAACTCCTAGCTAAGTAAGCATGGCATAAGCGACTACAATCTCTAATTGTCATTGCAAACATGTTTATTCATAATAGGCTGAATCAGGAACGATTAGCTAATCATATTTACAAAAACAAGAGAGGTCGAGTTCATACCAGCTCCTCTTATCCCAATCATTTCATCATATATCATCATCATTGCCTTTCACTTGCATGACCGAACGGTGTGGATAATAGTAATAGTGCACGTGCATTGGACTTAGCTGGAATCTGCAAGCATTCATTTCAAGAGTGAAGACAAAGTAATATGGGCTCTTGGTTAAGGTAAATCAATTATGCATATGAGAGCCACTTAGACATTTTCATTATAGTCTTCTTCTCTCGACCCCCAAAGGAAAAGAAAAGAAATAAAACTATTTACACGGGAAAGCTCCCAACAAGCAAAAAGAAGAACGAGAAATATTTTTGAGTTTTTCTTTTAATTATTACTACTACAAGCATGGAAATTAGACTAACTATTTCTTTTTGTTTTTCTTAAGGTTTATCTAACACACAAGAAGAAAGCAGGAAAATAAGTTAAACTAGCATGTATAGTACAATGAAAGAGTATGAGCACCGACACTAGAATGAGTGTGTGAACATGAATGTAAAGTCGGTGAGGAATACGTACTCCCCCAAGCTTAGGCTTTTGGCCTAAGTTGGTCTATGGCCATGGGTAGCCTGGCTGATGTCCAAAGTTGTAACTGGGGTCGTACTGAGATGCATCCGCCATTGCCTCCTAAGCTGCAGCCTGGCAGCGAGCTGCTTCCATCCTCCTCTCATACTCATTCGCCTCATCCTTGGTTATAACATATCTTATTTTTGCTTGATAATCAAAAAGGGCAGGAGCGGGAAGAGTAATATGGACAACGCAACATATGTTAAAGATTAGTCGATACTGGAGGAATTGTTCATTCCTCTCAAGAAAATGATGACTAACCATGGAAATAATCTAAATAAGCGGGAAGCAACTCCGTATCATTTTCATGTATAGGTATATCAAGATAATTAGCCACACGGGTCGCATAAATTCCTCCGAACAGGCCTCCAGCTAAACCATTATGATGCAACCTACGTGCAACAATTGCCACCAAGTTGTATTGTTTATCACCTAATAAAACACTCTTGAGAACACAAAGATCAGGAGCACACATGTGACATGCTTCATCTTTACCGTTAATGCATGTACCAATGAAAAGAGCAAAATAATGTATAGCAGGAAAATGAATGCTCCCTATGGTAGCTTGTGCTATTTCTCAAGATTCTCCCACAATAATACTAGCAAGAAAGTCTTTGTATTCAGATTTACGAGGTTCATTAACACTTCCCAACTGCGGGAGTTTACAAGCAGTAGTAAAATCTTCTAAGTCCATGGTATATGATTTATCATAAATATCAAACAGGACACTTTGAGAATTGCGCGAGGATGGAAATTTAAACCTTCTCACAAATGAATCAGTTAAGTATTTGTATTGACGGCACTTATCTTGCATGAATTCCTCAAGGTTAGCATTACGCACATATGCATCGAATTCATTCTTGATGCCTGCTTTGATCATAAAATCCTCAGACGGCCACTCACAAGGCCACACATCAGCTTCCCTTGGTGGTTTTTCATCCTGCTCACGTATCGCGAGCCTGGGTCCTTTCTTCCTTGAATAACCACCTTGATACATTTTCCTGAACATATTTCTTCCTCTGCAAAATTTGTGAAATTTTTAGTTACTCAAAATAAAAGTGAAACAAACTCAATGAAATTGATAGCAACTACTCCCACAAGTGCCTAGAGCTTCTATCATGCATTAGAATTACTTGGGACCTCATAAATTTGACATGCAAGCTCAAGAACAGGGTCACCTAAGCAGAAAGAATTTGCAATGAATAGAGCACTAGAACAAAAACTAATTGAATTATTGGAGGAGTCACATACCAAAGAACAATCCCCCAAAGCAGTTTTGTGAATGGAGCTTTGAGCAAGGAGATTGAAAATGGCAGCAAAATGAGCTAGAACTCGTGCTTGAGCTGGATAGTCATTTTTTTGGGAGGAAGAAGAAGTGTGTGGGTGCAGGAATAAGTGGTGGGGAGCCACCATGGGCCCATGAGGCAGGGGGCACGCCTTGTAGGGGTGGGCGCGCCCTGGACCCTCGTGGCCAGGTGCTTGCTCCCCTGATGTGTTCTCAGTGCCAAATATTCTCAAATATTCCAGAAAAAATCATATTAAATTGGCATGGCATTTGGAGAACTTTTATTTTCGGGATATTTTTTATTGCATAGATAATTCAGAAGACAGACATAATATAATATTTCTACTTTATTTATTCTAATTAACAGAAAGTAAAGAGAGGGTACAGAAGGTTGTGCCTTCTAACTTCATCCATCTCATGCTCATCAAAAGGAATCCACTAACAAGGTTGATCAAGTCTTGTTAACAAACTCATTCTAAATCACATGAAACCGGAGAAATATCGAAGTGACACTAGCTTACCTCAACGGGGATATGAACATCCCCAATAATAAGAATATCATACTTTTTCTTTGCAGTAGGAAGAGGAAATTCAAAACCCCCAATAATTATTGATGGAATTTTCCCAATAGAATTTATACTGTGAACTTGAGGTTGTTTCCTCGGAAAATGTATTGTATGCTCATTACCATTAACATGAAAGGTGACATTGCCTTTGTTGCAATCAATAACAGCACCTGCAGTATTTAAAAAGGGTCTACCAAGGATAATCAACATAGTGTCATCCTGAGGAATATCAAGAATGACAAAGTCTGTTAAGATAGTAACATTCACAACAACAACAGGCACGTCCTCACAAATGCCGACAGGTATAAGAGTTGATTTATCAGCCATTTGCAAAGATATCTCAGTGGGTGTCAACTTACTTAATTCAAGTCTACGATATAAGGAAAGAGGCATAACACTGACACCGGCTCCTAGATCACATAAAGCAGTTTTAACATAATTTCTTTTGATAGAGCATGGTATAGTGGGTACTCCGGGATCTCCAAGTTTCTTAGGTATTCCACCCTTAAAGGTATAGTTGGTAAGCATGGTGGAGATTTCATCTTCAGGTATTTTTCTTTTATTTGTAATGATATCTTTCATGTATTTAGCATAAGGGTTTGTCTTGAGCATATCGGTTAAGTGCATACGTAAGAAGATAGGTCTAATCATTTTAGCAAAGCGCTCAAAGTCCTCATCATCCTTTTTCTTGGATGATTTAGGAGGAAAAGGTATAGGTTTCTGAACCCATGGTTCTCTTTCCCTACCATGCTTCCTAGCAATGAAGTCTCTCTTATCATATCGTTGATTTATTGATTGTGGGTTATCAAGATCAACAACAGGTTCAATTTCTATATTGTTGTTATTGCTAGGTTGAGCGTCCACATGAACATCATTATTAGCATTATCATTAGGTTCATGTTGGTCTCCAGATTGTGTTTCAGCATCAGAGATAGAAATATCATTAGGATTCTGAGGTGTTTCTACAATAGGTTCACTAGAAGCATGCAAAGTTCTATCATTTTTCTTTTTCTTCTTTTTAGAAGGACTAGGAGCATCTAAATTATTTTTCTGACAATCTAGTTCAATTCCCTTAGAGTGGCCTTCAGGATACAAAGGTTCCTGAGTCATTTTACCAGTTCTAGTAGCCACTCTAACAGCAAAATCATGTTTATTATTTAGTTCATCAAGCAATTCATTCTGAGCCTTAAGTACTTGTTCTGCTTGAGTAGTGACCATACAAAAATGTTTACTAGTGAGTTTAAGTTCACCCTTAACTCTAGACATATAATCACTCAAGCGTCCAATCATATAAGCATTATTTTTCAATTGTCTACTAACATAATCATTGAAAATTGCTTGTTTATCCATAAAATCATCAAATTTATCTAAGCATTGGCTAGCAAACTTAGTAGACATGATTTCAACTTTATCATATCTATAAAGAGAGTTTACCTTCACTACCTGTGTCGGGTTATAAGGACCTTGTATTTCTTTAGGTGGTATATTGAGGCCATGAACTTCTTCAACAGGAGGTAAAATTTTAACATCTTTGGCTTTAATATCTTTCTCTTTCATTGATTTCTTTGCCTCTTGCATATCTTCAGGACTGGGAAATTGAACACCTCTCTTCTTTGGAGTTGGCTTGGGAGTTGGTTCAGGTGGTGCCCAACTATTTTCATTGGCCAACATATTATTTAATAGCAATTTAGCTTGGTCGACTGTCCTTTCCCTGAAAACACAACCAGCACAGCTATCCAGGTGGTCTTTGGAAGCATCGGTTAGTCCATTATAGAAGATATCAAGTATTTCATTTTTCTTAAGAAGATGATCAGGCAAAGAATTAAGTAGTCGGAGAAGCCTCCCCCAAGCTTGTGGGATACTCTCTTCTTTGATTTGCACAAAATTATATATTTCCCTCAAGGCAGCTTGTTTCTTATGAGCGGGGAAATGTTTAGCAGTGAAGTAGTAAATCATATCTTGGGTACTACGCACACAACCAGGATCAAGAGAATTAAACCATGTCTTAGCATCACCCTTTAATGAGAAAGGAAATATTTTAAGGATATAATAATAGCGAGATTTCTCATCATTAGTAAACAGGGTGGCTATATCATTCAACTTAGTAAGATGTGCCACTAAAGTTTCATATTCAGTGCCATAAAAAGGATCAGATTCAACTAAAGTAATAATCTCAGGATCAACAGAGAATTCATAATTCTTATCAGTAACAAAGATAGGTGAGGTAGCAAAAGCAGGGTCATGTTTCATTCTAGCATTCAGAGTATTTTTCTTTCAGTTTAGCTAATAATTTCTTAAGATCTTGTCTATCATTGCAAGCAAGAAAATCTCTAGCAGTTTCTTCATCCATAACATAACCCTCAGGAACAATGGGCAATTCATATCTAGGGGGAGAACCTTCATCATCACTATCATCAATATTATCAGTTTCAATAATTTCATTCTCCCTAGCCCTAGCAAGTTGTTCATCAAGAAATTCACCTAATGGCACAGTAGTATCAAGCATAGAAGTAGTTTCATCACAAGTATCATGCAAGGCAGAAGTGGCATCATCAATAACATGCGACATATCAGAATTAATAGCAGAAGGAGGTTTAGGTGTCGCAAGTTTACTCATAACGGAAGAAGAATCAAGTGTTGAGCTAGATGGCAGTTCCTTACCTCCCCTCGTAGTTAAGGGATAAATTTTAGTTCTTTGATCTTTCAAGTTCTTCATCATGATCAGCAGATATAAATCCCAAGTGACTCAAAGAATAGAGCTATGCTCCCCGGCAACGGCGCCAGAAAATAGTCTTGATAACCCAAGTATAGGGGATCGCAACAGTTTATGAGGGTAGAGTATTCAACCCAAATTTATTGATTCGACACAAGGGGAGTCAAAGAATATTCTCAAGTATTAGCAGTTGAGTTGTCAATTCAACCACACCTGGATAACGTAGTATCTGCAGCAAAGTATTTAGTAGCAAAGTAGTATGGAAGTAACAGTAACGATAGCAAAAGTAATAGTAGCAGTTTTGTAGTAATTGTAACAGTGGCAATGGCAAAGTAACTAAGAAAAGAACAATATGTGAAAAGCTCATAGGCATTGGATAGGTGATGGATAATTATGTCAAATGTGATTCCTCATGTAATAGTTATAACATAGGGTGACACCGAACTAGCTCCAGTTCATCAATGTAATGTAGGCATGTATTCCGAATATAGTCATACATGCTTATGGAAAAGACCTTGCATGACATCTTTTGTCCTACCCTCCCATGGCAGCGGGGTCCTAATGGAAACTAACGGATATTAAGGCCTCCTTTTAATAGAGTACCGGACCAAAGCATTAACAGTTAGTGAATACATGAACTCCTCAAACTACGGTCATCACCAGTAAGTATCTCAATTATTGTCACTTCGGGGTTAATGGATCATAACACATAATAGGTGACTATACACTTGCAAGATAGGATCAAGAACTCACATATATTCATGGAAAAATAATAGTTCAGATCTGAAATCATGGCACTCGGGCCCTAGTGACAAGCATTAAGCATAGCAAAGTCATAGAAACATCAATCTCGGAACATAGTGGATACTAGGGATCAAACCCTAACAAAACTAACTCGATTACATGGTAAATCTCATACAATCCATCACCGTCCAGCAAGCCTATGATGGAATTACTCATGCACGGCGGTGAGCATCATGAAATTGGTGATGGAGGATGGTTGATGATGATGACGGCGACGGGTTCCCCTCTCTGGAGCCCCTAACGGACTCCAGATCAGCCCTCCCGAGAGGTTTTAGGGCTTGGCGGCAGCTCCATATCATAAAATGCGATGAACCCTTCTTCTTTTATTTTTTTATCTGCGAAAGCAAATATATGGAGTTGAAGTTGAGGTCGGTGGAGGTCCAGGGGGCCCATGAGGCAGGGGGCGCGCACTAGGGGAGGGGGCGCGCCCCCACCCTCGTGACAGGGTGTGGGCCCCCTGACGCTAATTCTTTCGCCATTAGTAATTGTGAAAAGTTGCTCCGTGGATTTGTAGGTCATTCTGAGAAATTTTATTTCTGCACAAAAATAACACCATGGCAGTTCTGTTGAAAACAGCGTCAGTCCGGGTCAGTTCCATTCAAATCATGCAAGTCAGAGGCCAAAACAAGGGCAAAAGTGATTGGAAAAGTAGATACGACGAAGACGTATCATGCACGCGCACCGCCACCTCCTACGGCGGCATGCTGGCCAGGTGCTGGGGTGCTGGAAGCACGCGTGCTTCTCCATGAGGTCGATGCACCACCTGGCAGCTCACATCATCCCGGGCTGGCGCTGGGCGTGGCGGGTCGCGCTGTGGTGCCGCACGCCCTGGCCCGACGATGATGCCCTGGGCTGGAGGTGGTGGAGGAGCCCGTGCGCCACGTCGCCTGCTGCAGGTGGTTGCTGAGGCTGCGAGCGAGCCGGCTCGGTGGAGCCCCCATGCGCGATGCTGACGAGCTAAGTGATCCGCTCGAGCCACTCCTCGTAGAGGTCACCCACCGGGCGATAGCGAAGGAGCTCTCGCGCCATGAGCAGAACGGCCAGCGCGTCCGCCTGGCCGTGAAACGCGTGGGATGACGAATTTGCTGGGGTCAGTGACGGAGTAGCAGTGCGCCCGTCATGGCGCACCGACGGGTGCAGCGATGAAGCTTGCTGCTCGTGGCTGGCAGGTCCCGTGGCAGCGTTGGCCACCAGAGACGGAGCACGACGGGCACAACCATCACCCGCCGGAGCCATCTGAGGGACGTGGGCAGCGACAGCGGCCCGACGCTCGGTGCGAGCTCAGCGTGCATCGGCCATGGCTGTGTCGGAGTGGCAGGAGTCCGGTCGACGGAGGAGAGGATCCGACGCACCCCTACCTAGTGATCCAAATGTCGGATTACGGGTTCCGCAAACCCATGAGAAGTTCGAACTCTGGGGTGCGTGTGGAGATCTCAACCTACCCAGCCTGCCTACTCGCGATCCTCCTAGCCTAGCGCGTCAAGCTCAAAGAGACACAGAGACACAGTAGTTTATACTGGTTCAGGCCACCATCGTGGTGTAATACCCTAATCCAGTGTGGTGTGGTCGATTGCCTTGTAGGCTGAGGATGAACTAGTACAGTGGATGAACTGGACTCAGGAGGTGAGGTGTTCTTGAGCTCGATGGAGCTGGTGTGGTCTAAGCTAGCTCGATCTCAGATCCCCCTCTCTATGGTGGTGGCTATGTCCTATTTATAGTGGCCTTGGTCCTCTTCCCAAATATTGGCGGGAAGGGATCCCACAACAGTCGGATTTGAAAGGGGACAAGTAGTACAACTTATCCTGACAAAAGTAGTCTTCACCTACGAAAAGCCTTTGGTTGTGACGGTGGGGTGGGCTCGTTAATGACTTTCGTCCTGCCGTCCTGGCGGTCTTGGTCTTGTTGCACGAGAATGGAAACCTTTAGTTGATTCCTCGGGACTCCACGCCTATGGCTTGCCTCCTTTGAACCGAAGAGGAAACCTGCGCTCTGCACCCGCATGGCGCCCGCCTGGCCTTGGTCGTCATGGCTCAGGTCAGCTGAGCCTCGTGAGGTAAACCTTGCATAGAACTCTCTGCCCCTCTGGAGCCAGCCTGAGGAGGCCGATCTCCTCGGGGGTCTTGGTGTCATCCGCCTCGTGAGGCTTGGAACCTCGCGAGGTTCTTGAGTTGTTGGTGTTGAAGCTGGGTCGTACCAGGCTGTCGATGGAGCCACATGGTGGGTCGCAGGCAGGCAGGGCTGGATACCCCCATATCCAGGATGCCGACAGAATCTCATTTGGAAAACTCATGAAGTGGAAGGCGAATATTGAGCCTTCAATGATGTTGAAGGTCCTTGCAACTTTATGCTAGTTCTTGTGGATGATTGACCGCCCATCCTTCGTCCTCTTGAGGAAGACTTCAATATTGTACCATGGGTGTTGTATGAACACATTCCTCGCCTCTTGACCATACATGTGGTTTGAGAGGTAATCATCCTTGAACTGCTTTAGAAAGGCCTGAAAACAAAGATATGCATAAATATCTTCTCTAAATTTTGAAATGCCGCAAAGGAATAAATAACAAAGGTATAAGAGTTAGTACCATCATGTAGTTCACTGATGTCTTATTCATTGTGCGGACAAAGATCTTGTTGTTTTTTGTCGCTAGTTTCTTTATCCTAACAATCTGTCTAAGTTTCTTGACTTGGATGATATTCATGAACATCTCATTTCCCCATATGCAAAATGGGTCGAACAGTGGGTCAAAACATCTTACAGCAGGACCTAAATGCACATGACCAAATTATTAAAAACCTAAGTATTAGAATGGTTCCTGCAATTGCACAATACTGTGCTATTAACTAAAGGACCATCCATTTGCAAACCTCAATGGTAAACCTCGGTGCCTCCCATTGTTTCCTTGCAACACATATAGGGTAGTTATTGATTAGGTTAAGTGAGAGTTGGCATACTATCAGTAAAATATGTTGATGAAAATAAACACAGTACAGACTCAACAGATTAATTGGAGCCACATGGAAAAGTAGTTATCCAAACCATGCATGCTTAAGAACTAGGAAATATAGCAATTGTGTATGTTTCTCATGTATTTAGTACAACCAAATTAGATTTATTTCTCACATGCATAAAAATACAAAATTGTACCCACAACAACTGAACATGGCATTGCAGAATTGAACAAAACAGTTTACTAAACACCACAACAAATAAACCAAATAGTTAACTGAGCACCACATTGCAAAATAGAACATACTAGATGATCAGACAGTTAACCAAACCAAGCATGCTTAACAACTTGCAAATATAGCAATTGTATATGTTTCTCATGTATTGAGTACAGCCAGATTCGATCAATTTCTCACATGCATAAGAATAAAAAATTGTACCCACAATAATTGAACATGGCATTGCAGAATTGAACCAAACAGTTAACTGAACACCACAACAAATGATCCAAATAGTTAATCGAGCACCACATTGCATAATAGAAGATACTAGAAGATCAGACAATTAACCAAGCCAAGCATGCTTAACAACTTGGCAATATAGCAATTGTATATGTTTCTCATATATTTAGTATAACCAAATTTGATTTATTTATCACATGCATAACAATACAAAATTGTACCCACAACAATTGAACATCGCCTTGCAGAATTGAACAAAACAATTAACTAAACACCTCAACAAATGAACCAAACAATTAACTAAGCACCACATTGCACAGTAGAACATACCAGAAGATCAGACAGTTAGCCAAACTAAGCATGCTTAACAACCTAAAAATATAGCAATTGTATATGTTTCTCATGTATTTAGTACAGCCAAATTCGATTTATTTCTCACACGCATAACAATAGAAAATTGCACCCAGAAGAATTGAACATCACATTGCAGAATTGAATGAAACAGTTAATTGAATATGATAAAAAATTACCTAAACATCTAACTGAGCACCACATGCACAATATGTAGAACATATATACTAGAGGATTAGATTGCATAGTAACATTACATAGGATAATTCACTAAAATTTGTAAAAGAAAGGTGGGAGCAGCACATGCAACAGGTAAACCAAACATGCTTAACTGTCATAGCTAGCAAGCTGAATGTAGGTCCTTATAGTAAGCTAAAAAAGAAGCTACTCCTCATTGTCAGAGGTATCGATGATGATGGGCTCCTTAGACTTGGAAGAGGGCAAGGCCTCCACATCACGAGGCCCTGCCTCGTAGTGGTGAGTCACCTAAGCCACTCCGGGCACCTACCTGTTGGCTTCGGAGTTGAGGTAAGCATCGACATGCCGAGAAAACACATCATAGTCTTCATTGAAGGCACTTATGGTGGCCTCAAGAAAACACCACGAACTATCACGTGGCGACGTCCACGCGCAAGGTGTTGATGGTGCCTTAGATACAAAGGTGCTCCTACAAGATCTGGGGGTTGGAACACATGGAAGCCTTCACAACCTCATCCACGCGTGCGATCGCGATTTGCTATTCCGCTGCCAAATGCTCATTTAGCTCCTAGTTGTACTGTATGCACCATGGCTTAGGGCGGCACTTATTTGGACAATGGGGTCGTGATTTGGGTGGAAAGTGTCACGCTGGAGGTCGGGGAATGTGGGATGGAGAAGGAGGACGGGGATGGGAGTAGGGTGTGGATTTTCTGGCAAGATCAATGAGGCTGAGCAGCAGGAAGGAGCGTCGCCAGCGAGGAGGCGCCGCTATAAGCAAGCGGTGAAGGTTTGAACTTGGAAAGTAAGGCAGAAATAGGGGAAATGTGGCTTTTGGTCAGAAGGAGGGGGTGGGGAGGTAGATATTTCTGCGGATGCTAGACAATTTCGCTCGATGCAGCAAAAAACCGGCGAGCAAAGTGTGATCAGACACGGTCCCTTATTCACTGTGTACGATATGTGAACATCACAAACTATTAATATAGATTATCCCATGTGTGATGAGTTTTAACATGCAAATTTTGGTCTGACTTTCCCTGGTTGAAGTGGTCATCCACGTCATTGCATAATTTGGGTACACAAAATAGCCTACATCACACCCACACTTCTTAATCGAGTAAGTTCAACAATTAAACAAAGCTAGCTGACCTAAACATCACTATAAGAAAAGAGCAATGCTCTAAACAAAGACTACTAATCCGCCTGGCGCTCGTCGATCCCCGCCGCCTCCTCCATGTCCAACTCGTGCTCGATGATCTCCTGGGGAAGGGTTTCCATGACATCCATAAAAACATACTCGGCAATCATCTCGCCATCCATCTTCGCCATCTCTTTGGAAAATTCCGTCACGAGCTGGGTGTGGGCGGTCGTGGTATGGGCTTGGACGATCTCCATCTCGGAAAGGGATGCGGCAAACAAATGGACGGCTACTCGAACACTCTCGGTGATTAACAACTCTTCAGACATGGGTTGTCGGCTGTTGTCGGAGAAGCTTTGTGCTTGTGTGGTGACTGCCTCGAGGTGGGAGTGGGCAGCCTCCATCGGGGCTAAGGAGGCCACTATGGAACAGACAACTCCAGTGCCGCTCTCGCTTTTTTCTATCCCCATTGCAAATGTTGTTGTCGCCATTTGAGCCCTAGCAACTGCGGTTTTGGCTGCCGCAGCCGCCCGGTCGTAGATTGCAACCACACTCATGCAGGTTGTGAGCGCGCTCATGGCGGTCGCACTCTCACCGGAGTGGGTCACCAAAGTTTCCCCCACGACGCGGATCCACACCCCTTGTTTTGGTCGACACAGATGCACATTTTTGGTTGATGCGTCGATAATGGACTATAGACGATGAACCTTCTGGCATAAATCATATATGAGGTTGATCCAAGATATATTGTAATGCATCTCACATGGTTCATGATAATAAACTATGTGTGATGTACTTGATTTTTCATTTTGATTGGAAATACAAAATGGGGTCACAACGGTAAAGGCCGGTGTTTGAATTGCTAGAACATTTATCTACAGTGAACATGCAACTATAGGAGTGTTGTGTTAAAATTTGGAATTATTAAAGGTTCGTGTGGACATTTTTATACAGTAATTAAGTATTCTATGCATTTAATGTGCATAATTCAAATTTGAACTACATGCACATGCTCTGGTGCACTAAAATGGGTTGAAAAATCATATATGTGTCGTCCTTGGGTGAATGCTTAGGTCCCACACAAGAAATGAGAATGAATTTTGAACACCTCATCTAAAATCATATATATGTCCTTGGGTGCATGTTTAGGCTTCGTGGCTCAGTCGCAAACATTGAGAAACTTGGTTTTGAAATTTTTGTAAATCCAAAACTCGTGTGAAATTCATGAACCTTAGCATGGTATCATGAAATGGCATCAACATGTTGTGTAAATTTTTCATCCCATTGGTGGAAGGTTTTGGTGTATGCTTCTCACAAGGCAAAGCTTCTAACAAGAAGCCCACGTGGTTCCGGTATTAAACGTGTCTCCTTTGTGGACGAACCGACATTCATTGCCTCTTCTTGTTGTATATACTTTTCGAGAGGCAACATAGACCAATAGGAGTGTCATGTTATAATATGGAGTTATTTAGGGTTTGTTTGGACATGTTTATACATTAATTGAGTTTTCTAGGCATTTAATTTGCATAATTCAAATTTGAACTACATGCACATGCTCTAGTGCACCAAAATGGGTTAAAAAACCTCGGCATCGTGGCTTGGCCGCAAACATTGAGGAACTTGATTCTTAAATTCCTGTAAATCCAAAACTCATGTGAAATTCATGAAACTTGGCATGGTATCCTGAAATGTCACCTACATGTTGTGGTAGATTTTTTGTCCCATTTGGGGCAGGTTTTGGTACAATATTCTCATAAGAAGCCTCATGGTTCCGGTATGGAACATGTTAACTTTGTGGACGAAAGGGCATTCTTTGCCTCTTCTCGCATTGAATATTTTCTTGACGGAACATAGACCAATAGGAGTGTCATGTTATAAATTGGAACAATTCATGGTTTGTTAGGACTTTTTTATACATTAACGGAGTTTTCTAGACATAGAATGTGTATAAATCAAATTTGAACTACATGCACCCCCACCTGTGCTCGTGCGTGCCCCTACACCCACAGCGGTGCCGGTCCTCGTGCGCTTTTCTACACCCTCGCGCCCTTGCCTATGCGCACGCCTGCACCTGCCATGCCCCCTCGGCATCATGGGATGTCGTCGTTGACCGCTACCTCACAACACCGTGCGTTCCCATCCCCCTGCCCCCCGCACATCGATCGCGCAAAGAATGGCTCTTGGATTTGCATCTCCAGAACATTCTGGGCTGGCTTGAAGACTTGAACAACGGCGTTTCGGAGGACGAGAACGCCGGCACAGCACGCCGCCGCCTTAATTAGTTTTTTTTGCTTAATATTTTATCTCGATCGTATGATTGTAATGTCATAGTTTGACTAAATAAAATTTATGGTTTTGATTAAGTAAGTGTTTTTCTCTCAATATATACATACTTATAGAAGTAAAAAAATAAAATGCATCTATATTTTCTCTGAATAAAACACTCATCACGAACATTTCAGATTGGAGACGCGAATGCAAAGCGATAGATATGGTTCCTTCGCCACTAAGCCAAGGGAAAATTTGTCGCGTAGGATTTGTTCACCTCTTCAAAGCAAACGATTTTGCATAACGACCCGTGTGGATCCACATACAGAAAATTTGGTAAGATTTGCATCAATAGTAAATGTAGGGGGAGCATGCCGACGGTGATCACATCAACCTTGGAACCATTTCCGACGTGCGTTGTCACCTTGTTCTTAGCTAGTCTCCTTTTATTCCACGACTCCTACTTCGAGTTACAAATATTAGCAACCGAACCAGTATCAAATACCTAGGCGCTACTACGAGAACTAGTAAGGTATACATCAATAACATGTATATCAAATACCTTTGTTGACGTTGCCAGCCTTTTTATCTCCTAAGTACTTGGGGCAGTTCCGCTTCTAGTGGCCATTCCCCTTCTAATAGAAGCACTCAGTCTCGGGTTTGGGTCCAGAATTGGGGTTCTTCACGGGAGCGGCAACTGGTTTGCCATTCTTCTTGAAGTTCCCTTTCTTTCCCTTGCCTTTCTTCTTAAAACTGGTGGTTTTGTTGACCATCAACACATGATGCTCTTTCTTGATTTGTACCTCCGCGCCCTTAAGCATCATGAATTTCTCAGAGATTGTTTTCTCCATCCCTTGCATATTATAGTTCATAACAAAGCCCTTGTAGCTTGGTGGCAGTGACTCAAGAACTCTATCAATCGCTACTTCATCCAAAAGATTAATTCCCAACTGATTCAAGCGGTTGTTGTAACCAGACATTTTGAGTACGTGCTCACTAATGCAGCTGTTCTCCTCCATCTTGCATCTAAAGAACTTGTCAGAGGTATCATACCTCTCGACCCAGGCGTGAGCTTGAAATACCAATTTTCATCTCCTAAACATCTCATATGCTCTTTGGTGTTCAAATCGTCTTTCGAGCCCCGGTTTTAAGCCGTAAAGGATGGTGCACTGAACTATCAAGTAGTCATCAGAATGTTCCTGCTAGACGTTCATAACATCTGCGGGCAAGCCTTGAGGGGGTGCATCACCAAGAGGTGCATTAAAGACATAAGCCTTCTGTGCAATAGTGAGGATAATCCTCAGATTATGGACCCAGTCCGTAGAGTTGCTTCCATCATCTTTCAACTTTTCTTTCTCTAGGAACACATTAAAATTCAGGGAGCAACAGTGCGAGCCATTGATTTACAACATAAATTTGCAAACACAGTTTAAACTATGTTCATAATAATGGGTTTAGTTAATCAAATTACCAGTGAACTCCCACTTAAATCAACATCCCTCAAGTTGTCAAAGTTTTCACATGATCCATATCAACCAACCCATGTCTGATCATCATGTGAGATGACGTGGTCATCAATGGTGAACATTTCCATGTTGGTCATATATACGATATGACTCATGTTTGACCTTTCGGTCCCCCATTTTCCGAGGCCATCTCTGTACATGCTAGGCTCGTCAAGTTTAACCCAAGTATTCCGCATGTGTCAAACTGGCTTACACCTGTTGTAGGGGAAAGTAGAGCCTATCACACTCGATCATCACGAGGTGCTTTGAAACGAAGAACTTTCGCAATGGTGCATACTTAGGGAGAACACTTTTATCTTGAACTTTACTGAAGGGACCATCTTATAATGCAACTGTCGTCCTAAGAAAAATAAGATGCATAAAAAGATAAACATCACAAGCAATCAATATATGTGACATGATATGGCCATTATCATCTCATGCTTTTAATCTGCATCTCTAAATCACCGGCATGATCTCCATCTTCACCGGCATGACACCATGATCTCCATCATCATGATATCCATCAACGTTTCATCACGTGCCTACCTTGCCAACTATTGATTCTACAACTGTTGCTAATGCATAGCGATAAAGTAAAGCAATTACATGGCGTTATTAATTGACACGCAGGTTTTAAAGACAACCCTACGACTGCTGCTGGTTGCCATACTCATCAACATTTAAGTTGTGAACCTATTACAAAACATGATCATCTCATACATCAACATATATCACATCACGTTTTGGCCATACCACATCACAACATGCCATGCAAAAACAAGTTAGACATCCTCTACTTTTGTCCGTGTTCTAGGAACCAAGGTACCCAAACTTGCCTGCATGTGGCCCATGGCGTGACTCCATCGATGGCCAGGTACGGCCCATATACAACACCAACAAGACAGGACCCTTGCGAGGGGCCAAGCCTCGCGAGGCGGGCGACATCAAGACCTTTGGAGGGAGCGGCCTCTCCAAGCTATCTCCTGAGGAGAGGAGATTCTATCCAGGTGCTCAACCTCATGAGGCAGTGGTGGTGCAAGCCATGAAGACCAAGGCCAGGCGGGCGCCAGCGGGCGCAGAGCAGCATGTTTCCTCTTTGATGCTAAGGAAGCAAGCGCAGGCACGGGGTCCCGAGGAATCGCCCAAAGGTTTCCATTCCCATGCAAGAAGACTAAGACCGCCAGGACGGAAGGAAGAATGTCATCGCCGAGCCCACCACGGCGTCATGGCCACGAGCTGTGACAGCCTGGATTTGCCTTCTCTCTTTTTTCGGACTTTCATTTGCATTTGCTTTGCATTTGGAGTTTTGAATCAATTCAAATGGACTTGAACACTTGGGCCTACCCTTGATTTTCACCTAAGTGACCCATCCACCTCTAACTCACCTTTCCTTCTCTAAAAAACTCCAACAAAAGCCCAAGGAATATATTTCATAAAAGAAATTTTTCATTTTCTTCCCTGAAAATCACTTCGAAGAAGTATGCTCCAAAGCAACCCCTACATTTCTTGCTCCAAAAATCTTGAATAAATTCACAAATATTCTTTGAACCGTAGGGCACCTCCCTGAGAAAAAATATTGCATAACTTTTTCGAATATTTTTGCTACAGAAAATCATTTTTGTCCTGGACAAAATGATCACTTTGCATAACATGTATATTTTTGCTTGATCTTTTGGGGCTGATCTTTTGTGAGCTTGATTACCCTCCTAAGAGATTGCTAAACCCCAAAGCACAGCCTTTAGTTCTCAGTGAACCTCACAAGTTTCTGTCCAGAAACTTGCCAGGAAGAAAGCCACTCCCACAGCTCATCTGTGACCCAACCAACCGTGCAAAACAACCAAAACCACTAAGGACTACTTGCCACACATGGTTTTTACGCTTACCTCAGCCTGATGCCAAAGTTCACGATATGACCACGTTCGTCCAAGGGGGTCGGCATGTGGCTGACACGCACTCTGGTGCGCCAGCTCCTCTGTTTCACGTGTGCTCACTGCACAGGCTGCCGCACCTTGCAAACTCACACCCCCATCCTTGCTTGCACCTCATTAACTCCACCCTGGCGCTCGCCGATGCCGGAGCTTGCCACAGCGAGCACGGTCACGGCGCGGCCAAGGCAATAGTGCGTCCATGCCCCTGTGCTCGTCGCAGCTCGTCTACAGCCCCCGCGTGATCTCCGGCGTCTTCTCCCCCTCTCACTGACACCATTCATCGCTGGGAGACACTCCAGAGAGCTCTGGCAAGCTCTCGATCCCCGCCTTGGCCTCGCCTATAAACATAGCTCCCCCGAGCTCGTTTCTCTCCGCACTCACACTCAGCACACCTCCACACCACCGTAGGAAGCTGCAGCCCGGGCAGGCAGGCTTCTAGCCGCCGTCCCTGCCCCAAAATCATCAACGTTCCCCGTCCTCTGCACCCTCCCTCTCTAGAGCCGCTCGATCTCCACTAACCATTTCGGCGTGTTCATGGTGGTCCACTGGTGTGTGCTAGTGCTGTTGGAGCTGCTGGACTGGCCCTGCGTCACCAGAACCACCATCTCCGATGAGCCCCGCCCACTGCCGCCGCTGGAGAGCTCCGTTCTGACCCCATCCGGCCAACCCTAGCCACGCTACGGGTATGGGTAGGTGTGCCTCGATCTCCTCTATAACACTATCCTCCTAGATCTCGTCGCTGGGCACTCCTCGCCGGAGAAAGCATCATCGCCGCGCCGCCCGACTCAGCTTCTCTCCCCCTCCCCCTCTGGCTTGTCCATTGGGGCCCGCGATCAGCCACTCAGGCCACGGCCAAAGCAGTATGAGTGGTGGTGCCCAGCCGGTTTACGCCTTCGACGTCACCCCCCTACTTTTTCTTTTAATTCAAATTTAGTTAAAATTTGACCAGAACTATGACTAGCTGTAACTTTTATTCTACAAGTCCGAATGAGTTGATTCTTTTTGCATTCTGTTCTTACTGGAAAATCCTAGCAGCACACCCAAGATGGGATTTTGTTGGATGCCTAGAATTTCTGGTAATTTTCAAAAGTGTTCTTGATATTTTCTTTTTGTCATTTGATTTATTTTCAGAAGGTGAAGCTTGTCTTAAAGGCATCCAGGAGGAGTGTGAAGCTCCTCTGCACTAAGGCAAGCCACAACAACATTTTCATGGTGTCTTTGCAATATTCATGATATTCTACTTGAATTTATATGAAATTCATTGCATATAGTATTAAAATAAATGATGCTTGTGTTATTTAGTTTGTCATGATCAAAATGTTTAGTTAATAGAAATGAATGCTTGAAATAGTGAGATATAGCTTGAGTAGTTGAACTAAGTAAGTTTGTCATGGCTATAATAATATGATCATTGGTATTATTTTTCCTATATGCATAATGAGTTTTATTTGATAAATGCCAACTAAAGTGATGAGTATAAATAACCAGTAAGAAAGAACCAGAAATGTTTAAAGTAGAGTTTGTGCAAGTAGATCTTTGAATAAAGTTGATCTATTATTTCTTAGTGATATATGATACATGATATATGGTTGCATATCCATGGCATATAGTGACTCGGGCATTTTTATTTTCAAGATAAACCTGATGATAATTGAACTTGAACATAAAGTTGGTTGGGGCATGGTGCCACTGAATCGGGCTGACAAGTGCAACCACCTTTGCTTTACTATGGGGAGGTTGTTAGTTGTCTCGTTGTCATGCCTTTTATCGGTACCTCCAACGAGGGAAGGTTATTGGCGTGCGTTACCCTGGCCCGGTAAGCATACATAACCATGTGGACCTGTTGTTGTTATGGTACCTTGTCCCCGTTTGGGACTGTTTATTTGCCACGACGGTGGTTGTTTTCCTTTGGTAGGCTCGGTCACGCATGACTAATCCTAGCGGGGAGTTGATCGGAGTGGTTGTAAGAGTGTCATGGAAATAGGAGAGTTCTGTCGGAATGTCATTGGTCCACCAGAATGGGAGTGCGAGGCCATGGGTTCCGTGGCGTGGGTAAAGTGTGCTACCTCTGCAGAGTGTATTAATCTATCGATAGCCGCGCCCGCGGATAAGGGCCAGTTCGTAAGTAAGTCACACCATGGATCAACTGTCATAATTAAATCTTGCACACTAAGTTATTTGCATTGCACTGGTTGAATCATGATGATGTCAGTGAGAATAACTGTTGTGGTATCACTTGTGATCCGGGAGTGATCACTGTTTGGTTATGAGGTAACCCATTGAACCAAGTATGGTTCCGTTCGTGATCCGTCGTGATCACTATTCGGTTGCGAGACAACCTATTGGTAAGAGAGAGTCCGAGTGACTCAATGAACAAGTTTGGTTTCACTACATGAGTAGCATGTTGATATTTGCATTTGACTTGATTAAATGTCATGATATGATTTGTCATTATGGTTCTGTCTTCTGTGAGCTTGCAAGTACATTCAATGTACTGACCTGGCCTGTTATGCCAAATTTCAGGAAAGTCTAACTGGATCGGAGTACTGCCTTGTCTAGACTGTGTCCACATTGGTGGCCCTGTTCTATGGAGTCCCACTGCATCGTTGTTCCGCTGCTGTGTAGATGTGATGCTCGAGGCCCCTTTATGTTCACTAAATAATGTACATATTGTTCAGCCGCACTGAGTGTGCCGCTCGGCCTCGCTACTTTATGTAATGTCACACTATGCTTCCTCTAGCTTCAATAAAGCGATGATTTCTGTACCAAGACATTGTGTATTGCCACAAGACATGATCTCTGGGTTGGCAATGCAAGGTAAACCGGTCACTCTGAGTCGGGGTGCCACAACACTTGGTATCAGAGCCACGCTGACTGTAGGACAAACAAGACCCCGACACGCGAAGTAAACATTAGTTAGTTTGCTAATTGAGTGCCGTTAGTATTTGCATCTGGACGCTGCATTGCATGCATTAGACTTATTGTTATTTCTAACCGGTTAATGGTTGTGAGTGTAGATGGCTCCGATGTTGTATCCATGTCAGTTGCAGCTGATGCCCTACACTTCTCTGCATCTCCTTCGTCGTGTGTGGCATCGACCATACCCTCACGATGATGACCCAGCGTATCGGGTGTACCGGGAGCGTCCAGCTGACTCCGCGTTACGCTGTGCACCAGTTTGCTAGTGGGTTCTTACACTGCATCTGTCGGATTATGGGTTCCACAAACCCTTGAAAGGTTCGAACTCTGGGGTGCATGCGGAGATATCAACTTACCCAGCCTACCTACTCCCGATCCTCCTAAGCCTAGCACAACGAGCTCAAATAGACAAAGGGACACAACCGTTTATCCTGGTTCAGGCCACCTTGCGGTGTAATACCCTACTCTAGTGTTTTGTTCGATTGCCTCGAGGGGCTGGGGATGAACTAGTTGAGTGGATGAACTAGCCTCAAGAGGTGAGGTGTTCTTGAGCTCTAGAGAGCTGGTGAGGTGGTCAGATGAAAGTGGATCCCATCGGAATCAGATCTGGGTCCCCTTTGCATGGTGGTGGCTAATCCTATTTATAATGGCCTTGGTCCTCGTCCCAAATGTTGGCGGGAAGGGATCCCACAACGGCTGGATTTGAAAGGGGACAAGTAGTACAGCTTATCCTGACTAAAGTGGTCTTCGCCTGTGAAAAGCCCCTGGTCGTGACGCTGCGGTGGGCTCGGTGCTGACCTCCGTCCTGCTGTCCTGGCGGTCTTGGTCTTGTTGCACCAGAATGGAAACCTTTGGTTGATTCCTCGGGACTCTGCGCATGTGGCTTGCCTCCCTTGCACCAAAGAGGAAACTGGCGCTCTACACCCGCTGGCACCCGCCTGGCGCCCGCCTGGCCTTGGTCATCATGGCTCATGTCCGTTGAGCCTCATGAGGTGCACCTTGCATAGAACTCTCAGCCCCTCGGGAGCCACCCTGAAGAGGCCGATCCCCTCGGGGTCTTGGTGTCGTCCTCCTCGTGAGGCTTGGCCCCTCGCGAGGGTCTTGAGTTGTTGATGCAGAAGCTGGGCCGTACCAGGCCGTTGATGGAGCCATGTGGTGGGCCACAGGCAGGCAAGTCTGGATACCCCCATATCCAGAACGTCGATAGTAGCCCCCGGGACCAAGTCGCGCTCGAACTTTGCTTCTAGGCGAAGCCAAAGGACAAGTGCGGAGCGCTGCGAGTCCTAACCGCCTGCGACCTTGATGACACGTGGTGATTGATGGGACATGGGTGTCTCCACTTCCCCACACTACCTCGGCAACTGTTCGACTTGAGGGAATGATGCGGCATGCAAAAGATCATCATGGCGCGAGGTTGTGGATGTCGGTGGCTGGCCTTCCTTGGCTTTAAAAGTGGGGGAGGGGCAAAGCCCCCTCGCTCATCTCTCCTTCGTCTTCTTGTTGCCCACTCCTTCTCCGTCTTGCTCTCATGGCGCCGATCAGGAGGTTCACGGCGGCCGAAAAGGGGAAGGCCCATAGAGAGGGGTCTGGCCCTCTCCCTCTAAAGAGACGATTATGCCTCCCTCACGCCGCCAGCGCGAGGCGAGAGTTGACCAGGCCTTGGCAATCGAGGCCTTCGCCTGGCTTCCCCCTTCCCCTCTATGCCCGTGCCCGAGATGAAGTTGTGCGCCATTGAGTGGCCCCCGGCGATGGAGGGCGGGCCACAATTTCCTCGCCGACCATGCCACGGACTCATGTTGAAGGTGGCTCGCGAGAGTTCGTGGTGTGGGTGGCGATGCTGCCTGATTCATGGATCCGGTTTCCGAGGTACTTCACAAGTGAGCTACCTCCGAGGGGGCCGCTTGAGCTTTGACTGCAGCACGCCGGGTGCTGTAGCTTGTCCACCAGAGCTAAGGTCGAGATTGTGCCCCCTGGAGATGTCTTTATGACCTGCAGATGGGGTGAGGTCGCCCGAGCCTGCCGCACGGTGGGAGCCGTCGCAATTCACTTCGTGTACGATGGCGTGTCCACCTGCTTCTTCAAGGTCTTCGACGAGGAGGGCTAATGGCTGGAGTGCTGCCCTAGAGGAAGCAGCGCGCCGGGTGTAGTCGTGGGTGTTGGACCCGCTTGTGTCCCCTTTGGCGCCCCTTCCAGCAGCAGCGATGACTCCTGGGAATCCAGCGACTCTCCTGAGCCCAATGAGTCTCCGGAGTCTAGCGACAACAGCTACGTGCCGCCAAGCTCCCGCCGTGGTCGGAGCGCAGCAGCAGCTGCTGCCCGGCATCGCCGATGACACTCGATGGCTCGGTAGAAACCTTCCTTCTTTTGCTTTCCCTGCACATAATGAAAACCAGCCCCATGGGGTTTGTAAGGACCGAAGTGTATTTAATACCAAAGTTGCTTTCTTTATTTTGTGATGAAGTCGTGTGTCCCAGTTCGGCTCGACTCCCCCCTTTTCTTTGCCCTAGACAGCATGACGCTCTACGCCGACGGGACCCAGTCCCCAAGCAGGCTTCAGCCATTACTAGTATGCCAGGTCGGGATGTTGTGGTCAAGTCTAGGAGGTGAGCGGCCTGGGGTTCGGTGAGAGCTCATGATACGCGATGCTCACGAGGTCCCCCGTGGCGTGCAAGGAGTCGCCCAAGGAACTGAAAAGGGGAGTGAAGCCGTCGGAGTGGGACTGTGAGGTTGGGGCGAGTGGGATGTGAGACCGGCGTCACAGCGCATGCGACTTATGTTTTAGTAGTCCTGTTGCGATCCATCGGGAGGTGGGTGCATGTTCTTGCATTTGTGGTTGCATCATTAGGTATGGCCCGCAACAACCACCCTCTCTCCTCGCTTCTCTAGGTGCTCTACGTCCTTGGGTCCCGGCCCTCGAGCGAGCACAGCCGCCGCTGGTATGTCAGGTCGCGATGCCGTGGTCAAGGCTAGTGGGTGAGGGCTGGAGAGCCAGTTGGAGCTCCCAAGACACGATGCTCGGGACCCTCCCCCCTTTAATGTGCAAGCGACTCGCTAGGTAAGGTGGCGATCATCCAATCTGGCCCGTGAACCATCATCAGGTGAACATGGAGGTTAGATGATAGGAGAGGTCGCAAATCCCCATGGAGCAGACTGTCCGCTCTAGGGCCCCTGGTGAAAGACGAAGGCACTAAGGACCTGGTGAGGTGGCGTGCGCGAGGCAGGCCGCGATCCAGAGCTCGATCCTTGGGTTTGTCAGTGTTGCAGGGACAGAACCGAGCACAAGTGTCGTGCCGACGCGAGTAGCCATGCAGCAAGGCGGGTGAGGGACAAGCCAACAAACGTAGGGAGACCACGAGGCGGTTAAGACCCGAGGCCGCAAAGGGACGATCATAGGTAAACTCATAGAAGATGGTTAGGCAATCCAGGTGAGCGCAAAATGATACACGTCACAGGGGCGAACCCATGCGGCTTGGGGATGATGCAGCCCGTGAGGCGCCCCCAAACTGAACGAACTAGAGAGATGTCACCTGGTACCGTCGCTCAAGATATGTCGGGGTAGCAGAAGACGTGCTCTCCCGGAGTCGCTCCTCACGAGCCACCCTGGCCCCAAGCCTCGGGAGGCCCAGGGGACTCGGGAGGCTCCCGAAGCTGCGCCTCCATCTCCACTAGGGTCGCCTGGCACCTGGCCTCGTGAGCTACCAGGGCATCCCTTGTGCAGCGCATGAACGTTGCAGCTGCACCTGGTAGGCCGAAAGGCATGCAGACGTAGCTGTGGGGTGGACCCTCGCATCGGCCGACATGAGACGGCTAGAGGAGCTGCCAAGACGCGGCCCTGTTGAGCCCTGAGATGTCGATGCAGAAGTGGAACTCCTTACCCTCGCCGGGGCAATGAGTCGCGCCTCGCGGTAGGCGGCGATCGCCTTGTAGAACTCTCGCCTCTTGAATCTCCTTGATTGCCTTAACATGAACTCTTGAGCGCCTGGTGCCTCTCGCTTGAGGCCTTCTCCTGGGAAGCGTGCGCTGAAGCGCGCCTCCACATGGTGCCCGAGCACCTCCCTCGGGATTCTGGCTACGTCTGAGGCCCTCCCAAGGAGAGCCCCCGAGCCCAGTCTAAGAGGGGCACCGGGCATGCCTTCCTATGCGATAGGTGAAGGCGCCCCGTCCGAGGACGCAAGGCTCAGCACGACATCCTCGGGCGATGCTTCCTCACGAGATCCCTGACCCAGTTGCATCTTCTTTGTCTTGGGGCGACCTCGGGAGGGAGGACGCCGCCCTCGTCTTTAGGGTCCTCGACTGCTGCAGCCTGGAAGGCACGCTCGAGGGAGCACACCGCATCCTTTTCTTGGCATGCGAATGTTATGACACCGCCGCTTCCTGTCATCTTGAGGACATTGTAGCCGTGGTGCATCTCTGCCATGAACTTGGCCAGTGCTGGGTACCCTAGGATGGCGTTCTATGGCAGGCTAATGTCGATGACGTCGAAGTCAATGAGCTCGGTGTGGTAGTTGTTGCGTTCGCCGAAGGTGACAAGGAGGCGAACCTGCCCTATCGGGTGTGTGGAACTGTCTGTCACTCCTGAGAATGGCTTGGTTGGCTGAAGCTGGTAGTACGACACTTGGAGCCTATCGAACGTTTGAACAGATAGGACATTGAGCCCCGCTCCACCATCGATGAGAGTCTTGGTGACGACCACGTTGCTGATGACGGGTGAGTAGAGTATGGGGTGCATGCCGACAGTGGCAGTGCACTTGAGCTGGTCTGAGGAGCTGAAGGTGATGGCACATTTGGACCACCTGAGCGGGTGAGTTGTTTCGGGCTTGGGGAGCACTGCGTTCATCTCGCGCGCGAACTGCTTGAAGATGCGGTGAGAGGCTGGGGCCTGGGGGCCACCCAAGATGCAGGCAATGGCTCGAGACTCTTGGAAGCCCCCAGCCCCCTCATCCTGGTGATGATCTTCATCCCTTCTCGGTGGCGGAGGCAGTGCAGGAAGACCGGTGTTGCCTTGAGGTCGCTCCTCACGAGGCTGCTCCTTCAGGCGCCCTCGTGAGGTTGGCCCTGCCAACGGTCCTCCCGAGGATGGTCGTGCCACTCCTGGCGATGGTTGCGTCTGGCCCAGCATCCTCCACCTTGACCACCTCCCCGGTCGTAGCCTCGATCGTTGCGCTCGGTGCGTCGACCGAGGCGCACGTCAAGGAGGGCCCTGAGCTCCTGGCAGTCGTTGGTGTTGTCGTTGTGAACATTGTGGAAGACGCGGAACGGTTGGTCGCTCTTGGCCGACTCGGGGTGGTCGCAGTCGTGCTTCATCTCTGGCTCGGCCGCGAGCACGGCCGGCCCTTTGCGCTTTACATCCTCGGCCTTGGCCTTCCTGTCTTTTGGGTCAGCATTGGGGAGCTCGAGGAGGGAGAGGCGCCCCTCCTCATCCCTTGCACACTCGTTCGCTATGTTGAACATCTCCAAGGCTGTGCATAGGTCCTCGTGGATGGAGAGCTCCTCCTTCATCTTGACATCACGAATGCCATCAGTGAACGCTGAGATGATGGCCTCGTCCGACACCTTGGGGATCTTGAGACGAACATTGTGGAAGCGCTGGATATACTTCTGCAGGGTCTCTCCTAGCAGCTGCTTGATGCGACGCAGGTCACCCATGGCCTGCGGGCGGTAGCTAGTGCCCCGGAAGTTGGCGATGAAGCGGCCGTGCATCTCCTCCCAGGAAGAGACAGATCCCATGGGGAGATTCATTAGCCGAGAGTGCGTGCCATCCTTGAGGGCTGAGGGAGTCCTGGATTAGGGGGTGTCCGGATGGCCGGACTATGACCTTTGGTCGGACTCCCGGACTATGAAGATACAAGATTGAAGACTTCGTCCCGTGTCCGGATAGGACTTTCCTTGGTGTGGAAGGCAAGCTGGGCGATTCGATATGAAGATCTCCTCCATTGTAACCGAGTCTGTGTAACCCTAGCCCTCTCCGGTGTCTATATAAACCGGAGAGTTTTAGTCCATAGGACGAACAACAATCATACCATAATCTAGCTTCTAGGGTTTAGCCTCTCTGATCTCGTGGTAGATCAACTCTTGTACTACCCACATCATCAATATTAATCAAGCAGGAGTAGGGTTTTACCTCCATCGAGAGGTCCCGAACCTGGGTAAAAACATCGTGTCCCTTGTCTCATGTTACCATCCGCCTAGACGCACAGTTCGGGACCCCTACCCGAGATCCGCCGGTTTTGACACCGACATTGGTGCTTTCATTGAGAGTTCCTCTGTGTCGTCACCATTAGGCCCGATGGCTTCTTCGATCATCAACCACGACGCGGTCCAGGGTGAGACTTTTCTCCACGGACAGATCTTCGTATTCGGCGGCTTCGCACTGCGAGCCAATTCGCTTGGCCACCTGGAGCAGATCGAAAGCTACGCCAGTGGCCATGAGGTCAGATTTGGAAGCTTAAACTACATGGCCGACATTCGCAGGGACTTGATCTTCGACGGATTCGAGCCATGGCCGAGCGCGCCGCACTATCACGATGGGCATGATCTAGCTCTGCCGCCGGACAGCGCCCAGAGCGCCGCTCAGGTGTCTGCTCCGACCATTAGCTCGGAGCCGACGGCGCCAGTCAGGGATGGACTGTTGGATGCCGCCCCAGGAGCCGCAATCTCTACGGCGATAGAGCCGAATACCAGCCAAGTCCTTTGCAAGGCCTGTGACTCCAAGGTGCCGGACTCCTTTCCGGACTCTAAATCTTCCGCACCCCTTCCGATCGTACCCGATTGGGCTCTGATCATGGAGTTCACCGCCATGGACGTCTTTTAGCACTCGCCCTTTGGCGATATCCTGAATTCACTAAAGTCTCTCTCTTTGTCAGGAGAGCCCTGGCCGGACTATGGTCAGCAAGGTTGGGATGCGGACGACGAAGAAATTCGAAACCCACCCACCACCCACTTTGTAGACACTATCGACGATCTAACCGACGTGCTCTACTTCGACTCGGAAGACATCGACGGTATGGACGCCGATGAAGGAGATGACCAAGAACCAGCACCTATAGGGCATTGGAAAGCCACCTCGTCATATGACATATACATGGTGGACACCCCTAAAGCAGGGGATGGCGATGAAAAAACGGAGGACGACCCCTCCAAGAAGCAACCCAAGCGCCGATGTCAGCGGCGCTGCTCTAAATTCCGCCAAAGGAAAAATGGCGAGTCCGGCACTAGAGACAACAACACCCCGGACAGTGCCGAAGACAACCCCCTCCAGCAGGATTCAGCGCAGGAGGACGGAGGAGCCAGCCCTCATGAGAGAGCGGCAGACAGGGAGGTCGAGGACGACAATTATATGCCTCCCTCCGAAGACGAGGCAAGCCTCGACGACAACGAATTCGTCATGCCAGAGGATCCCGTCGAACAAGAGCGTTTCAAACGCAGGCTTATGGCCACGGCAAGCAGCCTCAAGAAAAAACAGCAGCAGCTTAGAGCTGATCAAGACTTGCTAGCCGACAGATGGACTGAAGTCCTGGCGGCCGAAGAGTATAAACTCGAACGCCCCTCCAAGAGCTACCCAAAGCACAGGCTGCTACCCCAACTAGAGGAGGAAGCAACTAAACCTACATCACCAGCGTATGATGCACCCGATCGGCCACCCCGTGACCACGGCAGAGAGGCCTTTCGGCCCTCAACTCAAGCCGCACCCCGGCGCCGCTCCAAAAATACCAGAGCACGGGGAAACGCAACAGAACTGCGAGACATATTGGAGGATAAGGCAAGGCAAACAAGATCGATCTATAGGTCGCGTGGGTGCCCCACATCACGTGACGATAACCGTCACACCGGATACGATAAATACGGCTAGGCCGAACACAACAGACAAAGCTCATCCGAGCTACGTCGCAATATAGCCCAGTACAGGGGCGCCGCACACCCACCATGCTTCACAGACGAAGTAATGGATCATCAAATCCCCGAGGGTTTTAAACCCATAAACATCGAATCATACGATGGCACAACAGATCCCGCGGTATGGATCGAGGATTATCTCCTTCATATCCACATGGCCCGTGGTGATTATCTACACGCCATCAAAAATCTCCCTCTCAAGCTTAAAGGACCAGCTCGGCATTGGCTTAACAGCCTACCAGCAGAGTCAATTAGTTGCTGGGAGGACCTGGAATCCGCATTCCTTGACAACTTCCAGGACACTTATGTGCGACCACTAGACGCCGATGGCCTAAGCCACATAATCCAGCAGCCAGAGGAATCGGCCAGACAATTCTGGTCACGGTTCCTAACCAAGAAAAATCAAATAGTCGACTGTCCGGACGCAGAGGCCCTTGCAGCCTTCAGGCACAACATTCGAGACGAATGGCTTGCCCGGCTACTAGGACAGGAAAAGCCAAAATCTATGGCAGCCCTCACGACACTCATGACCCGCTTTTGCGTGGGAGAAGATAGCTGGCTAGCTTGTAGCAATGACATAACCAAGAGCCCTGGCAATTTGGATACCAAGGACAACAATGGCAGGTCACGTCGCAACAAGAACAAGCGCCGCATTAATGGCGACAATAAGGAGGATACAACAGTTAATGCCGGATTCAGAGGCTCTAAACCCGGTCAGTGGATGAAGCCATTCAAAAGAAACCCTCCGGGCCCATCCAGTTTAGACCGGATACTCGATCACTCGTGCCAGATACACGGCACCCCCGAACAACCAGCCAACCACACCAACAGGGATTGTTGGGTGTTCAAGCAGGCAGGCAATTTAAGTGCCGAAACCAGAGACAAGGGGCTGCATAGCGATGACGAGGAGGAGCCCCGGCCGCCGAACAACAGAGGACAGAAGGGCTTCCCCCTGCAAGTGCAGACGGTGAACATGATATACGCAACCCATATCCCCAAAAGGGAGCGGAAGCATGCTCTCAAGGACGTCTATGCGTTGGAGCCAGTCGCCCCAAAGTTCAACCCATGGTCCTCCTGCCCGATCACCTTTGATCGAAGGGACCACCCCACTAGCATTCGTCGCGGCGGATTTGCCGCATTGGTCCTAGACCCAATCATTGACGGATTTCACCTCACTAGAGTCCTCATGGACGGCGGTAGCAGCGTGAACCTGCTTTATCAGGATACAGTGCGAAAAATGGGTATATATCCCTCAAGGATTAAACCCACAAAGACAACCTTTAAAGGCATCATACCAGGTGTAGAAGCCGGCTGTACAGGCTCGGTTACACTCGAAGTGGTCTTCGGATCCCAGGATAATTTCCGAAGCGAAGAGTTAATCTTCGACATAGTCCCATTCCGCAGTGGCTATCACGCCCTGCTCGGACGAACCGCATTCGCAAAATTTAATGCGGTGCCGCACTACGCATATCTCAAGCTCAAGATGCCAGGCCCTCGCGGAGTCATTACGGTCAATGGAAACACCGAACGCTCTCTCCGAACGGAGGAGCACATGGCGGCCCTGGCGGCGGAAGTACAAAGTAGCCTCTCAAGGCAATTCTCCAATCCGGGTGTTAAACGTCCAGACAACGTCAAGCGCGCCCGAAGTAACCTACAACAAAACCGGCTGGCACGTTCCGAGCAAGCATAGCAGTGCGGCCCCAACCCCAACCCTCGCCAAATGGCGATAGCGGTACCACGCGTACATAATTACGCTCTGGAAATACCATGGGCACAAGGGGAGGGGCACAACCACGGCACGCCCAGAATGCGGCTCAACCGCACCAGGGGCTCCCTATTCTGCCGTTTCCTTTTTATATATATACTTTCAGGACCCAACTATCTGGAAGGCCTGTCCGGCAATACACTCGCTGAACACACGATGCAACAACCAGGGAGACAACAAGCCACGTCAAATGTCCAGGTGGTCTCTATAACGAGCTAAATACCTGTTTTACTTAAAATCTCGCAGCTTGCCCCTGGGGGTGGAGGGGACATGTCAAATAACCCCATATCTTGCTTATCGCACTATTTGTATCATTCTGCTTTCATAGCAGCCCTTTTTAATAAACAATACATAGCTCTCATCTATTATTGTATTCATTTATTTTTATACAAATATGTTCAGTCATGACATTATGCAATCGTACACTTTGGTACGGCCAATACACGAGGGGATTAAGCACCCCATAATACGGTGTGAGAAGACCGAACACTCTCATGAGTGCGGCACCCCGAACTTATAGCACTATATGCATCGGCTCTGAATCATGTCTTGGGTCAATAGTTGGGTTTGCCCGGCTCCCATGTTTTGGTACCTTACGTTCCGCAATGTTGGCTAAGGTAGAGCTGGGAGAACTACTGCGATTGTGCCCCAGTTGAGCTGGGTTAACACCTCACTAGAGAAAGCTAAAACTGATCGTCATGATAGTGCGAGAGACCGGTCGCTGTTCGCGAGGTTTTTCGAGTCCCTAAAGACTTATGCCGCTTAGAGCGAGGAGCCGGATTTATCTGGCCTAGGCGTGGATAGCACCCCGAACTCGGTCTTTTGAATACTAGGGGCTTCGCCGAAATTTAAAATTATAGAATTCTATGGCTAAGTGAGAGTGATAAAGCATTATAAGTCCGATGGCCTTGTTCGTTGTGCTAAGCGCCTCCCTAGATGGACCCAAGAATGGGAACAAGAGCGCTCAGGTTTATCCCGACCACCCCAGCACTCATGGCATGGGGGTAGAAGCCGATGACTTGCATCTCTCAGATTTCATAAACGGCCGCACAAAAGGTAATATTTTAAATTCAAAAAGCGTTGCTTAGCGCATATTAACAAGTTTTTAGCGCACAGGATAAGTACGAGCGAGTTTACTCAAAAATTACATCCATGGTACATTCCTCCGCCACAAGACGGGCACCCTTCAGGACGCCCTCATAATACATCTCGGGTCTGCGATGCTCCTTCCCCTCCGGCGGCCCATCCTTCACCAGCTTCTCAGCATCCAGCTTGCCCCAGTGCACTTTAGCACGGGCAAAAGCCCTACGGGCACCCTCGATACACACGGAACGCTTGATGACTTCAAGCCATGGATAGGCATCCACCAGCCGCCGCACCAGCCCAAAGTAGCTCAAATGCATGACCTCACCAGGCCACAGCCGGCCTATCAGGCCCTTCATGGCCTGTACGGCTACCTTATGAAGCTCGCCCAGCTGCTTCAGCTGGTCGCTCAAGGGCACCGGGTATCCGGCCTCAGCATACATGGACCAGAACATTTTCTCCGTCAAGCTTCCTTCCTCGGCCCGGTAGAATGCGGCGGCATCGGATACACTGCGGGGCAGATCTGCGAATGCTCCTGGAGAGCTCCGGATTCGGGTAAGTAACAGGTAATTTTCTTTCACATGCTTGCTTTGCATAAAGAATGCCTTACCCGCCGCAATCTTTTTCATCGCCTCAATCTCCTGGAGGGCTTTTTGGGCTTCGGCCTTGGCAGATTTGGCGCTTTCAAGTGCCGAGGCAAGCTCGGACTCCCGAGTCTTCGAGTCAAGCTCTAACCTCTCATGTTTTTTTCACAAGAGGATCAAGCTCTTGCCGCACCTCCGCCGTCTGCGCCTCTTGCTTCTCTCGCTCTGAGCGCTCCATGGCCGCATTGTCTTCGTCCTTGGAAAGCTCTTCCTTTAGGGTTGCTACCTGAGTTGTGGCCCCTACAACATTCACGTTGGTCCTGTCATTATTTGCAACCAGGTATTTCTATATACATTTACATACGGTATTGCATACCCTCCTTGTCCGCTGCTTCTTGGCACGGCCGAGCTCGTTCTCGGACCGCTCAAGGTTCTGCTTCAATGCGTCGACCTCCGCAGTCAGTGCGGCACAGGTCAGCAGTGCCGCCTGCATTCGCATATTGACATATTTATATTAGACTCCTGTGTATATCTTTTTAGATCCTCAGTCCGGCTTTTCTTTCGGAACACCAAACTGAGCATCAGGGGCTACTGTCTATGCGGTAACATTTTTATATGTTTTGAATACATACCTCAAAGCCTGTTAGCAGGCTGGTACAGGCTTCTGTCAGCCCGCTCTTGGCGGACTGAACCTTCTGAATCACTGCACTCATAACAGAATGGTGCTCCTCGTGGATGGAGGCGCCGTTGAGCACCTCCAGCAAATTGTCTGGCGTCTCCGGTTGGATGGATGCCGCCGGTCGTAGGCGTGCCTTTCTTCCGAAGGCTCCGCCTACCAGACTCTGGAACCTTTGTTGGTTCTGGAGCGGTGTCTGGCCCGGGGCCGGACTTAGATCCCTCTGGGGCTTTACCCCCTTTGGGCGTGGAGTCCGGGAGGTCGCCTTGCGGCGCCTCCAGGACCACCTCCTCCTGGTTTAGTCCCTTTTGGGACTCCACCTCGGCGTCGTCCGTAGGGAGAGGGGAGGAGGCCGTCGGAAGTGAAGCGCTATTCACATCCGACGAATCTAGGGAGCCGCTCGACGAATCACCGAGCTGAGCCTTGGGCGGACTGCATGATTGAACTCGGCGTCAGAAGGTACCATGCATTAGAGGAGCGCCATAAGTTATTCTGGTATTCGGACACTTACAATTTTGCCAGGGGCTTGACCCTGGAAGGCCATTCCTCCCCGCCGTCTTTGGCATCGAAGGCGTAGTCCGGCAGAAGGGTCCTCCCCTTCTTGGACCCTCCGACCTCCCTAGTTGGGGCGGCCTTCCTTTTCTTTCCTCCCCCCGCTGGAGGGGGAGAGGCTTCTTCTTCTTCCTCCTCCTCGTCCTCAGAGGCGGAGGGTGCTTTGGGGTTGTCAGGCAATGAATCCGACACCACCAGGCGCCGGGAACTCTTTCGGGTCCCCGTGGCCTTCTTCTTAGCCTTCTTCTCCGGCACCACGTGAGGTGCCGGAACCAGCAGCTTCGTCAAGCGGGCATCCGCTGGGTCGTCGGGCAAAGGAGTCGGACACTTGATCTGTCCGGCCTTCTTCTGCCAGTCCTGTTAAAGGGATGGGAGTTTAGATCCCGCATAGAGTCAAACTATGGAAAACAAATACCCTGTGATGGGTAAATTGAGCTTACCGCACTGGCTTGACGCTTCATGCAGAATCGGTGATCCTCGGTAAGGGGAGGGTGAACCTCAGAGCTCTTGAAAAGCACCTTCCAGGCATCTTCGTGCATTGTGTCAAAGATCCTGGACAAAGTTTGGTGCTGGGCCGGGTCGAATTCCCACAGATTAAAAGCCTGTCGTTGACACGGGAGGATCCGGCGGAAGAGCATGACCTGGACTATGTTGACGGGTTTAACCTTCCTGTCGATTAGGTCTTTGACACAGGTTTGATGTTCGGTCTCCTCTGCCGAATTACCCCACGAAAGGCCCGTCTCTTTCCATGAGGTGAGCCGTGTGGGGATGCCAGATCGGAATTCGGGGGCTGCTGCCCATTCAGGGTCACGCAGATGTAGAACCACCCCAATTGCCACCCTTTGATGGTTTCCACGAAGGCGCCCTCGAGCCATGTAACATTGGCTATCTTGCCCACCATGGCGCCTCCGCACTCCGCTTGTCGGCCGCCCACAACCTTCGGCTTGACATTGAAGGTCTTCATCCATAAGCCGAAGTGGGGCTGGATACGGAGGAAGACCTCACACACGACGATGAACACCGAGATGTTGAGGATGAAGTTCGGGGCCAGATCGTGGAAGTCCAGGCCGTAGTAGAACATGAGCCCCGGGCGAACGGGTGAAGAGGAAAGCCCGGTCCACGGAGGAAATGGGGGAGAAACACGACCCTCTCATGGGGCCCAGGGGTGGGGATGAGTTTCCCCTCATCTGGAAGCCGGTGCGCGATGTTGTTAGACAAGTATCCGGCCATCCTCAACTTTTTGATTTGCCCCTCCGAGACGGAGGAGGCCATCCATATACCTCCCGCTCCGGACATGATTGGAGAAGGTTGAGGTGGGAAGTGCGGACTTGGGCGCTGGAGCTCGAGTGCGCAGGAATGGATAAGCAAAGGAGGAAGAAGGCATAAATGGAAAGGGTGGATCCTTATCCCCTTATATGGGCGGCCGAAACTATAAGCCCCCACCAGCCTAATAAAACTCGCTTATCTCCCAAGCGCCACAGTTAATGGTGCGGTTGGGTTACCCACGCCCGTATTGATGGGGATCCCGGAATAAGGGGACACGATCTCTGCTTTGACAAGACGTGCCAAGGAAACCGCCTCGCTAAACGCTGAGGTGGAACAGAATAAAGGCTTGGCCGTGGCGTGATGTCATGCTGCGAAATACGTCAGCAGATTAGATTTGTGCAGATATTATTCTTTCTAGGTGGTATGTGGAACTTATTTTGCAGAGCTGGACACTATCCTTGTGTTCAACATCTTCTATGAAGTATTCAGAGGAGGAACCCGCCTTGCAATGCCGAAGAAAATTTGCGCGCTGGACTCGTCGTCATTGAAGCCTGGTTCAGGGGCTACTGAGGGAGTCCTGGATTAGGGGGTGTCCGGATGGCCGGACTATGACCTTTGGCTGGACTCCCGGACTATGAAGATACAAGATTGAAGACTTCGGCCCATGTCCGGATAGGACTTTCCTTGGCATGGAAGGCAAGCTTGGCGATTCGATATGAAGATCTCCTCCCATTGTAACCGACTCTGTGTAACCCTAGCCCTCTCCGGTGTCTGTATAAACCGGAGAGTTTTAGTCCGTAGGATGAACAACAATCATACCATAAGCTAGCTTCTAGGGTTTGGCCTCTCCGATCTCGTGGTAGATCAACTCTTGTACTACCCATATCATCAATATTAATCAAGGAGGAGTAGGGTTTTACCTCCATCGAGAGGGCCCGAACCTGGGTAAAAACATTGTGTCCCTTGTCTCCTGTTATCATCCGCCTAGACGCACAGTTCGGGACCCCCTACCCGAGATCCACCGGTTTTGGCACTGACAAGGGCCATCGGGAACCAGTTCGCCATGATCTTCTCGTCGCCGATGGCCGCCTCGATGCTCAGCTTGTAGAGCTGCAGGAACTGGGTAGGGTTGGCGTGTCGTCGTATCGTGGGGGCAGGTTAGGCTTGAACTTTCTCGACCAGATGACGTCGCGAAGCTCCGAGGTGAAAGCGCGACATCCGGCTGTGGCCACGGCGGCCCGTCGAGGAGGTAGAACTTGGTCCTGGTGTAGGCGCACCACCACCTCATGTGGCGGCAAGCGAGCCTGACGTGGGGGTGCAGGAAGTACGAGTGCTTCTCCTTGAGGCCGCTGCACCACCTGGCAGCTCACCTCTTCCTGCGCAAGCACCTGGCATGGCGGGTCGCGTCGTGGCACCACACGCCTTGGCTCAATGATGACGCCATGGGCCGGAGGTGGTGGAGGAGCCCCGTGAGCCACGTCGCCCGCGGCAGGCGACTACTAAGGCAATGACTGGGCCGGTGCAGCGGAGCCCCCGGCCGCGCTGGCAAGCTCAGTGATCAACTCGAGCCACTCCTCATAGAAGTCGTCGACCGGGCGGTGCGAAGGAGCTCCCGCGCCATAAAAAGAGCGGCCTGCGCGTTGGCCGTGACGCGCATGGGAGGATTAAGCTGCCGGGGTTAGTGACGGAGTTGCGGTGCGCCATTGATAACCCACAAGTATAGGGGGTCAATTGTAGCCTCTTTTCATAAGTAAGAGTGTCGAACCCAACGAGGAGCTAAAGGTAGAACAAATATTCCCTCAAGTTCTATCGACCACCGATACAACTCTACGCATGCTTAATGTTTGCTTTACCTAGAACAAGTATGAAAATAGAAGTACTTTGTAGGTGTTGTTGGATAGAATTGCAAGATAATAAAGAGCACCTAAATAAAAGGTAGGGGCTGTTTAGATAAAGAAGCAATAAATTTAGTATAGCGAGTGTGGAAAAGTTAGTATAGCGAGTGTGGAAAAGTGGTGGTAGGAGTGTGGAAAAGTTAGTATAGCGAGTGTAGAAAAGTGGAGGTAGGAGTTGCGAAAAGTTAGTATAGCAATAAAGTTAGTACAGCAAGAAGCTATAAAGAAACAATTGACTACTTTACTAGACCGATAGCAAGTTTTACGTGGGAGAGGCATAAGGTAACATACTTTCTCTTCTTGGATCATATGCACTTATGATTGGAACTCTAGCAAGCATCCGCAACTACTAAAGATCATTAAGGTAAAACCCAACCACAGCATTAAAGCATCAAGTCCCCTTTATCCCATACGCCACAACCCCCTTACTCGGGTTTATGCTTCTGTCACTCAAGCAACCCACTATAAGCGAATCATCAATGTATTGCAACACCCTACAGTGGGAATCCCTCATGCTTGCGCGACACGGAGGGCACAATAGGACAGCAACATAACCACAAGCTAATTAAACCAATGATAGCAATTCATCAATCACCGATAGGACAACAGAAATCTACTCAGACATCATTGGATAATAATATGGATCATAAAGCCCCATGTTCAAGTAGAGGGTACAGCGGGTTGCGGGAGAGTGGAACACTGAATATAGATGGGGGAAGGTGATGGAGATGTTGGTGAAGATGACAGAGGTGTTGGTGTAAATCGCGGTGATGATGATGGCCCCCGGCGGCGTTCCGATGCCACCGGAAGCGAGGGGGAGAGAGCCCCCCTTCTTCTTCTTCTTCCTTGACCTTATCCCTAGATGGTAGAATGGTTTCCCCTCTAGTCCATGGTATCCATGACGAGGGAGGGGCGAGAGCCCCTCCGAGATTGGATTTGTCTCTCTGTCTCTCTCTGTTTCTGCGTTCCTGATTCTGCCCTTTCACTGTTTTTTATATTCCCGGACATCCCTAACTCCGGTTGTCCTTCGGACAAGATTTCTATCCGGATATTGGCTTTCTTGCGGCGAAAGAAGGGCACCAACCACCTTACGGGGTGGCCACGAGGGCCCGGGGTGCGCCTGACCCCCTGGGGTGCGCCCCCTGCCTCGTGGCCCCCTCGGGCATCGTCTCACATTGATTCTTCTTCCAAAAATTCATAAGTATTCCAAAAAAATATCCGTCCGTTTTTATTCTGTTTGGACTCCGTTTGAAATGGTTTTCTGCGAAACATAAAACATGCAACAGACAGGAACTGGCACTGGGCACTGGATCAATATGTTAGTCCCAAAAATTGTATAAAAAGTTGCCAAAAGTATATGAAAGTTGAATAATATTGGCATGGAACAATAAAAAATTATAGATACGACGGAGACGTATCAGCATCCCCAAGATTAATTCATGCTCCTCCTCGAGTAGGTAAATGATAAAAAAGATAATTTTTGATGTGGAATGCTACCTAGCATAATCTTGATCATATATCTAATCATGGCATGAATATTAAGACACGAGTGATTCAAGGCAATAGTCTATCATTTGACATAGAAACAATAATACTTCGGGCATCCCAACAAACAATCATGTCTTTCAAAGTATCAATGCTAAAGAACGCTATCCCTACAAAATCATATAGTCTTGTATGCTCCCTTTTCTTAACATAAGGTACCCCTCATGCCTATCCCGGTGTCGGCCAAGCAATTGGTTCATACTTTTTAGCGCGCTACAGCTTTTTCAACCCTCACGCAATACATGAGTGCAAGCCATGGATATAGCACTATAGGTGGAATAGAGTATATATGATGGTGGAGGTTGTGTGGAGAAGACAAAAAGGGTGAAAGTCTCACATCGACGCAGCTAATCAACGGACTATAGAGATGCCCATCAATTGATGTCAATGCGAGGAGTAGGGATTGCCATGAAACAGATGCACTAGATCTATAAGTGTATGAAAGCTCAACAAAAGTAACTAAGTGGGTGTGCATCCAACTTGCTTGATCACGAAGACCTAGGGCATTTTGAGGAATCCCATCGTTGGAATATACAAGCCAAGTTCAATAATGAAAAATTCCCACTAGTATATGAAAGTGACAACATAAGAGACTCTCTATATGAAGAACATGGTGCTACTTTGAAGCACAAGTGTGGAAAAAGATAGTAACATTGTCCCCCTTTTTTATTTTTTGGGCCTTTCTTTTTTTAGCCTTTCTTCTTTTTTATTGGCCTTTATTTTTTTCTTTTTTGGCCTTTCTTTCTTATAAGGGACAATGCTCTAATAATGATGATCATCACACTTCTATTTACTTACAACTCAATATTAAAACTCGATACTAGAACAAAGATATGACTCTATATGAATGCCTCCGGTGGTGTACCAGGATGTGCAATGATGTAGCATAGAAATGACATCAAAAAACGGACAAGCCATGAAAACATCATGCTAGCTATCTTACAATCATGCAAAGCAATATGACAATGAATGCTCAAGTCATGTATATGATTATGATGGAAGTTGCATGGCAATATATCTCGGAATGGCTATGGAAATGCCATAATAGGTAGGTATGGTGGCTGTTTTGAGGAAGATATAAGGAGGCTTATGTGCGATAGAGTGTATCATATCACGGGATTTGGATGCACCGGCGAAGTTTGCACCAACTCTCGAGGTGAGAAAGGGCAATGCACGATACCGAAGAGGCTAGCAATGATGGAAGGGTGAGAGTGCGTATAATCCATGGACTCACATTAGTCATAAAGAACTCATATACTTATTGCAAAAGTTTATTAGCCCTCGAAGCAAAGTACTACTACGGATGCCCCTAGGGGGGAGGTTGGTAGGAGTTAACCATCGCGCGCCCCCGACCTTCACGCAAAGATAAACAATCAAAATACAATGCGCGCCAATTTGATTACATAGTTATGAGACCATATGTGCATGCTTCGGGAATCAAAAACCTTAACACCAATATCCTTACTAAACACAACTATTTACTAGAACTTCCACATATTATCATCTCTATATCGCAAAACTATTGCAAGGAATCAAACATATCATATTCAGTGATCTACAAGTTTTATGTAGGATTTTATGACTAAACATGTGAATGACCAATTCCTGTCATCTCTCTAAATAGATATAAGTGAAGCAAGAGAGTTTAATTATTTCTACAAAAGATATACCCACACTCTAACAAATATAAGTGAAGCAAAAGAGCATTCTACAAATGGCGGTTTTCTTTGTGAAGAGAAACATGCAATCCAAACTTCAAATGATATAAGTGAAGCACATGAAGCATTCTATAAAGCCATACTTAAAAGATTTAAGTGAAGTGCAATGAGCATTCTATAAATCAACCAAGGACTATCTCATACCATCATGGTGCATAAAATAAAAGTCAAAACTAAATGCAAAAGACGCTCCAAGACTTGCACATATCGAATGAACGAAACGAATCTGAAAACATACCGATACTTGTTGAAGAAAGAGGGGATGCCTTTCTGGGCATCCCCATGCTTAGACGCTTGAGTCTACTTGAATATTTACTTGGGGTGCCTTGGGAATCCCCAAGCTTCAGCTCTTGCCTCTCTTCCTTTTCCTCATATCGAGACCTCCTCGATCAAACACTTCATCCACAGAAAACTTCAACAGAAAACTCGGTAAGATC
This sequence comes from Triticum dicoccoides, assembly GCF_002162155.2. NCBI lineage: Eukaryota > Viridiplantae > Streptophyta > Magnoliopsida > Poales > Poaceae > Triticum > Triticum dicoccoides. The sequence continues at coordinate 172,872,610 of NC_041385.1, forward strand.
CGTTAGTATAATAAAGCAAATCACTATTATAAGTACTGTTGCAAACCAATTCATATTTTGTTTTTGCATTATATATACTGTAATATAACTTTTACATGGCTTAATCCACTGATAGAAATTGATAGTTTCATCAAAACAAGCAAACTATGCATCAAAAACAGAATCTGTCAAAAACAGAACAGTCTGTAGAAATCTGAACATTCACCATACTTATGGTAACCCAAAAATTCTGCCAAAATTAGGAAAAATAAACAATTTGTATATAAATACAGTTCAAAAATAATCAGACCATTTGACGTTCTAGTAAAAAATGTAAAATCACGCACTACAGCCAAAGTTTCTGTCCTGCACCGCACAAACCAACAAGCATTGTAAACATCCTAAAGGTAAACCTTGGCACATTATTTTTATAATACAATGGAATTGTACAAGGGGATAATTATTTTTGTTGAAAAGTTTCTGTAATCAAGATTCACAAAGTTTCCGTGAGCATGAACGAAGTTCAAGTAGCTCTCCCACTTCAACAATGCTTGTCTTTCTCACTTTCACTTTCCTTTTTGAAAAGTTTTGGGTTACCCTCTTTATTTTTTTGTTTTTAAACTATATAAAAGCACTCAACGGAAAAAATGACTCTCTAAAACTTCTGGGTTGTCTCCCTGGCAGCGCTTTCTTTAAAGTCATTAAGCTAGGCATAAAGTGCTCAAGTAATGGATCCACCCGGATCTCAAGGTATATCAAAGCCAATTTTAATTAACAATGATTTGTGATTTAGTAGTGAGCACAAAGTAACATATATCATGCAAACAACAAAGTATAACTCTCTTCCTATGCATCAGCATGTCATAAAAGTACAATTCATGCACACCAAGTAAAGGCCAATGCATAGTATAAGCAGTTTCTTGCAATTTTATCATATTGGAAACATAGAGAGGTGGAGATATAGTTCCTCTCTCATAATAATTGCAAGTAGAAGCAGCAAGCACATGCATATTATATCTATCAAAATCATCACGTGTAGTAGTAAAATGCAACCCATCAATATAATCCTTAATAAGGGCAAACTTCTCCGATATAGTGTAGTAGGGAGAATTCAAAAAGATAATAGGACTATCATGCGTGGGTGCAATAGCAACAATTTCATGTTTAACATAAGGAACTATAGCAAGTTCATCTCCATAAGCATAATTCATATTGGCATCTTGGCCACATGCATAGAAAGCATCATCAAAAAGGGGTATTTCAAGAGAATCAACGGGATCATAACAATCATCATAGCATTCATCCTTCGGTAATCATGAAGGGAAATTAAACAATGTATGAGTTCAAGAGTTACTTTCATTAGAAGGTGGGAACAGGTAGCTAATCTGCTCTTCCTCCATTTGTTCTTCGCTCTCCTCATCATCTTTTTCATCCAATGAGCTCACAGTTTCATCAATTTCTTCTTCCATAGACTCCCGCAAAATATTAATCTCTTCTTGGAGAGTGAAGGAGTCCTCAATATATAGTTTAACGTAGGCATTAGAAGCATAATTATCATAACAATATTTAAGTATGGAAAAAAATTTAGATACATAGAGAGTAGCATCATACTTTTCAATCAAAGAAGCAATTTCATAAGCACCCTTAAAAGCAACAAATTCTTCAATTTTTTGAACATCATAGTAATTATAAACACCCTTAGCATACAAAGAAACAATTCCATTATCACTAAACTCACACTGGTAGGGAAGGTCTTTCTTAGGGGTTTCAGAACAACATGTAAAAGCATATATTTCACATAAATTCCAAGCATATCATTGCAAATGATGAATTCGATGTAGTAAAAGTTTCCATTTTTTAGATATACGGTGTCGCACATAATAAGCATGCTCATCTAAAGATTTGCCGTCAACTAAGCTAGTTGGGGTTTCAGCACGAACACAAAGGGATCGAAGATGATCCAAGTGAAAAGCTTCATGAGTGCGATAGATTTTGAGTGGTTCTTCAACCATAGGTTCAGTAGGTACAACTAATTTTTTTGGTATTTTGCGTTTCCTACCCATAACTAAAGATAGAAAACAACTAAGAACAGCAAATAAAAATTACTTAGTGATAAAGCAAACAAGTACACACGAGAATATTCACCCCGCACTATGACTCCCCGGCAACGGCGCCAGAAAAAGGTCTTGATAACCCACAAGTATAGGGGATCAATTGTAGCCTCTTTTGATAAGTAAGAGTGTCGAACCCAACGAGGAGCTAAAGGTAGAACAAATATTCCCTCAAGTTCTATCGACCACCGATACAACTCTACGCATGCTTAACGTTCGCTTTACCTAGAACAAGTATGAAACTAGAAGTACTTTGTAGGTGTTGTTGGATAGAATTGCAAGATAATAAAGAGCATGTAAATAAAAAGTAGGGGCTGTTTAGATAAAGAAGCAATAAAGTTAGTATAGCGAGTGTGGAAAAGTGGTGGTAGGAGTTGTGAAATTGTCCCTAAGCAATTGACTACTTTACTAGACCTATAATAAGTTTTATGTGGGAGAGACATAAGCTAACATACTTTCTCTTCTTGGATCGTATGCACTTATGATTGGAACTCTAGCAAGCATCCGCAACTACTAAACATCATTAAGGTAAAACCCAAGCATAGCAATAAAGCATCAAGTCCCCTTTATCCCATACGCCACAACCCCCTTACTCGGGTTTATGCTTCTGTCACTCAAGCAACCCACTATATGCGAATCATGAATGTATTGCAACACCCTACAGTGGGAAACCCTCACAATTGCGCGACGCGGAGGGCACAATAGGACAGCAACATAACCACAAGCAAATTAAACCAATGATAGCAATTCATCAATCACCGATAGGACAACGAAAATCTACTCAGACATCATAGGATGGCAACACATCATTGGATAATAATATGAATCATAAATCCCCATGTTCAAGTAGAGGGTACAACGGGTTGCGGGAGAGTGGACCTCTAAATATAGATGGGGGAAGGTGATGGAGATGTTGGTGAATATGACGGAGGTGTTGGTGTAGATCGCGGTGATGATGATGGCCCCGGGCAGCATTCCGGCGCCACTGCAAACGAGGGGGAGAGAGCCCCCCTTCTTATTCTTCTTCTTCCTTGAACTTCTCCCTAGATGGGAGAAGGGTTTACCCTATGGTCCATGGTCTCCATGGTGTGGGAGGGGAGAGAGCCCCTCTTAGATTGGATCTGTCTCTCTGTCTGTCTCTGTTTCTGCGTTCCTGATTCTGCCCTTTCACCGGTTTTTATATTCCCGGGGATCCCTAAATCCAATTGGGTTGTCCTTTGGACATGATTTCTATCCGGATATTGGCTTTCTTGCGGCCAAAGAAGGGCACCAACCACCTTACAGGGTGGCCACGAGGGCCCAAGGCGCGCCTGACTCCCTGGGGCATGCCCCCCTGCCTCCTGGCCCCCTCAGGCATCATCTCGCGTCGATTCTTCTTCCCAAAATTCATAAATATTCCAAAAAAATCTATGTCTATTTTTATTCCGTTTGGACTCCGTTTGATATGTGTTTTCGTCGAAACATAAAACATGCAACAGACAAGAACTAGCACTGGGCACTGGATCAATATGTTAGTCCCAGAAATTGTATAAAAAGTTGCCAAAAGTATATGAAAGTTGAATAATATTGGCATGGAACAATCAAAAATTATAGTTACGATGGAGACGTATCAGCAATCGCGGTGCACCGAAGGGTGCATCGAAGAAGCTTGCTACTCATGGCGGCTAGGGCCCGTGGCGGTGTTGGCCACCGAAGACGGAGCACTACGAGCACAACCATCTCCCGCCGGAGCCGTCTGAGCAACACAAGCGGAGACTACGGCCCGGCGCTTGGCGCAAGCTCGGTGTGTGTCGGCCTTGGAGGTGTCGGAGTGACGGTGGATCGATCGACGGAAGATAAGATCCGACGCACCCCTACCTGATTTCCAATTGTCGGATTACGGGTTCCGCAAACCCTTAAAAGGTTTGAACTCTGGGGTGCATTTCAGAGATCTCAACCTACCCATCCTGCCTACTCGCAATCCTCCTAAGCCTAGCGCGACGAGCTCGAAGAGACAAAGAGACACAGCCGTTTATCCTGGTTCGGGCCACCCTGCGGTGTAATACCCTACTCCAGCATTTTGGTGGATTACCTTGAGGGGCTGAGGATGAACTAGTACAGTGAATGAACTGGCCTCAGGAGGTGAGGTGTTCTTGAGCTCTAGAGAGCTGGTGAGGTGGTCACATGAAAGTGTGTAAGGGCATTCTTGTCCCTATGTAGTTTTGGTGATTGATGACAATGCCTTTGCGGACTAATCGTGTGTATTGAGCTTTTCAGATATATCACGACTAAACACAAGACGATTTGATGCCCCTCGGAGATTATAGAAGACGGCCTTTCTCTATGTTTGGTTCGGTGGAGTTGAGTCGTGGGAATGCAGTACTATTAAGAGGGGGTCCGCTCTGGAAAGGTTTGGGTGGAATCTCACGTACACATTCCCTTTTGCACCGCCTTTCCTCGAGCTCCTCGGAGTGTTCCTCCGTCTCATCGTGTCTCTGCGAAATGAAGGCCTCGGTCTTGATCTTCTCAGGCTAGCGGTAGTACTGCTCTTTTGAGCGGTACTACCGCAGGAGCCAGCGGTAGTACCGGGCTCCGGCACAGTAGTACCATAGGCTGCCACAATAGTACCGCCCATCCGAGCGGTAGTACCGCGAGCTATGGTCTGGCTCCGCTCTCTAGCGGTGGTAGGCACAGATGTAATTTTTTACATCCACGTTCCCCGCGGTAGTACCGTGGCACCAGACCAGGTTCCGGAGCAGGAGCGGAGGTAGGGGCGGATGTAATTTTTTACATCCACACCCTCCACGGTAGTACCGCACCCTCGGTCGTAGTAGTTCCGTGTTGGATTTTTGCACGACATTTTCTCAGCGGAGGTAGTCACGGATGTAATTTTTTACAACTGTGCCTACCAGGCCTGGCCCGTGTCTGCCTTGCGGAAGTACTGCATGGGGCCGCGGCAGTACCGCTCCTGCGGATCTACCGCGCCCTGTCGGTGCTCCTTTTTGCCTGGTCAGGTCTTTGCCGTGCTCGCGGTAGTACCGCGTTCGACCACGGTAGTACCGCACGTCAGTGTGGTAGTACCGCGCCTGTGGAGCGGTAGTTCCGTGGGCCGCGGGCTGAGTGGTGGGCAACGGTTGGAATTGTCCCCCACTATAAAAGGGGGTGTTCTTCTCCAAGGAGACTCACCACTTCTAACCATAAACTCCATTGTTGCTCCAAGCTTCATTTTCGGCTGATCTCTCTCCCTTGCCAATCAAACTTGTTGATTTGCTCGGGATTAGGTGACTCTTGGGTGTTTGAGCACCCTAGATGGTTGAGGTCACCTCGAAGCCATACTCCATTGTGGTGAAGCTTCGTGGTGTTGTTGGGAGCCTCCAAGTGTTGTGGAGATTGCCCCAACCTTGTTTGTAAAGGTTCGGTCGCTGCCTTCAAGGGCACCAATAGTGGAATCACGGCATCTCGCATTGTGTGAGGGCGTGAGGAGATTACGGTGGCCCTAGTGGCTTCTTGGGGAGCATTGTGGCTCCACACCGCTCTAACGGAGACGTACTTCCCTTTAAAAGGAAGGAACTTCGGTAACACATCCTCGTCTTCACCGGCTCCACTCTTGGTTATTTTGTGCCTTTACTTTTGCAAGCTTACTTGTGTTGTATCTATTGCTTGCTTGTGTGCTAGTTGTCATTGCATCATACAGGTTGTCCACTTAGTTGCATATCTAGAAAACCTATTTTGTCGCAACGTTTAAATTGTTAAAGAAAAGCTTAAAAATTATTAGTTGCCTATTCGCCCCCCACTCTAGTCAACCATATCGATCATTTCAATTGGTATCAGAGCTCGTCTCTTTATTAAGGACTTTGCCGTCCGAAGAGTATGGTTGACACCAACGACGGTGCGGAGGAGCACTCCGGTGTGAATCATATCTCGTCTACGGCCGATGGGGGAACCTCGATCTCACGTGAGGAATTCAATGTGGCTTTAGACACATTGAAAACCTCCATGATGACCGAGGTTAAAAGCTTGTTTACTGATTTCCTAGAAGGACTTAAACTATCCACCTCGCCGATGAAAGTGGGAGATCCCACTAACAAGGTGACGGATGCCAACTCCGACAAGGGGGAAGCTAATAGTGAAAAGGGTCCTTCTACTAGTGGTTGAAATGGTACCGGCATCTTTGCCCATGTGGAACCCCCTACTTATGGTGTACCGATTCCCTCTACTCATTTAAATCATGCCGGTCCTCCTCCTAAGATTGTGAAAAATGAAGATTTTGATGCTTGGGTTTATCGTTTCAAGCGTCATTTAAAACATGTGAATACTAATCTTTGGAGAATTATAGAAGAAGGTTTCTATCCACATGACCCAAGCAACTTCACCCCTCGAGAAGCCGTGGATAATCAATTCAATGAGAGTGCTCTCTTCATCATCCAAGATGCAATCCTTCCCGAAGATCTCCCTCATCTTCGACCTCATGCCATGGCTAAAGACGCATGGCAATGTGTTGTGTCTCTCTACCGAGGAAGTGCTAGCATTCAACGCTCCAACTATGAAGTGGTGCAAGATGAAGCCGATGAGTTTGCAATGAAAGAAGATGAAGAACCTCGTGAGCTCTTTCGAAGAGTGACCAAACTCGCGGTCGCACTCCGAGATCATGGGATCAAGGGCACGGATGACAATTGGATCAAGCGCAAGTTCCTCAAGGCCATGATGCCCTACAACAAGGCCATGTCCTCCGTCATTTGTCAAAGACCGGACTTCCACTCCATGACCTCAAGTGAAGTGTTGGATGAGTTCGTTGCAATGAGCATCTTGGACAAGACCGCCGACAATGCGGTTCTCCATTCTCAAAGGGCAAAGAAGCCCAACCTTGCCTTGAAGGCCAAGGTTAGTGTGGAAGAAGAGGAAGAAGAGGAAGATGAGGAGAGAAACCCCGAAGACACGAGATATAATTATCATGAGCACATGTCTCTTGCCTCAAGACAATTTTGGAGCAAGAAGAATACAAGACCCAACTTCAACAAGAACAACTCAAGTGGCCTCAAGGGCAAGCAACGAGTTAGAACTTGTTTCAACTGTGGCAATGTGAGCCATTTCGTTGCGGATTGTCCTTACGAGAAGCGGGAAAACAATGGTGGCAAGTTCATCCGAAAAGACAAAGCCAAGTCCTTCCCCAACAAGAACAACTTCACCAAGAAGACTCCTACTCGCGGGTTGGTAGTTCAAGAAGAATACCGTGAGGATGACGATGATTATGAAGATAGTGAAGCAATGGCTATGGCATCCGTTGCCATTTCCACAACTCCCCGGGTGTCTCTCTTCGATTCACCCAACGAGAACATCACCGCCAAGTGCCTCATGGCTAAAGGCACCAACAAGGTAAACCCCAACATCAAAACCACCATTATTGCTAATCCTTCTTCAATGGTTGGCTTTGATGATGGTAAGGGGTCTAATGAGAAGGTAAATGAATTTGAGTCCTTCATGAGTAAGCTCAAGGGCAAATCCAAGAAGCACTCCGTTGCTCTCTTGGAACAACTTGGTGAAGCCAAAGACATGATCGAGGCTCACGAAGAAACCATCTCTAAGATGGAAGGTCATAGTCGTGACTATGCCGATGAGATATCGTATCTCTCTAATGCTCTTGAGGAAGAGCGTGGGCATCATTTGGCTCTTGAGGAGTCACACAACGATGACCATGCCAAATTAAAGAAAGATCTTGATCATGCTCTTGTTGTTTCTCGTGTACTAACTTCCGAGAAGGCTAAACTTGGGGTTGATCATGCTAGACTCAAGGAGGAGTTTGATGTACTTGACAAGGCCCACAAGGTATTGAAAGGTGCTCATGCAAACCTCAAGGAGTCTCATGCTCAATTCCAAGTTAAGCTAACCAATGAAAAGGCCACATTTCCTCACATGATCTTAATTGATAATGCAAATGCTACTAACCCGTGTTGTGAGCATGTGCATCTTGTGGAGGAGAATGCCAAGTTGAAGGAACAACTCGAGAAAGGTCTTGTGTCATGCATACAAGGTGAGAAGAACCTAAATGACCTTTTGAGCAATCAAAAGGAAGTTGTGGGCAAGGAGGGAGTTGGGTTCTCACCCAAGTCCAAGAACAAGAAGAAGAACGCGAAGAAGAATAACAAGACCAAACGACCTCCCCCGCTTAAGCAAACTTTTGTGAAGGAGGGAGAGGGTTCTCCTAAGGATAAGAAGAACAATGCGAAGAGTGGTGATGCCAAACAGGGCAAAGCCATCTCTCACAACAAAGCCGGCGACTTTAACCCCTCTTATGTGTTGTGCCATGCTAGTGATGGGCATGTTTATGCTAAATTTGTTGGTTCTTATTATGAGTACATTGAATGGTCTATTTGGGTGCCTAAGACCCTTGTTACTAACATCAAAGGACCCATTACTAAATGGGTACCTAAAACCAAGCATTGATCTCTTGTAGGTGTTTGCTTCCGGTGGGGGATCATGGTTGCTCGATAGTGGAGCAACAAATCATATGACCGGGAGCAAGGACTTGGTGGTGGACGTGCAAAAGATCCCATCTATGCCCACCAATGTCGAGTGGGGTGATGCCTCACATTCTAAGGTATTGGGTCTTGGCAAGGTTGTCATTTCTCATGATATAACGATCGAGAAAGTCATGCTTGTTGAGTCCCTTGCGTTCAATTTACTTTCCGTTCGTCAACTTGCACTCATGGTCTTTGCCACCTTCTTTGATATTGATACCATGTCCCTCTTGTGGAGCAAGACTCTTAAAGTAGCCTTTGTTGGGCATGTCGAGAACGGTCTCTATGTGATTAACTTTTCGGAGCAACCCACTAAGACCGCGACATGCCTAATGGCTAAAGTTGATGTGGGATGGGTTTGGCATCGCCGTTTAGCCCACGTCAATATGAGATCTTTGCAAAGTCTTCTCAAGGGGGACCATGTCCGTGGACTAACAAATGTTAGTTTTGCCAAAGATCGTGCTTGCAGTGCTTGTATCGAAGGAAAGCTTCATGAGACGGCTCACCCTCCCACGACTATCATCTACTCGAAGAGACCCTTGGATCTCCTGCACATGGACCTCTTTGGGACTCCATCCTTTGATAGTCTTGGGGGTAGAAAGTATTGCTTGGTGATTGTGGATGATTATTCAAGATACACTTTGGTATACTTCTTCAAGAGGAAGAGTGAGACTCAACAAACCGTCATCGACTTTGCAACTGAAGCTCAACATCAACATAATGCAAAGATCTTGACAATAAGAAGTGACAACGGCACCGAGTTCAAGAACTACACCTTGGATGAGCTTCTTAGTGATGAGGGGATCAAGCATCAATATTCTGCACCATATACCCCTCAACAAAATGGTGTTGTAGAGAGGAAGAACCGGACATTGATGGATGCAGCAAGGACCATGATGACGGAGTTCAAGTCTCCATACAACCTTTGGGCCGAAGCCATCAACACCGCATGTCATGCATCCAATCGGCTCTTTCTCCGCAAAGGCTTGAACAAGACCCCTTATGACATACTCACCGGAAACAAGCCCAATCTCAAGTACTTCCGGGTGTTCGGGTGTAAGTGTTTCATTCTCAACAAAGGTGTTCGCTTGTCTAAATTTGAGGCTAGAGCTTATGAGGGCATATTTGTTGGTTATGCTACAAACTCTCATGCTTACCGTGTTCTCAACAAGTCCACCGGACTAATTGAGGAGACGTGTAACATGGAGTTTGACAAAAATAATGGCTCCCAAGTGGAGCAAAGTGGTACTTGTGATGTAGGTGATGAAATTCCTCCCCAAGCCATAAGAAGAATGGGTATTGGTCATATTCTACCCATTGAGGAACCCCTTGTGGCCGAAGGAGAAGGACAAAGCTCCACTCAAGTGGAGCCTTCACCTACTCAAGACCCACACGCTTCCGAAGAACAAAGTGTAGGCCCTCAACCTCGTGAACAAGACCAAGGGCAAGATCAATCTCAAGATGGTGGTGAACCTCTAAACGATGCCGAAGGTCAAGTTCTCCCCCTCGAACAAGTTCAAGATCATGAGCAAGCTCAAGGTCAAGAACAAGCTCAAGACGGCGCTCAAGACGATCAAGTTAACCCTCCTCCTTCTGCATCCGAAGAGGAATTAGAGTGTCGTGCCGCGAAGATTGCTTCCAAACTCACCACCAAAGGTCATCTCATGGAGAATGTGGTTGGAAGCCTAAGGAAGGGGGTAAGCACTCGTAGACAATTAGCAAACTATTGTGAACATCACACGTTTGTCTCTTGTGTTGAACCCCAAAAGGTCTATGAGGCGCTCGAAGACTCGGATTGGCTCAATGCCATGCATGAAGAACTCAACAACTTCGAGTACAACAAGGTGTGGAGGTTGGTGCCAAGGCCTTCTGGGAACCATAACGTCATTGGAACCAAGTGGATTTTCAAGAACAAGCAAGATGCTCATGGGAACATCATTCGCAACATGGCAAGATTGGTAGCACAAGGCTACTCCCAAGTCGAGGGTATCGACTACGGTGAAACCTTTGCTCCCGTTGCTCGCCTTGAATCCATTCGCTTGTTGATTTCTTATGCTTCCCATCACAACTTTAAGTTACAACAAATGGATGTGAAAAGTGCTTTTCTTAATGGTCCGATTAATGAGTTGGTTTATGTCAAGCAACCCCCCGGGTTCGAGGATCCTTACTTCCCGGATCATGTGTATCAACTCGATAAGGCACTCTATGGCCTTAAACAAGCCCCACATGCATGGTATGACCACCTTACCAAGTTGTTACAAGATCGTGGATTTGAAGTTGGGCAAATCGATCCCACTCTTTTTACTAAGAAGGTCAAAGGGGAGTTGTTTGTGTGCCAACTATATGTTGATGACATTATCTTTGGTTCCCCTAACAATGCTTTCAATGAAGAATTTGCCGCTCTCATGACCACTAAGTTCAAGATGTCTTCGATGGGAGAGTTGAAGTTCTTCCTTAGTTTTGATATCAAACAAAGAAGAGAAGGTACCTTCATCAACCAGGCCAAATAAACTCAAGACATGCCTAAGAGATTCAAGCTAAGTGATGTCAAGCCGGCCTCTACTCCGATGCCCACCAAATGCCAACTTGACATTGATCCCAATGGTAAAGCGGTGGATCAAAAGGTATATCGCTCTATGATTGGTTGCTTGCTTTACCTTTGTGCATCTAGACCGGATATCATGTTGAGTGTGGGAATGTGTGCACGGTTCCAAGCCGCACCAAAGGAAATCCACTTTGTGGCCGTCAAGCAAATCTTTCGATATTTGTCTCATACCCCAAACTTTGGCCTATGGTACCCAAGAGGAGCTAACTTCAAGCTTGAAGGATTTATGGATTCTGATTGGGTGGGAGACAAGGTGGATAGGAAGTCCACTTCCGGAGGGTGCCAATTTCTTGGTTGCTCTTTGGTGAGTTGGTCTTCCAAGAAGCAAAGTTGTGTGTCTCTCTCGTCCACCGAAGCGGAATATGTGGTGGTCGGTAGTTGTTGTGCACAACTCTTATGGATGAGGCAAACTTTAAAGGAATACGGTGTCATTTGTTACAAAGTGCCTCTTTGGTGTGACAATGAAAGTGCCATCAAGATTTTTCTCAACCCGGTGCAACATTTCAGGATGAAGCATATTGAGATTCGGTATCACTTCATCCGGGATCACATTAGGCGAGGGGAGATCGAGCTCAAGTATGTCAACACTCATGATAACCCTGCAGATATTTTCACGAAGCCCTTGGATGAAGCAAGATTTCGCGAGTTAAGGCATGAGCTAAATATCATAGATTCGAGCAATGTGACTTGATCCCGTGCACACCCCTCCTCACTCTACTTGTTGTCTAGTCTAGATGTATACATGGAAATAGGGGGAGTTTTGTTCTCTCAATGAACTCTTCCTCCCCCCCCCCATTATGCATATACTAATCAACTCTTTCACTTAGCCATTTTTGATGGCACTTGTGCTTCAAAGACGAGTTTTGGTCATGGACCCAAGGATAATTCTTCGCGGTGCCATACCAATTGACTCAAATATAGGTGGCTCCGGCCACCGCCCTTCCTTGGAGAAGTTGTTTTCTCTCTCGTGTTGGTTGGTGTTTCCCCGGTAGGTGTTTTGCTTTTTCCTCCTTCTCTCTTGCGTCCTAGCTCTTTCTTGGTTTATGGTACTACCATGGTGTGCCACGGTACTGCCGCATGAGTTGGTGGGTCTCTCCAAGTGCGTGGCCTTCCAGGGGCACGGTACTACCGCTACTTCCGCGGCAGAAATTTTTTACTGTCGCTGAACGAGCGGTACTACCGCCCAGCGTGCGGTACTTCCGCCCGGGCGGTACTACCGCGATGACCCGCGCTACTTCCGCGCCCACGCGAGCAGGTGGGGGGTAAGAGCGGGACAGGGGGAGTTCTAACTCCCCCATACACATTCATCTCTTTTCCCCACCCCGTCTCTCTCTCTCCTGACCAAGAATGGCGCCGGAGGCCTTCGCCGGATCTCCGTCTCCGGCCGCTCTCCTCGGATTCCGACCGGTGGGATCACTCCCCACCTCGCCCTCTTGCCATGGACCCAGGTTTTTCCCCAAATACCTCTCGTTTTTGTCCCTCCTTGTGTTTCTAGGTTTTGGGGAGATGCATGTGGTGTTCTTGAGATTTTTGGCTAAACCTGTGCAAGTGGGATTCGTTGTAGAGTGGTAGAGTAGTTGCATGCTCGTTGGATAGTCAAAATAGTTCCGTTTGATCAACGGTAGTACCGAAGTTGTCATGCGGAGGTTCTAGATCCAGATCCGCATCCTCAATGGCAGTTTTTCCTTCCGTGCGGTACTACCGCTCCTCCTGGAGCGGTACTACCGCAACCTCTTCTGGATCCGATACTCCACGGTACTTCCGCACCTTGGTGCGGTACTACCGCTGGGCGTCCGGAAGTAAAAAAATTACTTCCACCCCACGCACGGTACTACCGTGCTTCCGCGGCACGGTACTTCTGCGGTTGGCGCGGATGTAATTTTTTACATCCGGAACCCCGCCCGGTACTACAGTAGATCATCCTGCGCCGTTTTGTCTTTTGTCCAAGTCGCATGTGTTTGTGTTTTCATTCGGTTGTTTTTGATACGTTTTGTTCCCGTGTGTGTCTTTGTGTCTTTGTGTCTAGGTGGTGGCTCCGGTTTCCCTCGCCGCTCGAATCCCAGCCGTGACACAGGGTCCAAGCATCTGCGCAACCCAGATGATGTTCCAGAGGGGTCCTCTGCTGCTCCCCAATGCAGGACCAAGCATACCGCCAGCAAACAGAAGGAGCCCGTCATGGGCATGGATGAGATGCCCCAGGCAGAATTTTTCATTCGAAGAAAGATCAATCCTTATGTGTCTCCTCGGTCTAGCACGCGGGGAAATGAACTCTTCTGGAACAAGCAGCAGAATCTGATCTATATGGATGTGATCAAGGCCAAGCAGAATCACTATGTTGAAGTTCACTGGATTGACATGACTCACATGAGGTAGGAGAAGAACCGTGGGTACTTTGGAGAGGCCTTGGATCTTGTGGAGTAGTTCGGCATTGAACACATTCTCATCTTCCACAAGGACTTTGATCCAGAGATCATTGCACAGTTCTTTGCTTCGGTCCACTTCGGCGTCAATGAAGAGAGGACCATGACTTGGATGACCAATGGTCGACAGTTGTCTGCTACCTGGAAGGAGTTCATGGAGTTTCTCCTTGTTCCCGATGAAGGACTCGACACGCCAGTTGGAGTTCGCTCTCATGCCAACGCTGACTCTGCCAACAAGAATAAGCTCATGCCATACCTTGTTGAGAAGAGGCTTCCTAACAAGAACAAGGCATGGGTGCTCAACCCCTTCCTTGACATCATGCATAGGCTCTTCCGGAATACGCTCTTCCCGTGCATTGGTGACATGGGACTGGTGCATGCTTATGTCATTGACATGATGCTTCTTTGTGAGGAGGCCCGTCAGGCTCAGATTCAGCCACTTAATGTCTCACATATCATGTGGTGTGAGCTTCAGTTCACCGAGTTCAACCGTAAGGTCCCCATCTATGGGCCTTATCTATTTTACCTGATCTCCAAGACATGGGAGAAGCTCCTCCCCAATGAGGAGTTTGAAGCTCCTGGCTGGATTCGTCATGATCCCATCAAGCTTCGCATCAAGACCCAATGGGATAATACCACCACTGCTGCAGAGGCTGCCAAGATGGCTGTTGATGAGGAGGAGATTGAGGAGGAAGACGATGCTGAGGATCGTTCTGCGTTCACGCCTCCCTCTGCTGAGCCTTCTTGGGCACAAAAGCTGAAGGACAAGATGAAGAGGCTATTCTGCTTGCAGGTTCAGGGGCAGTACAAGGCCCATGTTGCTCAGAAGGAGAGTCGCCGCCACGACATCAGGATCTTGAGGGCTTGTGAGGAGGACGTGGCAAGCGGCTCTGAGAAGCACATCACCCCAGAGACTGCCTGGATGGAAAAGCAGAGCTACCATTGGACCGATTCAGAGGAGGAGTATGTTCCTGCTGTGGAGTCTGGCAACGATGAGTCGTTTTCCGCCTGAGCTACCACCTGTGTTGTAGGTGACCTCTCTGCCTTTTTGGTGTCTCGATGCCAAAGGGGGAGAGAGTGTAGGATTTGCGTGCGTGTCGTGTGTTTTGTCGTTTGCTTTGCTTTTTGTTGTTGAACCTGCTTGCTTTGGTTTGGTTGTGCTCGTGAGACTAAGTCTATCATATGGTGTAAGACATATGCACTCTCTCGTTATCTCCTTATTGAGCTTGTGCTTATCGTGCTTTTCATGTTATGCTCATATCATCTCTAGTGTCAGCCTTACTATTGCAAGATATGCTTTGTTTCTAAAATATAGGGGGAGTGGTGCTCCTAGTATTCGTGCCGTGCAGTCCAAAGCACTTTACTCTCTAGCACGAATCTAGGGGGAGCTCATCTATATTTTAGAAGTTGTGGGGTTTGCCTGTGCTATATTCATTTTATTTGTGCAAATCCCATATTGTCATCAATCCACCAAAAAGGGGGAGATTGTAAGGGCATTCTTGTCCCTATGTAGTTTTGGTGATTGATGACAATGCCTTTGCGGACTAATCGTGTGTATTGAGCTTTTCAGATATATCACGACTAAACACAAGATGATTTGATGCCCCTCGGAGATTATAGAAGACGGCCTTTCTCTATGTTTGGTTCGGTGGAGTTGAGTCGTAGGAAGGCCGTACTATTAAGAGGGGGTCCGCTTTGGAAAGGTTTGGGTGGAATCTCACGTACACATTCCCTTTTGCACCGCCTTTCCTCTAGCTCCTCGGAGTGTTCCTCCGTCTCACTGTGTCTCTTCGAAATAAAGGCCTCGGTCTTGCTCTTCTCAGGCTAGCGGTAGTACTGCTCTTTTGAGCGGTACTACCGCAGGAGCCAGCGGTAGTACCGGGCTCCGGCATGGTAGTACTGTAGGGTCCCACGGTAGTACCGCTCATCCGAGCGGTAGTATCGTGAGCTATGGTCTGGCTCCGCTCTCTAGCGGTAGTAGGCGCAGATGTAATTTTTTACATCCGCGTTCCCCACGGTAGTACCGTGTTGTGGCGCAGTAGTACCGTGGCACCAGGCCAGGTTCCGGAGCAGGAGCGGAGGTAGGGGCGGATGTAATTTTTTACATCCGCACCCTCCACAGTAGTACCGCACCCTCAGTCGCGGTAGTTCCGTGTCGGATTTTTGCACGACATTTTCTTAGCGGAGGTAGTCACGGATGTAAATTTTTACATCTGTGCCTACCAGGCCTGTCCCGTGTCTGCCTTGCGGAAGTACCGCATGGGGCCGCGGTAGTACCGCTCCTGTGGATCTACCGCGCCCTGTCGGTGCTCCTTTTTGCCTGGTCAGGTCTTTGTCGTGCTCGCGGTAGTACCGCGTTCGACCATCGTAGTACCACACGTCAGTGCGGTAGTACCGCGCCTGTGGAGCAGTAGTTCCGTGGGCCGTGGGCTGAGTGGTGGGCAACGGTTGGAATTGTCCCCCACTATAAAAGGGGGTCTTCTTCTCCAAGGAGACTCACCTCTTCTAACCCTAAACTCCATTGTTGCTCCAAGCTTCATTTTCGGCCGATCTCTCTCCCTAGCCAATCAAACTTGTTGATTTGCTCGGGATTGGGTGACAAGGCCCCGATCTACACTTCCACCAAGAGATATTCGATTCCCCCCACTAATCCCTAGCGGATCTTGTTACTCTTGGGTGTTTGAGCACCCTAGACGGTTGAGGTCACCTCGAAGCCATACTCCATTGTGGTGAAGCTTCATGGTGTTGTTGGGAGCCTCCAAGTGTTGTGGAGATTGCCCCAACCTTGTTTGTAAAGATTCGGTCGCTGCCTTCAAGGGCACCAATAGTGGAATAATGGCATATCGCATTGTGTGAGGGCGTGAGGAGATTACGGTGGCCCTAGTGGCTTCTTGGGAGCATTGTGCCTCCACACCGCTCTAACGGAGACATACTTCCCTTTAAAAGGAAGGAACTTCGGTAACACATCCTCGTCTTCACCGGCTCCACTCTTGATTATTTCGTGCCTTTACTTTTGCAAGCTTACTTGTGTTGTATCTATTGCTTGCTTGTGTGCTAGTTGTCATTGCATCATATAGGTTGTCCACTTAGTTGCATATCTAGACAACCTATTTTGTCGCAAGGTTTAAATTGTTAAAGAAAAGCTTAAAAATTGTTAGTTGCCTATTCACCCCCCCCCCCTCTAGTCAACCATATTGATCCTTTCAAAGTGGATCCCATCAAAATCAGATCCGGGTCCCCTTTCCATGGTGGTGGCTAAGTTCTATTTATAATGGCCTTGGTCCTCTTCCCAAATGTTGGCGGGAAGGGATCCCACAATGGCTAGATTTGAAAGGGGACAAGTAGTACAACTTATGCTTACTAAAGTGGTCTTCGCATGTGAAAAGCCCCTGGTCGTGACGCTGCGGTGGGCTCGGCGATGACCCCCGTCCTGTCGTCCTGGCGGTATTGGTCTTGTTACACCAGAATGGAAACCTTTGGCTGATTCCTCGGTACTCCGTGCCTATGGCTTGCCTCCCTTGCACCAAAGAGGAAACTGGCGCTCTGCGCCCGCTGGCACCCGCCTGGCGCCTGCGTGGCCTTGGTCGTCATGGCTCACGTCAGCTGAGCCTCGTGAGGTGCACCTTGCATAGAACTCTCCGCCCCTCTGGAGCCAGCCTGAAGAGGCCGATCCCCTCGGGGGTCTTGGTGTCGTCCTCCTCGCGAGGCTTGGCCCGTTGCGAGGGTCTTGAGTTGTTGATGCAGAAGCTAGGCCGTACCAGGCCATTGATGGAGCCACGTGGTGGGCCGCGGGTAGGCAAGTTTGGATACCCCCATATCCAGAACACCGACAGCATCCATCGCCGCTTAGGTCGTCCAGTATACTGCATTCGAGATTCTTGTTTAGTTACGCTATGCTGAAGCTCAGATGTAGAACCACCCTTTTTTTACCCATCACTGCATGATGATGGTCGTGTTCGCTTTCATTAAGTTGATCTGGCGTCTGATTATGACACTAGCCACCTTTCTCGATATATCACTTCTAGTTATCTTCTGATTCACGAGTTGGCTTGAGAGATGAATCGTGCTCGTTCTGCTTTAGCCGCCGCTAGATCCTACCCTACTCCACCTTCTATGGGATTTACTCCTTATATTGTGCCTAGTTCTAGCTCGCCTATTTCTCCGGTTACTCCCCCGAGTAGCTCGGGCACCTCGACTGTGAACCCACACAGTGCTCCTACTGAGTGGGCATCTCTTCTTGCTACCCCCGTAGCTCCCATGATCCCTTCTCATCCCACGCCTACCCCTGAGGGAGAGCCCTCAAGGCAGCATCGTCGCGTTACCTTTAACCCAAAGGTTTCGATTGGCGTTGTCACTTCAGGATCTGGGTCTAACTCAGGACAGGATCCGGCAGCACCGGCAGAGTCCTAGAGCGTCTGAGTATTAGCAGTGGTCATGTGATGTACGGATGTAGTTATATGAGCCATGATACATGTATGCAAGTAGTCGCACCCATCATGATGTCTACCTTTCATGTATGAGTCTATGTATAATTATGTAGGAACTTTTTTATTCGATCGCTGTGTTTCTCGGTTCGTCCGTTTGCTTTTTCGGGTTTGTCGTTGGCTTTTCTTCCCATGGTTGGATGTTTCTCATCACGGTTGCTCTTATTGGGAAAATATATGATACGTCCCCAACGTATCTATACTTTATGAAGCATTCATGCTATTTTATTATATGTTTTGGATGATTATAGGCTTTATTATACACTTTTATATTATTTTTGGGACTAACCTATTAACTGAAGGACCAGCCCATATTGTTGTTTTCTTGCCTATTTCAGTGTTTCGAACAAAAGGAATATCAAACGGAGTCCAAACGGAATGAAACCTTCGGGAGCGTGATTTTTGGAACGAACATGATCCAGGAGACTGGGAGTTCACGTCAGAGAAGCTTTGAGGAAGCCACGAGGGTGCCCCATACTGGACGCGCCCCCTGTCTTGTGGGGCCCTCGAGTGTCCCCCGACCAACTTCTTTCACCTATATATCTCCATATACCCCGAAAACATCGAAACAGAAGATAGATCGGGAGTTCCGCCGCCGCAAGCCTCTGTAGCCACCAAAAGCCAATCGGGAGCCCATTTCGGCACCGTGCCGGAGGGGAGATCCCTCACCGATGGCCATCTTCATCATTGCGTCGCTCTCCATGACGAGGAGTGAGTAGTTCACCCTCGGGGCCGAGGGTATGTACCAGTAGCTATGTGTTTGATCTCTCTCTCTCGTGTTCTCTCTATGGCACGATCTTCATGTATCGCGAGCTTTGCTATTATAGTTGGATCTTATGATGTTTCTCCCCCTCTACTCTCTTGTAATGGATTGAGTTTTCCCTTTGAAGTTATCTTATCGGATTGAGTCTTTAAGGATTTGAGAACACTTGATGTATGTCTTGTCGTACTTATCTGTGGTGACAATGTGATATGATGTGATCCACTTGATGTATGTTTTGGTGATCAACTTGCGGGTTCCACCCATGAACCTATGCATAGGGGTTGGCACACCTTTTCGTCTTGACTCTCTGATAGAAACTTTGGGGAAATCTTTGAAGTACTTTGTGTTGGTTGAATAGATGAATCTGAGATTGTGTGATGCATATCATGTAATCATGCCCATGGATACTTGAGGTGGGAATGGAGTATCTAGGTGACATTAGGGTTTTGGTTGATTTGTGTCTTAAGGTGTTATTCTAGTATGAACTCTATGATAGATTGAATGGAAAGAATAGCTTCATGTTATTTTACTAAGGACTCTTGAATAGATAGAATAGAAAGGATAACTTTGAGGTGGTTTCGTACCCTACCATAATCTCTTCGTTTGTTCTCCGCTATTAGTTGCTTTGGAGTCACTCTTTGTTGCATGTTGAGGGATAGTTATATGATCCAGTTATGTTATTATTGTTGAGAGAACGTGCACTAGTGAAAGTATGAACCTTAGCCCTTGTTTCCTACCATTGCAATACCGTTTATGCTCACTTTTACCACTTGTTACCTTGCTGTTTTTATAATTTCAGATTACAAATACCTTTATCTACCATCCATATTGCACTTGTATCACCATCTCTTCGGCGAACTAGTGCACCTATACAATTTACCATTGTATTGGGTGTGTTGGGGACACACGAGACTCTTTGTTATTTGGTTGCAGGGTTGCTTGAGAGAGTCCATCTTCATCCTACACCTCCCACGGATTGATAAACCTTAGGTTATCCACTTGAGGGAAATTTGCTACTGTCCTACAAACTTCTGCACTTGGAGGCCCAACAACGTCTACAAGAAGAAGGTTGTGTAGTAGACATCAAGCTCTTTCCTGGCGCCGTTGCCGGGGAGGTGAGTGCTTGAAGGTATATCTTTAGATCTTGCAATCGAATCTTTTTGTTTCTTGTTTTATCACTAGTTTAGTCTATGAAAGAAAACTACAAAAAATGAAATTGAGTTTGTCTCATACGCTTCATCTTTTTAATATCTTTCCTGAGAATGTTGGTAAGGAAAATTGTGCTAAAGTGCTAGAAGAAGAAATCTATAAAATGTTTGGCACAAAATATGTGAATGATGAGCATGATTGCTATGTTGTTAGTATGAATTCTTTGAATACCCATGATGCTAATGATATGCAAAGCCACAAGCTTGGGGATGCTATGTTTGATGGATATGATATTTTTTGTCCCCCAAGTTTTGATGAGAATATTTATTATGATGAAAGCATGCCTCCTATTTATGATGATTATATTGATGAAAGTGGGTTTGGAAGAGTGTCAAATTTACATAGTATTGATCCCACTATTTGGAGGATATTGAACCTTATTGTGATGAATACGAAAGTGGATTTGGAAGAGTGTCAACTTTATTTAGTGATGATTCCACTATTTCGGAAGAGGTTCCAATTGATTATGAGAATAAAGTTGCTATCTATGATGATTATTGTGATGACTTGTATGCTATTAAGAATAATGATAACCATGAAACTTGTCATCATGATTTTAGTTTTCAATTGGATTATGCCTCACATGATAGTTATTTTGTTGAGTTTGCTCCCACTATTATTCATGAGAACAAATTTGCTTATGTGGAGAGTAATAAAAACTCTATGCTTGTAGATCATGAAAAGAATGATTTATGTGCTGGTTATATTGTTGAATTCATTCATGATGCTACTGAAAACTATTATGATGGAGAAACATATGCTTGTAGGAATTGCAACAATATCAAGTTTCCTCCCTATGTGTTGAAAATTTGGAAGTTATGCTTGTTTTTCCTTCCTATGCTAGTTGATTATTGTTCCCATAAGTTGTTTGCTCACAAAATCCCTATGCATAGGAAGTGGGTTAGACATAAATGTGCTAGTCATATTCTTCATGATGCTCTCATTATGTTTCAATTCTTATCTTTTATGTGAGCATCATTGAAATCATCATGCCTAGCTAGGGGCGTTAAACGATAGCGCTTGTTGGGAGGCAGCCCAACTTTATTTTTTTTCTTACTTTTTGTTACTGTTTAGTAATAAATATTTCATATAGCCTCTGGTTAGATGTGGTTTCATGTTTTAATCAGTGTTTGTGCCAAGTATAACCTTTGGGAAGACTTGGGTGAAGTCATTATGATCTTGCTGTAAAAAACAGAACCTTTTGCGCTCACAAGATTAGCTTCCATTTTTTACTGGAGAGTGCTTTTAGGTTGATTCTTTTTGTAGATGATTAATAGACATTCCTCAGGTCCACCACTTATTTCAGAATTTTTGGAGTTACAGAAGTATTCGAATGATACAGATTACTACAGACTGTTCTGTTTGTGACAGATTTTGTCTTCTATGTGTTGCTTATTTTGATGAATCTATGAGTAGTATCGGAGGGTATGAACCATATAGAAGTTGGAATACAGTAGATATACACCAATATGAATTTAGAATGAGTTCAAAACAGTACCTAAGTGGTGATTTATTTTCTTATACTAACGGAGCTTACGAGTTTTGTTTTGAGTTTCGTGTTGTGAAGTTTTCAAGTTTTGGGTAAAGATTCAATGGACTATGGAATAAGGAGTGGAAAGAGCCTAAGCTTGGGGATTCCCAAGGCACCCCAAGGTAATATTCAAGGACAACCAAGAGCCTAAGCTTGGGTATGCCCCGGATGTCATCCCCTCTTTCGTCTTCGTTCATCGGTAACTTTACTTGGAGCTATATTTTTATTTACCACATGATATGTGTTTTGCTTGGAGCGTCATTTTCTTTTGTTAGTATTTGCTTGATGTTATTTAGAATAATGTTTTGCATCTATATTTTCAATAAAAATGTCAAGGATAGCCTTTACCATGCTTATTTTGCTAGTATGCATGTTGCTGTTTCAAAACAGAAAGTTTACCGTTGTTGCAAAAATTCCCTAGAAAATTAAGAGAATGATATAATGTTGTATCTTTATGCATAATGATCTTTGATAAATCTTCTACAGTGTAATATTTTTCTCATAATTTTTGGAGTTAGGGAAGTATGATGAATCTTGCATTCTTTACAGACTATACTGTTTTGGCAGATTGCTGTTATGTTTGCATATGTTTGCTTGTTTGATGATTCTATTTGAGGATAGGAGTATTAAATATGCAGAGACATTTAGTATGAAATGTTTAATAATAATTTTAGTGATTTGTTACAGTAGAAAATGATAAGGTTTTGCATTGTTTTATACTAACTTATCTCACGAGTTCTTGTTGAGTTTGGTGTGGATGAAGCTTTCGAGATTTAGGAAACCAACATATAAAAGGAATTAAGGAGACATAAAAGCTCAAGCTTGGGGATGCCCAAGGCACCCCAATATAATATTTCAAGAAGTCTCAAGCATCTAAGCTTGGGTATGCCCCGTTAGGCATCCCACCTTTCTTCTTCAACAACTATCGGTTAGTATCAGTTGAACCTAAGTTTTTGCTTCTTCACATGAGTTGTGCTATCCTTGCATTGTCATTTTATTTTGTTTTGTTTGCTGTTTGAATACAATACCAAGATCTGAAATTCTTAAATGAGAGAGAGTCTTCACATAGTTACATAATTATTTAACTACTCATTGATCTTCACTTATATCTTTTTGGGAGTAGTTTGTCATTTACTCATGTGCTTCACTTATATCCTATGAGTAAATGGTTGAATGAGTTGAATGTCATAAATCTGAAATTATATATGTATCATTTGCTTATCCCATGGGGAGTAATGACTTCACATCTAAGAAGTAGAGGTTGTAAATTTATTGAAGGTTAGCAAGCATTGTATTGGTCATTTGTACAATTCATGAAAGCATATTGAAGGAAAAGAGATTTCACATATAAATATACTATCTTAGACATCTTTTATAATTGTGAGCACTCATTAAGTATGACATGCTAAAGAGTTGATGTTGGACAAGGAAGACAACGTAATGGGTTATGTTTTCTCACATCTCAGTTAAAGTATACTATCATGGATCATTCAAACATGTTGAGCTTGCATTCCCCCCTCATGCTAGCCAAAATTTCTTGCACCAAGTAGAGATACTACTTGTGCTTCCAAATATCCCTTAAACTAGTTCCGCCGTGAGAGTCCACCATACCTACCTATGGATTGAGTAAGATCCTTCAAGTAAGTTGTCATCGGTGCATGGAATAAAAACTGCTCTCTAAATATGTATGATCCATTAGTGTGAAGAAAATAAGCTTTATACGATCTTGTTATGGAAGCAATAAAAGCAACGGACTGCATAATAAAGGTCCATATACAAGTGGCAATATAAAGTGACGTTCTTTTGCATTAAGATTTTGTGCATCCAACCATAAAAGCGCCTGACAACCTTTGCTTCCCTCTGCGAATGGCCTATCTTTTACTTTATGCAAGAGTCAAGGTGATCTTCACCTTTCCCTTTTTCATTTTATCCTTTGGCAAGCACCTCGTGTTGGAAAGATCTTGATATATATATCTAATTGTATGTAAGTTAGCATGAACTATTATTGTTGACATCACCCAAACGTGAATACGTTGGGAGGCAACACCATAATCCCCTATCTTTCTCAGTGTCCAATTAAAACTTCATAACCATAAGTATTGTGTGAGCATTAGAAATTGTAGAAGACTATATGATAGTTGAGTATGTGGAGTTTGCTAAATCAAAGCTCTAACATAGACCCTTCCTGAATATCAGATGAATTGCAATTGTTTGATGACTGAGAATGAAGTTTGTTAGTTTTCAAGAAAGTTTATGGTCTATGCTTTAACATGTGAATAGCTTGTTACTTGATCGTGAGAAGTTTTATGAGATGGACTACTGTGATGACATATAATCATGCTAGAAAAGGTGATTGAAATTATCATTGATCAAACGTGTGCACCTGCTAGCATTCACACTTCATAAATTCTTTCTTTTATCATTTACCTACTCGAGGACGAGCAGGAATTAATCTTGGGGATGCTGATACGTCTCCAACATATCTATAATTTATGAACCATTCATGCTATTTTATTATGTGTTTTGGATGATTATGGGCTTTATTATACACTTTTATATTATTTTTGGGACTAACCTATTAACCGGAGGCCCAGCCCATATTGTTGTTTTCTTGCCTATATCAGTGTTTCAAAGAAAAGGAATATCAAATGAAGTCCAAATAGAATGAAACCTTCGGGAGCGTGATTTTTGGAACGAACATGATCCGGGAGAGTTGGAGTTCACGTCAGAGAAGCTTCGAGGAAGCCACGAGGGTGGGGGGCGCCTCCCCCCCCCACTACTGGGCGCGCCCCCCTATCTCGTGGGCCCCTCGAGCGTCCCCCGACCGACTTCTTTCACCTATATATCTCCGTATACCCCGAAAACATGGAAACAGAAGATAGATCGGGAGTTCCGCCGCCGCAAGCCTCTGTATCCACCAAAAGCCAATCGGGAGCCCGTTCCGGCACCCTGCCGGAGGGGGGATCCCTCACCGGTGGCCATCTTCATCATCCCGACGCTCTCCATGATGAGGAGGGAGTAGTTCACCCTTGGGGCTGAGGGTATGTACCAGTAGCTATGTGTTTGATCTCTCTCTCTCGTGTTCTCTCTATGGCACGATCTTCATGTATCGCGAGCTTTGCTATTATAGTTGGATCTTATGATGTTTCTCCCCCTCTACTCTCTTGTAATGGATTGAGTTTTCCCTTTGAAGTTATCTTATCGGATTGAGTCTTTAAGGATTTGAGAACACTTGATGTATGTCTTGCCATGCTTATCTGTGGTGACAATGGGATATCATGTGATCTACTTGATGTATGTTTTGGTGATCAACTTGCGGGTTCCACCCATGAACCTATGCATAGGGGTTGGCACACGTTTTCGTCTTGACTCTCCGGTAGAAACTTTGGGGCACTCTTTGAAGTACTTTGTGTTAGTTGAATAGATGAATCTGAGATTGTGTGATGCATATCGTATAATCATGCCGACCGATACTTGAGGTGACAATGGAGTATCTAGGTGACATTAGGGTTTTGGTTGATTTGTGTCTTAAGGTGTTATTCTAGTATGAACTTTGTGATACATTGAACAGAAAGAATGGTTTCATGTTATTTTACTACAGACTCTTGAATAGATAGAACAGAAAGGATAACTTTGAGGTGGTTTCGTACCCTACCATAATCTCTCGTTTGTGCTCCACTATTAGTTTCTTTGGAGTGACTCTTTGTTGCATGTTGAGGGATAGTTATATGATCCAGTTATGTTATTATTGTTGAGAGAACTTGCACTAGTGAAAGTATGAACCTTAGGCCTTGTTTCCTACCATTGCAATACCATTTACGCTCACTTTTACCACTTGTTACCTTGCTGTTTTTATAATTTCAGATTACAAATACCTTTATCTACCATCCATATTGCACTTGTATCACCATCTCTTCGCCGAAGTAGTGCACCTATACAATTTACCATTGTATTGGGTGTGTTGGGGACACACGAGACTCTTTGTTATTTGGTTGCAGGGTTGCTTGAGACAGACCATCTTCATCCTACACCTCCCACGGATTGATAAACCTTAGGTCATCCACTTGAGGGAAATTTGATACTGTCCTACAAACCTCTACACTTGGAGGCCCAACAACGTCTACAAGAAGAAGGTTGTGTAGTAGACATCAATAAACACTAGGATGACGCGGGGAGGCAGCAACACGCAAGCTTGTGAGGATGTCCCTGTTGTCGCTCAGCAAGACAGGCAAGACACTCCCCCGAGCCGTATCCGCAACCACCGCCTCCACCGCCAAATCCACCCTCCAGTGAGCAAATTATACCCATGTTTGAGGAAAGAAGGAACAATGATCTGATTGAGCTGTTAAAAGGTGTGCAAGCTATGGTTGGGCAGAATGGAAATCAAAATGGACATGACTCCAAGCTGTCAGATTTTCTAAGGACTAAACCTCCCAGTTTCAATCAAGTGGTTGACCCGTTGGAAGCACATGATTGGTTGCGAAGTATTGAGAAGAAACTTGAGATTGCTCGCACTAACGAAGCTGACAAGGTTCAGTTCGGTACCCACTATCTTGAAGGAGCCGCTACTATATGGTGGGATAATGCTAAAGCTTGGTGGCCTGCGGGAGAAGAAATTACATGGGCTAATTTCAAGGACCAATTTCTCAAGTATCATATTCCAGCTGGTATCATGAAGGTCAAGCAACACGAATTTCTTGGTCTCACTCAAGGAAGTCTGCCAATAAGCAAATATTTGCAAAAGTTCAACCATCTGGCCCGTTATTCCCTCTATGATGTGGCCACGGAAGAAAGGAAGATCGACATGTTCCTTGGAGGATTAAATCAACACCTTAGGAGTGCTCTCTGTATGCTCGACTTTCCAGATTTTCAGTCTCTCGTGAACAAGGCCCTCATTGCAGAAAGAGAGTACAAGCTTGTCTAAGACAGTCGACCCACAAATAATGACCACAAGTGTAAATTTGAGCCGAAGAAGGACGGACAGCCCATTCAGAAGGCACGTACCTGGCAACAGACTCAAGTGGAGTATAAACCAAATTGGCAGCAGAATGTGAACAAGACCACTACTCAACTGAAGAATGTCGTGACCAGCCCAGTGCATGAGGAGCATCAGCGCAGCAATGCCTGCTTTAGTTGTGTCTGACCGGACATTATGCCAGGCAGTGTCCCAAGAAGTCAAATGCTCCATTCCGGCCGCAAGTCAGTCACATGGGGCCATATCATACCCAGAAGATCGTCCAAGGGCAGGTTCATAACCTCTCTGCAGATGAAGCCCTGGAAGACCCCGAAGTCGTCATCGGTATGTTTCTCGTTAATAACATACCTGCAATAATTTTATTTGACTTTGGGGCTTCCCACTCTTTTAGATCTCGGAGTTTCGTTGCCCAAAACAAATTTCCTTGCTCACTTTTGGGAAAAAAGTAAGTTGGTTCAATCCCCGGGATCCATGATCAAAAGCCATCTCATCTGCAAAAATTTGGAAATTGATATCAAGGGAGTCCGTTTTCCAACCACTTTGATAGTCATCGAGTCTACCAAGCTGGATGTTATTTTGGGAATGAACTGGTTGACTCAATATCAAGTATGCATAAATTGTGCGACCCCAGAAGTCACCCTGACAAATCAGGAAGAGCGAGCCATAAAATTTTATGCCCGCAAAGGCACACCCAAAAGGGAGATGGTCTTCACTGCAGTAGCCAAAGAATTGGATCTGATTCCTGTGGTCAGTGAATTTCCCGATCTATTCCCTCAGGAATTACCCGTAATGCCCCCAGATAGAGAGCTTGAGTTTGCAATTGATCTTGTACCTGGGACTGCACCATTGTACAAAAAGTATCGGATGCCTTCCCCCGAACTCGTGGACTTAAGGAAGCGGTTGGATGAGATGCTGCAGAAAGGATATATCCGCCCAATCTCGTCACCATGGGGATCACCTACATTATTTGTAGATAAGAAAGACGGTGGTCTCAGAATGTGCGTGGACTATCGTTAGTTGAACGATGTCACCATCAAGAACAAATACCCACTACCAAGGATTGATGATTTGTTCGATCAGCTTAGTGGTGCAAAAGTATTTTCCAAGATGTATTTAAGGATCGGATATCATCAACTGAAGATCAAGAAGGAAGTTATTCCTAAGATCGCATTCACTACCCGTTACGGTCTCTATGAGTATAAGGTGATGTCCTTCGGTCTCACAAAGGCACCCGCCTTTTTCATGCATATCATGAATATGGTTTTCATGGAATTCTTGGATAAGTTTGTGGTGGTTTTCATCAATGATATTCTCATGTACTATAAAGGTGACGAAGAACACAAGGAACGCTTCCGAGCAGTCTTACAGAGACTCCGTGACCATCAGTTGTATGCAAAATTCAACAAGTGTGAGTTTTGGCTCAAACAGGTCGGATTCCTGGGGCATGTTCTATCAGTAGAAGGTATCGTAGTGGATCGCAGCAAAGTGAAAGGTGTGCTTGATTGGGCGGCACCCATGACGGTATCCAAAGTCCGGAGTTTTCTTGTATTAGCCGAATACTGCCGGTGGTTCATCAGAGGATTCTCCAAAAATGCCAAGCCAATGACAGAACTCCTCAAGAAAGACAAGAAGTTTGAATGGACTGAGGATTGCGAGTAGAGCTTTAAAACAAGCTAAAAACCAGATTGACCTCAGCACCAGTACTGACTCTCCCCGACATTTACCGTAGCTTTGATGTGTATTGTGACACATCCAGAAAGGGTATTGGGTGCGTACTTATGTAAGACGGCAAGGTGGTAGCTTATGCATCTCGCCAGCTACGATCTCACGAAGGAAATTATCCTACACATGATTTGGAACTGGCCGCTGTTGAGCA
Source organism: Triticum dicoccoides (assembly GCF_002162155.2). Taxonomy (NCBI): domain Eukaryota; kingdom Viridiplantae; phylum Streptophyta; class Magnoliopsida; order Poales; family Poaceae; genus Triticum; species Triticum dicoccoides. The sequence goes on from NC_041385.1 coordinate 172,901,057, forward strand.
CTCTCTAAAGATTTGGAGACATTACCTCATTGGAAAGAGTTGTCAAATATTTACCGACCACAAGAGTCTCAAATATATATTTACCCAGCCAGACTTAAACCTTCGATAGCAAAGATGGCTTGAGTTGGTCAAGGACTATGATCTGGGAATAAATTACCATTCGAGAAAAGCCAACGTGGTTGCTGATGCCCTCAGTCGCAAGCCTACCAATTTAAATGCTATGCTGGAATCTTTGCCTCCAGAACTCCAGCAAGAGATCGCTCACCTCAACTTGGTAATTGTAAATGCCGGTCATGCGAATATTTTGGAAATAACTCCTACTCTAGAAGAGGAGATTCGCATGGCACAGGCTGACGACAAAGATTCTGCAAGGATATCTCAAACGTCTGCACAAAGGCAAGACTCAGGATTTCTCAAATGACTCACTGGGTACACTCAGGTTCCGAGGAAGGATATGCATACCTGACCAAGCAGATTTGAGGAAGCAAATTTTGGCAGAAGCACACGAATCCTCATATTCGATACACCCAGGCGGCACTAAAATGTACGAAGACCTTCGACAGATATTTTGGTGGGATAGAATGAAAAAGGACATCGCATATTTTGTCGCTTGTTGTGACATCTGCAACAAAGTAAAGGCGGAACACCAGAAACCCGACATACTTCTCCAACCTCTACCCGTCTCGCAATGGAAATGGGATGATGTCTACATGGACTTTATCACCGGTCTACCCAGGACTCACCGAGGCAATGATGCTATATGGGTCATAGTGTACACGCTGACTAAAGTGGCTCACTTTATTCCCATCCGCACCACCTTTCGCGCTGATCAACTTGCACGGTTATACGTATCCCGAATTGTCAGTCTGCATGGAGTGCCAAAAACAATCACTTCGGACCGAGGTTTATTGTTTACCTCCGCATTCTCGTCCCGACTCCATCAAGCTTTGTGGACCGCTATCAAATATAGCACCGCCTATCAGCCACAGATAGATGGTCAGACCAAGAGAGCAAATCAAATCCTTGAAGATATGCTTCCAGCATGTTCCTTAGCCCATGGACCCAAATGGGAAGATTGTTTGCCATATGCGGAATTCTCATACAACAATAGTTTTCAGATCAGTCTAAAAATGTCACCCTTTGAAGCTTCGTACGGCCATAAGTGTCGCACTCCATTAAATTGGTCTCAAACCGGAGACAGCCGTATCTTCAGTACTGATATGATATTAGAGGCAGAGAAACAAGTCAAGGAAATTCGAGATAGACTACAATTGGCTAAGTCACGACAGAAAAGTTATTATGATGCCAAATATCGGCAAGTCAGTCTTGAACCTGGTGAACACGTGTATCTCCGAGTCACACCCATGAAGGGAGTCAAGAGATTTCAGACCAGAGGCAAATTGGCACCAAGATATATTGGTCCGTTCCCGGTCATGACACGAGTTGGCACAGTTGCTTATCAGTTGGAATTACCACCAGAATTGTCGGAAGTACACAACGTGTTCCACGTATCACAGCTGAGAAGGTGTATTTCACCACCCGAGAAGAGGACTGATATGTCAGAAATTGAGCTTGCCAAAGATTTAACTTATGAGGAGAGACCGTTCAGAATCTTGGATGAGGTAGAAAGGGTCACATGCAGCAAAGTGATCAAATTTTACAAGGTCCAGTGGGAGCATCACAAGAAGAAGCAACCTGGGAAAGAGAGGAAGTTTTAAAGACAACCTACCCAGAATTGTTTTCCCAAGCAACCGAATCTCGAGGACGAGATTCATCTTAAGTGGGGGAGGTTTGTGACAACCTGGATTTGCCTTCCCTCTTTTTTCTGGACTTTCATTTGCATTTGCTTTGGATTTGGAGTTTTGAATCAATTCAAATGGACTTGAACAGTTGGGCCTACCCTCGATTTTCACCCAAGTGACCCATCCACCTCTAACTCATCTTTCCTTCTCTGAAAAACTCCAACAAAAGCCCAAGGAATAGAAAAATATTCATTTTCTTCCCCGAAAATCACTTGAGAGAAGTATGCTCCAAAGCAAACCCTAGATTTCTTGCTCCAAAAATCCTGAATAAATTCACAAATAATCTTTGAACCTTAGGGCACCTCCGTGAGCAAAAATATTGCATACCTTTTTGGAATATTTTTGCTACAGAAAATCATTTCTATTCTGGACAGAATGATCACTTTGCATAGCAAGTATATTTTTGCTTGATCTTTTGGGGTTGATCTTTTCTGAGCTTGATTAACCTCCGAAGATATTGCTAAACCCCAAAGAACAACCTTTAGTTCTCACTAAAGTTTTCTCAGTGAAGCTCACAAGTTTCTGTCTAGAAACTTGCTAGGAAGAAAGCCACTCCCACAGTTCACCTGTGACCCAACCAACCAGGCAAAACAACCAAAACCACTAAGGACTACCTGCCAGACATGGTGTTTGCGCTTAGCTCAGCCTGATTCCAAATTCACGCGGTGACCACGTTCGTCCAAGGGGGTTGGCATGTTGCCGATGCGCTCTGCGGTGCGCCAGCTCCTCTGTTTCGCGCGTGCTCGCTGCCCAGGCAGATGCACCTTGCGAAGTCGTGCCCCCATCCTCGTTTGCACCTCATTAACTCCACCCTGGCGCTCGCCAATGCCGGAGATCGCCGTAGCGAGCACGGGCATGGAACGGCCAAGGCAACAGTGCGCTCGTGCCCCTGTGCTCATCACATACCACGCTCCTTTGCTCATCGCAGCTCGTCTACAGCCCCCGCGTGATCTCTGGCATCTTCTCCCCCTCTCACTGCCGCCATTCGTAGCTAGGCCACACTCCAGAGACCTCCGGCGAGCTCTGATCCCCGCCTCATCCTCTCCTATAAATAGACCTCCCCCGAGCTCGTTTCTCTCCGCACACACACACTCAGCACACCTCCACACCACCGTAGGAAGCTGCAGCCTGGCGGGGCAGGCCTCTGGCCGCCGTCCCCGCCCCAAGCTCGCTGGCGATCCTCGTTCTCTGCCCCCTCCCTCTCCAGAGCCGCTCGAGTTCCACTGACCACTCCGTCATGTTCGTGGTGGTCCACTGGTGCGTGCTAGTGCAGTTGGAGCTGCTGGACTGGCCCTGCTTCGCCTGAACCACCATCTCCGACGAGATCCGCCCGCTGCCGACGATGGAGAGCTCTGTTTCGACCCCGTCCGGCCACCCCTAGCCACGCTACGGGTACGAGAAAGTGTGCCTCGATATCCTCTACAACCCTATCCTCCTAGATCTCGTTGTCGGGCACTCCTTGCCGGAGAAAGCGCCATCGCCGCACCGCCCGACTCTACTTCTCTTCCCCTCCCCCTCCAGCCTGACCGCTGGGGCCCGCTGTCAGCCACTCAGGCCGCAGTTGAAGCGGTATGAGTGGTGGAGCCCAGCCGGTTTAGGCCTTCGACGTCACCCCCCCCCCCTCTGGTTTTTCTTTTAATTCAAATATAGTTCAAATTTGACAATAATTTTGACTAGCTGTAACTTTTATTCTACAAGTACAAATGAGTTGATTCTTTGCATTATGTTCTTACTGGAAAATCCTAGTTGCACACCCAAGATGGGATTTTTCTTTGCTGCCTAGAATTTCTGGTAATTTTCAGAAGTGTTCTTGATATTTTCTTTTTGTCATTTGATTTATTTTCAGAAGGTGAAGCTTGTCTTGAAGGCATCCAGGAGGAGTGTGAAGCTCCTCTGCACTAAGGCAAGCCACAACAACGTTGTGATGGTGTCTTTGCAATATCCATGATTTTCTACTTGAATTTATATGATATTCATTGCATACAGTATTAAAATAAATAATGCTTGTGTTATTTAGTTTGTCATGATCAAAATGCTTAGTTAACAGAAATGAATGCTTGAACTAGTGAGATATAGCTTGAGTAGTTGAACTAGTGAGATAATATGATCATCGGTATTATTTTTCCTGTATGCATAATGAGTTTTATTTGATAAATGCCAACTAAAGTGATGAGTATAAATAACCACTAAGAAAGAACCAGAAATGTTTAAAGTAGAGTTTGTGCTAGTAGGCCTTTGAATAAAGTTGATCTGTTATTTCTCAGTGATATATGATGCATGATATATGGTTTCATATTCATGGCATATAGTGACTCGAGCATTTTTATTTTCAAGTTAAACCTGATGATAATTGAACTTGAACATAAAGTTGGTCGGGTCATGGTGCCACTGAATCGGGCTGACAAGTGCAACCACATTTTCCTCGGTATGGGGAGGCCGTTAGTCATCCTGTTGTCATGCCTTTTGTCGGTACCTCCAACGAGGGATGGTTATGGGCGTGCGTTACCCTGGGCCGGTAAGCAGACATAACCTTGTGGACGTGTTGTCGTTATGGTACCTTGTCGCTGTTTGGGACTGTTTATTTGCCACAGCGGTGGTTGTTTTGCCTTTGGTAGGCTTGGTCACCCATGACTTATCCTAGCGGGGAGTTGGTCAGAGTGGCCGTAAGAGTGTCATGGCAATGGGGGAGTTCTGTCGGAATGCCGTTGGTCCACCCGAATGGGAGAGCGAGGCCATGGGTTCCATGGTGTGGGTAAAGTGTGCTACCTCTGCAGAGTGTATTAATCTATCGATAGGCGCGCCCATGGATAAGGGCCCAGTTCATAAGTAAGTCACACCATGGATCAACTGTCATAAATAAATCATGGACACTAAGTTATTTTCATTGCACTTGTTGAATCATGATAATGTCAGTGAGACTGACTGTTGTTGTATCACTTGTGATCCGAGAGTGATCACTGTTTGGTTACGAGGTAACCCGTTGAACCAAGTATGGTTCCATTCGTGATCCGTCATGATCATTATTCGGTTGCGAGGCAGACTGTTGGTAAGAGAGAGTCCGAGTGACTCAATGCACAAGTTTGGTTTGACTGCATGGGTAGCATGTTGATGTTTGCATTTAACTTGATTAAATGTCATGAAATTGTTTGTCATTATGGTTCTGTTTGTTGTGAGCTTGCAATTACATTCAATGTACTGACCTGGCGTGTTATGCCATATTTCAAGAAAGTCTAACTGGATTGGAGTACTGCCTTGTCTAGACCGTGTCCACATCGGTGTCCCTGTGCTATGGAGTCCCGCTACGCTGTTGTTCCACTGTCGTGTAGATGTCGTGCTCGAGGCCCCTTTATGTTCACTAAATAATGTACATATTGTTTAGCCGCACCGAGTGTGCCGCTCGGCCTCGCTACTTGATGTAATGTCACACTATGCTTCCGCTAGTTTCAATAAAGCGGTGATTTCTATAACAAGATGGTGTGTATTGCCAGCAGACATGATCTCTGGGTTGGCAATGCAAGGTAAACCGGTCGCTCTGAGCTGGGTGCCATAGGAGCTTTGCAGGAGAAGACAACCTTTTGTCAGGATAAGATGTACTGCTTGTTCCTGTTCGAATTGGCCACTGTGGGATCCGTTCCTGCCTACGTTTTGGGGGAAGAGGACCAAGGCCACTATAAATATAGGCTAGCCACTACCATAGCAAGGGACCGAACAATTGAATCCCCTCAGCTCACATCCACACTAGAGCAAACCTCCTGAGGTTGCTCTTCCCTTATACTGGTTCATCCTTAGCCCCCCGCCAGGCTAATCCACCACAAAGCATGAGTAGGGTTTTACACCGCAAGGTGGCCCGAACCTAGGTAAACTGTCGTGTCCATCTTCTTCCTTGTTCATCAAGCTATGTTGTGCGGGCAACGAATCATTTGGCTGGGGAGGTTGAGTTCTTTGCACATGCCTCAGAGTTTGAACCTCTCTTGGGTCTGCGGAGCCCTCAATCCGACATTTGGCATGCCAGGTAGGGGTGAGTGTTGAAGATCCGGTTCCCTATCAGTCATGCTCCTCCTGCTCCACGTGGTTCCCATGGCAGGCGCTGCTCCAGCCGTCGGGCCAAGAGGCGCATTCGGAGGCATCACAGGCCTACGAGCTTTCTCCCCCGCCTTGCGGCAGGTGTAGTAGCCGCCCAAGTTCAAGCCAGAGTTGCCATCGTGGTCCGATGGCAAGGCGGACCCTGCGGGATTCCTCTGAGCATACGCGGATGCCATTTGGGCGACGTACGTCAATGACAAGGTCATGGCAAATTGGCTCCCTATGGCTCTCACGGGCGTGCCTTGCTTGTGGTTACTTAACCTGCCAGAGTCTTCGGTGACCTCCTGGGAGGATCTGCGCGATCTCTTCATCACACGTTTCACAACACCAACGCACCATGTTGTTGCGGCCATCCCCGACGGGTCGTAGGCGCCGATATTGAGTCGCCACGCGAAGCAGCTCTTCCAGCAAGTGGGGGCCGTTCGGCCACAGCAAGCAGCTCCCCCAGGCTAGGCGACGCCCCAGGTTGGCCTCGTCTTCGACTCCAGCAATCGCCCCCGGACCACGATCGGCACCGGCATGCTCCCCATGCTCTACACCCCCACCATCTGCAACGTTGCGATCACCAGGACCCTCATCGATGGTGGCGCCGGTCTCAATGTCTTATCCATGGAAGCCTCCGGCCTGCTTCATGTGACTTACGACTGGCTCCTTCCCACCAAGCCTTTCTCGAGGGTGGCCGATGGCTCCGCCTCTCCTCTGGGGCATGTCCTCCTCCCCGTCACCTTCGGCACGCGCAACAACTACCGCACCGAGCTCATTAACTTTCTCGGATATCTAGCCCTCGCCAAGTTCATGGCAGCGACTCACCCTAGCTACACACATCATGAATATGCCGGGGAGCAGCGATGTCCTCATCGTGGCGGGAGACACCAAGGACGCGCTCATGGCCCTCATGCTCACTTTCAAGGCCACGACGGCCGCGCGACCGAATGCCAAGGGCGCTCCGGAGATCCTGGAGGCTGCGGCGGCAAAGAAAAGGCAGTTGTTCTCCCAGGACCGGGCCGAGATGAAGCATGTGCTTGTCGACAACAACGGGGAAGCGGGCCCCACCTTCACCATAGGCACTAGCCTTCCCCCAAACCAGGAAGAGGCGCTGGAGGCAACGAACTTGTTTGCATCGGAGGCAACGAACTTGGTTGGCATCCTGCGAGGGGTGATCGAACACCACCTAATGGTGTGCCCCAACGCGCGCCCCGTGAAGTAGAAGGCGCGGTGGCAAGCCATGGAGAAGCAATCATTCATTATCCAGGATGTTTGGAAGCTGCAAGAGGCCGACGTTATTCGAAAGGTGCAGCATACGGATTGGCTAGCCAACCCGGTCATTGTCCCCAAGAAGGGTGGGAAGGCATGTGCGTCAACTTCACGAGCCTCAACAAGGCCTGCCCTCAGGACCCTTTCCCTCTTCCATGCATCGACCAGATCGTCAACTCCACCGTCGAGTGTGACTTGTTGTGCTTCCTAGACGCTTACTCAGGCTACCACCAAATCAAGATGGCGGTGCAGGATGTTGAGAAGACGACTTTCTTGACCCCATGCGGGGTATACTGCTACACTTCCATGCCATTCGGGCTGCGTAATGCCGACACGACCTTCCAACGATTGATGCACATCGCCCTCGGCCAGAAACTTATGCAAGGTGAACCTGCAACTCAATCCGGAGAAGTGTGTGTTCAGCGTCCTGTCTGGCAAGTTGCTGGGTTTTCTGGTATCACACTGAGGGATCAAGGCTAACCCAGAAAAGGTCAAGGCAATAGAAAGGATGAGCCCACCGGAAACCCTCAAGGAGATGCAGAAGCTCGCATGCTGCATGACTTCATTGGGGTGCTTCATCTCCAAGCTAGGCGATCTCTCCCTTCCGTTCTTCAAACTAATGAAGAAGAAGGGCCCATTCGAATAGAATCCGGAGGCTGAGACGGCCTTCCAGGACCTCAAGAGGTACCTCACCAGCCGACCAGTCATGGTGGCACCTCAACCTCTTGAGACCCTCGTGCTTTACCTGGCTGCCACATCCTACTCGGCCAGCGCGGCACTTGTGGCGGTCCGAGAAGAACATGTAGATGCGGGTGTGCGGCATAGAGCCCCGTGCCCGGCCATGACACCAAAGCCTCGTGATGACGCCCAGAAGCCCCGGCTGCCCCACTGGATGGCAAGGCTCCCGAGGATCTCTCGCCTCAGGAGGGGCAGGACGCCATCAAAGCCCCCTCCCTCGTCGAGCATCTCATGTACTTTGTTAGCACGGTGTTGCGCGACACATGTTCACACTATTCCATGCAACAGAAGCTACTGCACGTGCTCCTCATCACCTCTAGAAAGCTGCACCACTATTTTCAAGGCCACCCCATCAAGGTCGTCTCCACATACCCCTTGAAGAAGGTGCTTCGAAGCCCCAACGCTGCGGGAAGTGTTTCTGAGTGGAACATCGAGCTCCAGGCGTTCCAGCTGGAGTTCAGCACCACTAGAGTCATCAAGGGCACGGCCCTCACTGACTTTGTGGCAGAGTGTACTGATGCCCCTGACCGAGGGGTGGGCGCGGATCGTTCCCTCATGCCTGGAGACAAAGCACCAGATGGGTGGGTCATGTACTTCGATGGTCTGTTCGCACGCCAAGGTGCGGGGGCTGGAGCCGTGCTCATATCACCCATCCAGTACAAGCTCTACTACGTCCTACAGCTCTTCTTCCAGCATGACGAGGAGGTCTCGAACAACATCACCGAGTACGAGGGCCTGATCGCCAGCCTCAAGGCCGCGACGGCTCTAGGGGTTAGGCGCCTCACCATCAAGGGAGACTCCCAGCTCCTCGTCAACTTATCCAACAAGGCGTACAAGCCAAAAGACGAGCACATGGAGGCATATCTTGAAGAGGTACGCAAAATTGAGAAACGATTCTTGGGCTTGAATTGCAGCATGTATCGCGTGGCACAAACCAGGAGGGGGACGACATCGCCAAGTGGGCGTCCCGATGCCACACTCAGAAGCATGGCGTCTTCGAGGAGCAGCTCTGCAAGCCACGACAACTCCCCCACTGTAGAACCAGCGCTGCCTCGGGAGGAGCCACCCATGGCACCCTTCTCGGGCGCACCAGCATGCGGCCTGACCTCGGGACCCCACCTTCTTCTCGTGCTCGAACCTCAGGAGGGGTGCTGGACCAAGGAGTTGAGGGCGTACCTGCTCAGAGGTACCTTTGCAAGAGAATGAGGAAGATGCAGAACATGTGGCCCGCCAGGCCACCACGTACTACATCTAGGACGGCGAGCTCTACCGAAGGCGCCCAAATGACGTCTCTCTGCAGTGTATCTCCAAGGAGTAGGGGTGCGAGCTGCTAGATGACATCCACAGCAGGGATTGTGGGCATCACTTTTCGTCTCGCACCCTCGTGGGCAAGGCATTTTGTAGCGGTTTCTACTGGCCCACGATGCTCAACGATGCCATGAGCAGTGAGATCCTGCAAGGCATGTCAGTTCCATGCCAAGCAGATCCACCAGCCCACTTAGGGCCTCCAGATCATCCCACTCACCTGGTCGTTCGCGGTCTAGGGGCAGGATATCCTGGGCCCGTTTCCTTGAGCGGCCGGGGGCTACCGCTACCTCTATGTCGCCATCTACAGTTTCACCAAGTGGGCGAAGATAGAGCCCGTGCACACAATCCTGGTACGCTGGGCCGTCAAGTTCATTAAGGGCCCCATGAGCCGCTTTGGGGTCCCCAACCGTATCATCATCAACAATGGCTATCAGTTCACGAGCAACCTTTTCAAAACATATTGTGCTAACCTTGGAACGAAGATATGCTACGCTTCGGTGGCGCACCCGCGGAGCAACGTCCAAGCCGAACACGCCAATAAGGAGGTCCTGAGGGGCCTCAAGGCAAGGAGCTTCAAGAAGAAACTCGAGGCCTGCGGCAAGGGCTGGCTCGATGAGCTCCAGTCTGTGTTGTGGTCCATCCGTAACACCCCGACCAAGCCTACAGGTGAGACCCCCTTCTTCCTCGTCTACGAGGATAAAGCAGCCCTCCCTCATGAGGTCAATCATTGCTCCCCGCGGGTCTTGGCGTTTGACGAGGCACGCCAGGAAAACTCGCATGGGATGGACCTCATGCTGGGGGAGGAGCGCCACCACCAAGCCTCGCTCCCTGCAGTGAGGTACAAGCAGGCGCGTCCGCTCTAGGACACTCGAGGTGGGTGACCTCGTCCTGAGGCGGGAACTCTCCAGGGAGGGGCTTCACAAGCTCTCGCACATGTGGGAGGGCCCGTTCAGGATTGCCCGTGTCTCCAGGCCTGGCGCCGTGCGCCTGGAGACACAGGACGGGGTCCCCATCCAGAATGCCTGGAACATCCATCACCTCCGGAAATTCTACCCATGACCAAGGCCATGCGCCCGTGCAGGTCTCCGCTCATGACACTCTCACATAATAACGAGTTGGGGTTGTACACGCCCCGGAGTCTCCTGAGTCCCGCCCCTGGTCCTCACGGGGGCTCCCACCTATGTCCTAGTGGAGGCCCCATGCTCTGCACTGGTGGGAAGACAAGAAGACTAGTGTAGGTGCCTGTCGTGGTTCTAAGTCCGACAGTAGAATGGGGGGTAGGTATGGAGAGGCAAGATCCTAGCTATGGAGTAGTTGTACACACGAGTGTTTAACGAGTTCAGGCCCTTCTCTGAGGAAGTAAAAGCCCTACGTCTCGGAGCCCGGAGGCGGTCGACTAATTTCTGGGGTGCGAACCCCTCTACCAGTGGAGGGGGGGTGGCTTATATAGAGGACGCCAGGACCCCAGCCAGCCCACGTAGAGGAGGGTTAAAGTACATTAAGGTCGGGCGTTACTGGTAACGCCCTACATAAAGTGTCATCATGACAATTAAGACTACTTAATTACAGACCGTTTGGATATAGAATAGATCCTGAACTTCTGATGGTCGAGTGTGTCTTCATGGTCGAGTGTCTTCTAGCCGGTCGAGTGGAGTCTCTCTTGGTCGAGTGGAGCTTCTCTTGGTCGACTGGAAGGTAGCTTCGTATGATGATGTCCTTGGGTATGGTATCCTAGATAGGTCCATGACCCTACCCTAGGTACATAACCTCATCATTAGCCCCCGAATGGATCGAGGTTCCAGTGAGGAAGGAGTTGATGATTTTCTCCGACTTATTTACTGTGCTTTGATTATGTCGTATCTTGGATCGGCGATTCTTCTTTCGGCGTTGGCGTCAACTTTTACTTCAGTCTCCTTGATCCATTCTTGTCTTCTGTCGAGTGAACTTTTGGACTTTGGTGAACTTCCGAGCGACGGATCGCAGGAAAGATATCGTCCGACAGATCTATCTCCTGTTAGCGGATTTTGCGGGATCCGAAATTTGGGAAGCGTGCGAAGCGGGGTGGACCGCGGCAATCGGATGGGATAAGGCATGGACTCCTCGATTCCCGCACCGCCTTTTTAGCCACGTATCGTGCGTGCGCGGCTGTTTCGGGATGTGACAGAATCGCCCGGACCCACTCGTCAGCCACTTGGAAGTGCCTTTATATAAAGCGCCGGGGGAGGGTTTTTTGAACAGTGCCCTCCCACTCTTCCCTCTTCCCTCTTTGCCTCCGCCTGCCGCGCCTGCTCTTGCCTCCACCTATCCATACCTTGCGCACTTCGCCGTCGACAATGGTGAAAGAAAAGACGGAGGCCCTAGAGCGCGCGAAGAAGGCGACAGCGACGGGGAAAGCGAAGGGGAGACCGTCCAGTCGGGGCGGATCTTCGTCAAGGTCCCGCCTGCCGAAGGGTTGGGTCCAAGGGGATTGGATCCGCTCGACCATCACTGAGAAAGATCTCAATGACCTGGCCAATGAGGGACTGATCCCCCATGGGTCAGCGAGGCTTCCGGGGACCGAGTGCCAACCGCAGCCGCAGGAGGGTGAGTGCGTTCTCTTGGCCACTCACATAGATCGTGGATTTTCTTTGCCGCCGAGTGTTTTCTTCCGAGGGTTTCTGAATTTCTTTGGGGCGCAACTCCACCATTTCAATCCCAATTACATCGCCTATCTTGCTGCCTTTGTGTCCATGTGCGAGAACTTCCTGGGTTGTCGACCACACTGGGGTCTCTTCAAGCACATATTCACCTGTCGCTCACAGACAGTAAAAAAGGTGAGTCCGGACGATGAGAGGACCAAGGTTATTCAGATGTGCGGGGGTCTTGGGATTCAGTTGAGGAATAAGAGCACTTTCCCGGCAATGACCCTTCCTGAGTCGGTCAGAGGGTGGCAGTCGACTTGGTTCTACTGCCAAGACGAGTCGACGCCGGGGTAGTCGACTGGTCTCCCTCCGTTCTCCATGGACCGAGTGGACAAACCGTCTTCTCTGAAGGTGCTTCCTGAGGAGAAACCCGAGGTAAAAATGTTGGTGGAGCGCATGGTCCAACTCGTTCGGGACGGAGTGACGGGCATGGATCTTCTGGAAGTCTTCCTTAGGCGGCGCATCCAACCGCTCCAGTACTGAGGCCACCCGATGTGGCTGTACTGCGGTACCGAAGACACCACTCGGGTCCATCCAGAGGCAGTCGACGACGCCACGCTGGAGAGGTGGGTGACCGCCATAACAGGGAACAAGGACAACCCTCGAGGAGTGAGGAGGATCCCGCCACTCGACTGTACCTATATGACGGACAAGGTATGGCCGCTTATCTCCGAGTGTAATCTTGTTTTATCCATTCTGCTTTGCTGTGAATTGATCAAGTGATCTTCATTTTGCTTTGTTGCTTGTCAGGCCAGCATGGAGTTATACTCGATGCCCAATGGAGCGCAGATGCCGACTGAGGAGGAGGAAGGAAGTGGGGGCGAGAGCCCGGAGGAGTGGGATTCTGATGCTGACGACAATGATGAGGCTGACGACTCTGATGACGAGGAAGAGGAGGAGGAGGAGGAGGAAGTTGCACCTCCCCGCTCGGAAAGACGCTCGAAGCTTGTTCATGACCCTGCGACTGAGTGTGGTAAAGGGGTCGCGACCGCTACCCAGTCGACCAAGCGCCCTCGGACTACTTCTCTGGCGCCGACTGAGAAAGCTCCGAAGCAGTCTCGAGTGGCACCGTCGAAACCTGTGAAGGTGTTGCCGAAGATGAAGATGGTGATCCCCACTATCTCAGGGTAATGGTAGTCTTGAGTTTTCCCCGTTTCGTAAACTTGCTCTTGGTCGACTCATGGGTCAATCGACTGATTTCCAGAACTGTAGCGTTGCTACTTCTGATACTTCGGCCAAGGCTGAAGACCACGAGATGGAGGATGCTGCTACCTCACAACCTGGTATGATTCTTGTGATGTCGTTTTCAGTCGACTGACTTATTGTCTCTAATTTTGATTCTTTCTGCAGCTTCATCTAACATTGTTATTGACCTTCCTGACGACGACGACGAAGAACCACCGAGGCAAAGGAGGAGCAAGAAAACGCCTGCTGGCAAGGCGACTCGAGATGTGCCAGCACCCGAGACGTTGGTCGTGGAGGGAGATAATGTCACTCGACCCACCGTAACCTTCGCGGTGCCATTGACGAGTGCTCGCCCTTCGTCGTCGAGTGCTGCTCAACCCTCGCTTTTCTCCACCTACCCCATTCCAAAAGACCAAGCCAGTGCTGCTCGAGAAGCGATACGCCAAGCGGGGGTCATGATGGAGCAAGTGAAGGTGATACGAGAAGCTAGCCAGGCAGCCTATGACGCCAGTTCAGCTCTTCAGAGTAATGTTCAGGTCAGTTGGTCACTGCCTGTTCTGTGAGGATATGATATCTGTAAACTCTTCTTTCTGCAATTCTTAGAGTTTGTCCAGCACCCACTGGGTGTGTTGATTGAAATTCCGGACTAGTGGGGGCACGCTGAGTGCACCCACTGGGTGTAGTCCCCAAGGCTATGGTCGACTGCTGGCAGTCAACCATAGGCTTTAAGTTTTTTCCTTACTCGACTAGGTTGAATAGATTCATAGACCGGTGGGGGCACACTAAGTGCACCCACTGGGTGTAGTCCCTGAGACTGTGGTCGACTGCTTGCAGTCGATTATAGTCTGAAGAACACCTCTTTCTTTTGTGTTGTTGGTCGACTGGTCGACTCTAACTGATGAAACTAGTGGGGGCACGCTGAGTGCACCCACTGGGTGTAGTCCCTGAGACTATGGTCGAATGTTTGCATTCGGCCGTAGTCTTAGAAACGCTATGATTTTTCCTTACTCACTTGGAAGTGAATTGTCTTTGACATCTGTCGATTGGTTCTTCATAGAAATCCTGTGACCTTGCGGCTCGTTATACTGAGTTGGAGAACAAACACATTCAGCTCGAGCTCGATCTCAAACTGGCCCAAGAGAACTTGACGAAGGCGAAGGAGGAAGCTAAAGGTATGCTTGGTGAGGCCTTTGACGACTGCCTTTGCCTCTCACTTGTTTCCGAATCTAATCTCACTGTAACTTTGCAGGCAAAGTGAGCGATGCCCTGAAGAAACAAGAGCTTGACTTGGCTGAGATGCAAAAAACTGCTTTAGAGAAGACCAGGCTTGCGGATGAGAAGCTGGCTTTAGTGACTAAGCTTGAAGAAGAAAACACCAATCTGAAAGCTACTCTTGATGCTGCCAACCAGGAGGTCAGTCGACTGAAAAGCGACAAGACCACCCTGAACGACAAGGCCAGTGAGTTGAAGAGAAAGAAGAATGATCTAGAGGCTTATCTGGGTGGACTCACCAAGAAGTTGTTCCTCATGCTTGAAGGCAATCCTTCGTATCAAACAAATATTTTAATTGTAACCTCCGACTGTTTGTCTTGACTCGGTGGTTGTGCTTGCAGAATTTTTTCAGAACTTTGAAGAGGAGACTGGTCGACTGGAAGTAAACCTGGACCCCATCAACTCTCCTGTGAAAGATGAAGTCGCCATGAACATGCTCCGACTTGAATCTCGTGTTGTTGCCATCATCGATTATCTCGCAAGGCTGAAGGTCGCAACTTCTCGCATCGACACAACACTCTGGCCAAGAGAGACAGTCCAGAACGACCTCGAGTCTTTGATGACTCAACTGAACGAGGTCCCAAGTCGAGTGCAGGAGTGGAAGAAGTCTTCGGCCAGGTGCGGCGTGGATGTTGCTCTGTCTCTGGTCCGCGTTCACTGCAAGGATGCACGAGAGGACAAGCTGGTGGCTCTTAGGGTGGCCAACACCAAGAAGCACGATTTCAGATCTTTCATGGAGACCTTCATTGCCGCTGCCACTCGGATTACAGATGGAATTGATCTGGACGAGTTTATGGCGCCTTCCAGCCCTCCACAGGAGGGGTAAAAAACTTCTGAGCTTGATACTTTAAATTTGCCTCGGTATGCCGAGTGAGTTTTGTAACCGACAAACCTTAACAGGCCTAGCGCCTGAGCACTTTCGGTTCCGTTAGGTGTTATCCGAACTTGGGTTCGTCGCTGAATATGTTTGCATTTGGTTTGAGCCGTCTTTTGCAGGTTAAAGCGAAGCGCTTATTGCCATCGACTTGTCCCCCAATTCACTTAGGCGAGCACTGGGCTGCAGCTAAGTCCCCGAGTGAGAGGTTTGCCCTCCACTCGGTAGGATTTTTAAATACTTAGGCGAGCACTGGGCTGCATCTAAGCCCCCGAGTGGGAGGTCTGCTCTCCACTCGGTAGGATTTCGGATACTTAGGCGAGCACTGGGCTGCATCTAAGCCCCCGAGTGGGAGGTCTGCTCTCCACTCGGTAGGATTTTAGATACTTAGGCGAGCACTGGGCTGCAGCTAAGCCCCCGAGTGGGAGGTCTGCTCTCCACTCGGTAGGATTTCAGATACTTAGGCGAGCTCTGGGCTGCAGCTAAGCCCCCGAGTGGGAGGTCTGCTCTCCACTCGGTAAGATTTCAGACACTTAGGCGAGCACTGGGCTGCAGCTAAGCCCCCGAGTGGGAGGTCTGCTCTCCACTCGGTAGGATTTCAGATACTTAGGCGAGCACTGGGCTGCAGCTAAGCCCCCGAGTGGGAGGTCTGCTCTCCACTCGGTAGGATTTTTAAATTGGTGGCACAACTCGGAAGGAGAGGGTAGCAGTCGACCTGCACCTTGTCCTCCTTGCAGAATGCATGTTGTACTTGTACTTAGGCGAGTTCTTGGACTGCAGCTAAGCCTCCGAGTGGAAGGCTGGCTTACCACTCGGTAGGATTTTATTTATCTTAGGAGAGTACTTGGACTGCAGCTAAGCCTCCGAGTGGAAGGCTAGCTTACCACTCGGTAGGATTTTATTTATCTTAGGCGAGTACTTGGACTGCAGCTAAGCCTCCGAGTGGAAGGATGGCTTACCACTCGGTAGGATTTTATTTATCTTAGGCGAGTACTTGGACTGCAGCTAAGCTTCCGAGTGGAAGGCTAGTGAGGGAGTCCCGGATTAGGGGGTGTCCGGATAGCCGGACTACCATCATCGGCCGAACTATCATCGGCCGGACTATCATCATCGACCAGACTCCAAGACTATTAAGATACAAGATTGAAGACTTCGTCCCGTGTCCGGATGGGACTTTCCTTGGCGTGGAAGGCAAGCTTGGCGATACGGATACGTAGATCTCCTACCATTGTAACCGACTCTATGTAACCCTAGCCCTCTCCTGTGTCTATATAAACCGGATGGCTCTAGTCCGTAGGACAACAACAACCATTACAATCATACCATAGGCTAGCTTCTAGGGTTTAGCCTCCTTGATCTCGTGGTAGATCCACTCTTGTAAACATCCACAATATCAATATCAATCAAGCAGGACGTAGGGTTTTACCTCCATCAAGAGGGCCCGAACCTGGGTAAAACATCGTGTCCCTTGTCTCCTGTTACCATCCGCCTAGACGCACAGTTCGGGACCCCCTACCCGAGATCCGCCGGTTTTGACACAGACATTGGTGCTTTCATTGAGAGTTCGTCTATGCCGTCACCGATAGGAAGGATGCCTCTTCCCGTGTTCAAGGACGGCATCTTCGCCGATGGAGCCTTGGCCGCCGGCCAAACTATCCGGCCAGGAGGTTTTCTTATGACCGCCTGTCCGGCCACCGCTTTAACAATGACCTCTCGTGTCATCGAGAGCAATCTTCACGTTAACTCGGAATTCGCCGAGCAGTTAGATCCAGCAGAGCTCTCGTCTGTAAATGAACTCTTGGATCAGATCGCCGCCGTGGGAGTCGCTACAGACTACAATCGGATCGAGCTTAAAACCGATCTGAGAGAGATTAACTCTCCCCAGGTTACCCACCACGTCACGGTGGTAGAAGAACATCGCGACGATCCTTCTCCCATATTGAAAACTAGTCGTGTCCGGGCTACCGAACCCTCCATGCCGGATTCCCGCAGAGGAGCGGATTCCGATCAAGCACTGAACATAAAGTCAGGCATCGGACCGGACTCGTTGGACAACGTTCCACTTTCCAAGCTTCCAAATTCGGAAACTTCTCGGCCCTTGAGCCTCGAGATGGGCAGGGTCCCGGACTCAATTAGGCCCGCCCGTCCAGATATATGCGATCTATCTCTAATCCGGCAAGAGCCAGCCGAAACAGTACATCATTACTGGGCCAGATTCCTCCTGGTCATGGACCGGATAAAGGACTGCCGAGAGGAAAACGCAATCTCGATCTTTTGCAACAATTGCACGAACAGGGGAATCTTGAACGCCGTCAGCCATCGTGAAATCACACGTTTCGCCGACTTGGCATCCATAGTGCGAAATTACTGTGCCATAGAAAGTTTCCGGAAAACCGAAGGTAGGTTTTGGGATAATCCGGCCCCGAATATAGCCCCAGTCCGCAACAAAAGGGTGCATTACACTCAGTCACCAGGTACAAGAACCAAAAAACAGAAGCCCCTTAAAGGGAACGGAACCGTACTGGAGGGATGGCTCAGCAAACCCTGTACAATTCATAGTACCAAGGGCGCCACCCCAACACATAGCCTTCGTGCATGTTGGATATTACGGCAGGTGGCCAAAAGTGGCGAGGAGCTTCTAGCCCCGCGAAACCACACCAACAATGCTGGTACGGTATCAACAGTCTTCGAGACTTCCGCATCAAACAATATGTGGAAACGAACAATCCACAGCCTTGCCGAAGTCTACCAAGTAGCAACAACAAATCCTTGGAGCGATGCGGCCATCACCTTCAACGCCAGCGACGAACCTAAATTCCGAACAGCCCGAGCACCAGCCGCATTGGTCCTCAGTCCAATAGTGGACGGCTTTCGACTTACCAAGGTACTCATGGATGGCGGCAGCGGATTGAACCTTATTTACGAGGAAACTCTTCAAAAAATGGAAATAGACTAGAGCCGCATTGAGCGAAGCAGCACAACCTTCAGAGGAATAATCCCTAGCCGGGAAGCACGCTGCACCGGAAAAATCACACTCGATGTGGTGTTCGGCTAACCGGACAATTACAGGTCCGAAGAAATCACGTTCCAAGTGGCCCCGCTCAGCAGCGGATACCACGCTATATTAGGACAAGAGGCGTTCACAATTTTCCAAGCCGTACCCCATTACGGGTACATGAAGCTCAAAATGCCTGGGCCCGGCGGAATAATCACTCTCGTTAGTGATCCGGACATAGCACTCCGCGCCGAAAACAAAACAGCCGCATTAGCCCTGGAGGCACTATCCGAAGCCCTAGCGGCAGAGGAACTCACCGCGCTGCGCGCTACGGTGCACAGAGACGACGTGATACTCGATAAGAGATCCAAGTCCACCTCCTTTAAACCAGCGGACGAAATTATAAAATTCCAGGTCCACCCAACGGACCCAACAAAGACGGCCTCCATCGGGGCACAGTTGAACCCTGATGTAGACGCCGCGCTGCGAGAATTCCTTCGGGAAAATTGGGACATTTTCGCCTGGCATCCTTCAGATATGCCAGGAATCCCTCGCAGGTTGGCAGAGCATAGCATAAACATCCTAAAAGGGTTCAAGCCAGTCAAATAGGCTCTTCGACGATTTTCCGAACCTAAAAGACAGGCAATGGGAGAAGAACTAGCCAAATTATTGGAAGCCGGATTCATCAGAGACATCAAACATCTGGATTGGCTAGCAAACCTGGTAATGGTACCAAAGAAGGACAGATCCTGGCGCCTATGTGTCGATTTCAAAGACCTAAATAAAGCCTGCCCAAAGGATCCCTTCCCCCTCCCCCGCATCGACCAAATCATCGATGCCACTGCAGGGCACGATTCATTGTGCTTCCTGGACGCATACTCCGGCTATCATCAAATCAAGATGGCAGAAGCGGATCAAGCCGCAACGGCGTTCATTACTCCATATGGACCATTCTGCTTCAACACGATGCCCTTCGGACTTAAAAACGCCGGCGCAACATATCATCGCATGATTCAGACATGTCTGGCTACCCAGATCGGCAAAACAGTAGAGGCATACGTAGACGACGTAGTCGTCAAAACCAAACACGTCGAAACTCTAGTAGACGACTTGAGGGTCACATTCGACAACGTTCGAGCATATGACATCAAGCTAAATCCGGAAAAATGCGTTTTCGGCGTACCAGCCGGAAAGCTCTTGGGCTTCATTGTATCCGGTAGAGGAATTGAAGCAAATCCGGCCAAAATCCGAGCCCTATCACAGCTGGATATTCCAAAAAACCTCAAACAGATCCAGAAATTGACTAGATGCGTGGCGGCTCTCAGCCGCTTTATCTCCCGCCTAGGAGAAAAGGCATTGCCCCTCTATCGCCTCCTCAGGCACACCGAACACTTCGAGTGGACGGATGCTGCCACTGCCGGACTCGAAGAAATAAAGGCCATATTGGCAACGAATACGGTCCTGGCTGCGCCCAACCTGGGCGAACCTATGTTGTTATACATCACGGCAACACATCAAGTAGTAAGTGCAGTGCTCGTCGTAGAACGAGAGACAGAAGGGCATAAATTCCCTCTTCAAAAACCAGTGTACTACGTATCCACTGTTTTAACCCCCTGCAAGTCCCGTTACGCGCACTATCAAAAGATAGCGTATGCGGTGTTCATGGCATCCCGGAAGCTCCGACACTACTTTCAAGAGTGTTCGATAACAGTGGCCTCCGAAGTACCCCTAAATGACATTATAAATAACCGCGACGCAACGGGCAGGATTGCAAAATGGGCCATTGAGCTCTTACCATTCGATATAACTTACAAACCCTGGCGAGCTATAAAGTCGCAAGTTTTGGCTGACTCTGTCGCTGAGTGGACTGAAGCCGAACTCCCTAAAGAGTACGGCACATACTCCAATTGGATTATGCATTTCGACGGCTCCAAAATGTTGGTCGGATTGGGGGCTGGCATCGTACTAACGTCCCCAACCGGGGACAGTGTCCAATACGTACTTCAGATAATGTACACGGACTCCAACTACGCAGCCGAATACGAGGCCCTTTTACATGGCCTCCGGATGGCAATCTCCATGGGCATCCAACGCCTAGAGGTGCGCGGGGACTCAAACCTCGCAATATCCCAAGTAAATGGAGACTTTGACGCCAAGGATCCAAAAATGGCAGTCTATCGCAACGCTGTCCTTAAAATGTCAGCTCGGTTCGAAGGACTTGAATTCCACCACGTAGCCAGAGATAATAACCAAGCGGCCGACGTATTGGCACGCATCGGCACAAAACGTGACGCTGTCCCTCCAAATATCTTCCTGGAACGGCTGTTCAAGCCATCTGTACTATGGGAAGAGGAGTCCGGAAATAACAAACCGGAGGCAGCCGCAGAGCAATCTGACATAACCGGCGATCCAGCCGACGAAACAACACCCTCAGCTCATGACATAATGGCAGTAATCGCCCCATGGACAGAGCCGTTCCTAGCCTACTTGCTTAGGCAGGAACTCCCCAAAGACCATAATGAGGCCCGCTGCGTAGTCCGGCGATCTAAAGCCTACAAGGTCCATGAGGGAGAACTCTATAAGAAAAGCACAACCGGAGTCCTTCAAAGGTGTATCTCCGAAGAGGAAGGGCGAGACCTTCTGGCTGAAATTCACGCCGGACTAGGCGGACACCACGCCGCAGCCCGGGCCCTTGTAGGAAAGGCATTCCGTACAGGATTTTATTGATCGACGGCCCGGGCAGATGCTCAGGACTTAGTCCAAAGATGCGTCGGTTGTCAGCTCTTTGCTAATCAGAGCCACATGCCACCCACCGCCCTCAAAACTATACCCATTACCTGGCCGTTCGTGGTCTGGGGGCTTGACATGGTTGGACCACTTAAAGGGGGAACCCACAAGCAAAGGTACCTATTGGTCATGGTGGATAAATTCACCAAATGGATAGAGGCCAAGCCAGTTAAAACGGCAGAGTCTGGACCAGTGATAGACTTTATATCCGGGGTAGTACACCATTATGGTGTCCCCCACAGCATCATCACCGATAACGGCACGAACTTCACGGCCGATGAGGTTAAATCATGGTGCAAAAATATGGGCATCAAGCTCAATTACGCTTCAGTCTATCATCCTCAAACCAACGGTCAAGTGGAACGAGCAAATGGTCTAATAATGAGTGGCATCAAACACAGACTAGTGCGGTCCCTTACGAAATCTAACACGCACTGGGTAGAGGAGCTCGACTCTATACTCTGGGGGCTGCAGACAACGCCTAACCGTACTACCGGATTCACACCATTTTTATGCTATACGGCGCAGAAGCAGTTTTGCCCTGCGACATCATTCATGACTCACCTCGAGTGCGCATGTACGAAGAAAGAGAAGCCGAGTTGGATCGGCAGGACAGCTTAGACGCATTGGAGGAAGAACGCGACGTCGCCAAGGCTCGTTCCGCATTCTATCAGCAGCAGGCTCGAAGATACCAAAGCAGAGAAGTACGAGCCAAGACTTACAACGTTGGTGAACTGGTTCTACGCCTGCCGGACAAGAAAAAGGACAAGCTCAAGGCCAAATGGGAAGGCCCCTTCATCATCGATAAAGTCTTGACCGGCGGAGCATACCGTCTACGAAATGCGTCGGATAACCGACTCGAGCCGAACCCATGGAACGCAGCCCGCCTCCGAAGATTCTATGCCTAGCGTCGGAGTAAGAGTTCGTCCCTTTCCCCCCGTCAATTTTTTTTACTTCAGCTGCCTTTTGTCTATCTTTTTCTTCTCAACCCTATTCATCAAAGCCTTAAAAGGCCTACTTGCGCATCGTTCACGCGCAATTTATGTGCTATCCGCACTCATTATACCTGGGGGCTTCTTTACCAGAAGCTTAATTATAAGGGCTTCATGCCCAGCACATGTGTCAAGCCTCCACATGTACCTTTTATTCACCATTATATGCATCGATATGACTTAAGTTTTGGCCAAGATGGGTTGCCTGGCTCCTGTGCTTACCCCTACGTTCCCGATTGTTCGGCTAGGAGGTAAAGGGAGCACCTCTGCGATTGTTACTGCCGGGTCAGCCGGATGTGTACCTCAGACTGGGTGAAGCCGAAAGCTAGCGTTCTTAAGGGAATATTTGGTCGGTGACTTAAAAGATGATTTTTTATCTACTTATTTATCTGCCCCCAGATGTTTTTCTGCTTTTTTCGCAGTCCGGACATGCACTTTAGGGCATGCCACCCCCAGAGGAAAGGAACCCTTAACGGAACTATTCTCCCTGGAAGATGTTTCTTACTACCCATGTAATATAACATAACTAGTTGGGCACTTGTCTGATAAAGCACTAATGACCCCTACGCCTGGTCTCCATGCATACCCCGGTTGTTTCATAACCGAGAAGGTATTCGGACACACTCCGGACTCTAGGGTCCCGAGGTCGAAGCGAAAAGGTCGGCAAAGACAAACGATCTACAATCCGGCTAGAAGGCATTTTACATGTCATTTTATAATACATTGTCAAATCGACTGATTGTATTCTTCCTCAATCCTGTCTAACAGGTTGTCTAATTTACAGTCCTGTTGGGAAAATTTAGCGGCCAACTCTACTTGGCCGTATACTAAACTCACAGGGATCTCCTTCCCATCGGGCCCCACAGGTCCGACTTCGGCCATGTGGTTGGGATCCGCCTTCTTGTACCGCGTCTTTACCATGGCCCAGGCCTCCCTGGCACCTTGGCGGCAGGCCGAAATCTTCCATAAATGGAAGCGCTGCCGCACTCCCTGAAGCTTCTCCGCAAGCTCCCCAAGACCCTTGGGTAAGGAGAAAGCTGGCCATAAAGCCTGGATGACGCCGCTCATTGCCTGCCGAACTCGTTCGATCAGTTGCAACAATTCGGGAAGTTGATCACCCATTGATACGGGCATCTCCTCTACAGGGCGACCTGTGAGCATACCTGCAGACATATTTTGTCAAATTGACTTCCTCGCCGAACTCTTCTTTTCAAAGGAGTTCGCTCAAGCACTTACTATAGATGTCGCGACGAAGCCGGTGATTCTCCTTAACGGCGCCCGACAGCTCGGCCTGAACGTCTTTCAGCTCTTCTCCAAGCTGGGCATGGGCATCCTGGAGCTTGTTCCTTTCATGCTGCACCTTATGCAGCACCCTCTCGTCGGCCTTTAGTTGGCGCAGAAGTTCTTGCCTGTCCGGATCTTGTCCCGCAGCACCTGCAACGTCATTTTTTAGACTTGCGCAAAGGCCAAACGCTACTTATCTTTCTAAAATAATGCGTTACCAGGAGAGGTCCCTGTGTTTCCTCCTGCGCCAGAGAGTACGGCCTCAAGTTGGGCCTTGCACTCTTGCAGCTCCTGAGACAGTTGGGTATTCTTCTCTGTAAGATCCTACATTTCATATGATCCTTAAATCAGTTAATATAACTACTTTAAGTCTCGGGGGCTACTGGCATATATAACTATTAAATTCTCTTACCCATATGTCTTTTACATACTGCTCCGTGGCTCTGGTAAAACCATCTTGAGCAGCACAAAGGTGCGCGTCCCCCGCGTTAAAGGCATTCAACGCCTCGGGGGAGAAGCACGCGTCACAAAATACTGTCCGGCGGCGCCTATGATTCATGGCACTCTCCACCTCAGACTTGGTGGCGGACAGTCTGTCGGCATCCTCTGTCGGAGGAACGTCCGGCTCGCGCCTTGCGCTCGCCTCCCCCTCCAGACCAGGTGCTGGAGCCTGGCTAGTAGAGGTTGGATTGGCAACCTCCACGCCCGCAGTCCGGCGGGCGCTTTTTTCCCTACAAAAGTCATGAGCACTCAAACGCTCCCTAGGAATGTTGATCTAAATAATGAATTCTGAGCTACACCTTTGCGGCGATGTTTCAGTCCGCACCGCGCTCCTCTTCCGCCTACTGGTCCGGACTGGCCTTTGTTGGTCAGCCACCGCGGGCTTGGCTTCTCGCCCTAGGGGCGCCTCCTGCACAACGCCATCATATACGGTGGTCAGAAATAAGCAAGGAAGGAATGACGGTGTCAGGACTTCAGTCGCAATCACCTGGGAAGCCGGATATAGTCCGGGATAGTCGGCCATGATGGCGACTAAAGCATTGTCCATGCTGAGCTGGTGGAGCACCCCGTTGATTAGCTCCACCTTTATGTCCGGATCCTCTTCGGAGGCCGGATCCCGGGATCTCTCTGGATCCTCGGGTTGCGGAGCTAGACTTAGCATGTCCTCCACGATCCGGCGCAGCTCCTGCGTCGAAAGAAGAACACAATATAAGAAACTTAAGTTTCAAAAAGCATGGGTCGGGCACGCAGAGTGTTCGCTTACCCAAGGCCGGGGATTATTCATGGAGAACCCATTTAACGGGTTCATCCGAAGGAAATCCTCCTTCTCCCCCTTATACAGGCCGGACAGGATCGTCACCAGGTCTTCGACCGAATCCGGCCCTTTGCGGCCATGACGGGTGGCATCGTCCTCCCCGTTGAAATCCCACATGGGGTGGCCCCTGTATTGTAGTGGCTGCACCCCCCGCATAATGCATGTTGCCATGACTCCAATCATGGTCAACCAGGAATGGGCCAGTAACCTTATTCGGCCCATCAAATAATGGACGCTCTTGTCTTCCTCCAGTTAGGGGCTCCGCGGACACCAACTAAGGCGTTTCTTCGGAGGAGCATTGCTGAACTCCGGGAGGCCGATCCGAACAGGGTCCGGCAGCGGAGCGTCTTCTATATAAAACCATTCCGAAGGCCAGTCTTCGGACGCCTTCTTAGGGGTTCCGGATGGATATCCGGTCCCGGCAATGCGCCATATTTCGGCGCCACCAACTTGATATATGGACCCCTCGTGAGAGCGGGGTACAAGGCAGAACAACCTCTTCCATAGCGCGAAATGGGGCTCGACGCCCAGGAATAGCTCGCAAAGAGCTACGTAACCCGCAATATGCAGGATTGAGGCGGGCGTGAGGTGATGAAGCTGGAGTCCGTAGAACTCCAGGAGCCCGCGGAGGAATGGATGTACAGGAAATCCGAGCCCCTTATCAGATAGGGGACGAAGCATACCCGCTCCCCTTTGTTAGGACTTGGGGTAACCTCCGCTTGCTTCCCACCTTTGTAGGTGGCCAGCCCGGCTCGAACCGGAACCATGAAGGCCGGAGGGAGATATCCCCCCGCTTGGAGCTTCACCAGCTCGTTGTGCGGAACAGAGCATCTCCTCCAATCTCCTGGCAAAGGGCTGGGAGCGCGAGAAGAGGAGCCGCGTTGACGGTCCATGATGGAATGGATTCTTGGTCAAAAGCGCTCCGATGAGTATTTGCGGGAGGAAGATGGTGATTTGGATCTGGATTCTTGCCTCCCTTATAGGCAGATTATTCGCACAAGTAGGGGATAAAACATAAAAGACACCCTGGCTTTTCACATTCGCGCGACGCGTGGAAGAAGGCCATTATTGGGCGTGGAAGCCAAGACGCGCAACATTAATGAGGAAGCCGGACACTGTTCGGCGGGTACGTAGAACTTGAAGGAGAACCCGCCTTGCAACGCCGAAGACTACACACATGCTGGACTTATCGTCATTGAAGCCTGGTTCGGGGGCTACTGAGGGAGTCCCGGATTAGGGGGTGTCTGGATAGCCGAACTACCATCATCGGCCGAACTATCATCGGCCGGACTATCATCATCGACCGGACTCCAAGACTATGAAGATACAAGATTGAAGACTTCGTCCCGTGTCCGGATGGGACTTTCCTTGGCGTGGAAGGCAAGCTTGGCGATACGGATACGTAGATCTCCTACCATTGTAACCGACTCTATGTAACCCTAGCCCTCTCCGGTGTCTATATAAACCGGATGGCTCTAGTCCGTAGGACAACAACAACCATTACAATCATACCATAGGCTAGCTTCTAGGGTTTAGCCTCCTTGATCTCGTGGTAGATCCACTCTTGTAAACATCCACAATATCAATATCAGTCAAGCAGGACGTAGGGTTTTACCTCCATCAAGAGGGCCCGAACCTGGGTAAAACATCGTGTCCCTTGTCTCCTGTTACCATCCGCCTAGACGCACAGTTCGGGACCCCCTACCCGAGATCTGCCGGTTTTGACACCGACAGCTGGCTTACCACTCGGTAGGATTTTATTTATCTTAGGTGAGTACTTGGACTGTAGCTAAGCCTCCGAGTGGACGGCTAACTTGCCACTCGGTAGGATTTTATTTATCTTAGGCGAAATGGATTTCGCAGCTAAGCCTTCGTGTGGGAGACTGGCTCACCACTCAATTAGAATTTTTTTTACAGACTTGGGCGAATCGGATTCGCAACCAAGCCACCCACTGGGGGATTGTTTTGAGTGGAAAAAAGAAATAATGATTATTGGGAAGATTATAAAGCTCTTGTCTTTGATAAATAAACTACAGAAGTACTTTTATTACAACTCATCCGAGTGAATACTTAGGTGTAAAAGGGGCGAAGAAGTTCCGCGTTCCAAGCTCGGGGTTCGTCGATCTGATGCTCGACATTGTAAAGACGGAATGCTCCATTGTGGAGAACCTTGGTGACTATGAAGGGGCCTTCCCAAGAAGGAGCAAGCTTGTGTGGTTTCTGCTGATCCACTCGGAGAACTAAATCTCCTTCCTGGAAGGCTCGACTCTTCACGTTTTTGGTGTGGAAGCGTCGCAAGTCCTATTGGTAAATGGTCAATCTGATCAGAGCCATCTCCCTCGCTTCCTCTAAAAGGTCGACTGCATCCTACCGTGCTTGTTCTGCTTCTGCTTCAGTGTAGAGCTCGACTCGGGGAACATTATGGAGAAGGTCACTCGACAAGACTGCTTCAGCCCCGTAGACCAAGAAGAATGGAGTTCTCCCAATCGACCGGTTGGACGTGGTCCTTAACCCCCAAAGCACTAAGGGAAGTTCTTCAGCCTATGCACCAGCCGCATGCTTAAGATCACGCATCAAACGGGGTTTCAACCCTTTGAGGATCAAACCGTTGGCTCGTTCTGCTTGTCCATTCGACTGTGGGTGAGCGACTGAAGCGTAGTCGACTCGCGTGCCTTGAGATGTGCAGAAAGCTCTGAACTCTTCGGAGTCGAAGTTTGACCCGTTGTCAGTGATGATGCTATGTGGGACCCCGTATCTGAATATCAATTCTCTGATGAAGCTGACAGCAGTACCGACATCGAGGTTCTTGATGGGTTTAGCTTCGATCCACTTAGTGAACTTGTCGACTGCTACCAGCACATGGGTAAAACTGCTTCTGCCTGTTCTCTTGGATCCTATCTTCGCCAGATCGTCAGCTGCTTGCTTTTTCAGTCGGGGTATGTGGTGGAGCTCTAACCCCTCGAACTTCTTTTCGAGCTTCCTCACCGCATTGCAGTATCCAGTCATGGTTGGGCTTCTAACGTCCGACTCCTTCATCACTTGATTGACCACCAAATCTGAATCGCCATAGACCATAAGGCGACGGACGCCGAGTGAAATGGCCATGCGTAATCCATACAAGAGTGCTTCATATTCTGCTTCATTGTTGGAGGAATCAAAGTGGATCTGGAGCACATATCTGAGCTTGTCTCCTCGGGAGGAAACCAAAACGACCCCAACACCAGAACCATTTAACATCTTAGAGCCATCAAAGAACATGGTCCAATGCTCCGAGTGGACTTGAGTCGGCTGTTGTTGCTCAATCCACTCGGCAAGGAAATCTGCTATAGCCTGGGACTTAATGGCTTTCTTTGCCTCGAATTTGATATCAAGGGGAAGGAGTTCAATCGCCCATTTAGCCACTCGACCAGTTGCATCTCTGTTGTGCAGAATTTCTGACAATGGTGCATCGCTGACGACTGTAATGTCATGATCAGAGAAATAGTGAGAAACCTTCTTCATGGTCATGTAGATCCCATATACGAGCTTCTGATAATGAGGATATCTTTGCTTCGATGGGGTCAAAACTTCAGAGAGATAATACACTGGGCGCTGAACTTTGAAAGCTTTCCCTTCTTCTTCCTGCTCGACCGTAAGTACTGTACTGACGACTTGTCCTGTGGCTGCAATATAAAGCAACAGAGGCTCTTTGCTGATTGGAGCAGCAAGCACCGGCTGGGTGGAGAGCAGAGTTTTTAACTCGCCAAATGCTGCATCAGCTTCTGGAGTCCACTCGAACTTGTCTGCCTTCTTCATCAGTCGGTAAAGAGGCAACGCCTTTTCACCGAGGCGAGAGATGAATCGACTTAACGCGGCCAAGCATCCAGTAAGCTTCTGGACGTCGTGCACACGCACAGGGCGCTTCATTCAGAGTATGGTACCAACTTTTTCTGGGTTAGCATTGATTCCTCGTTCGGAAACGAGAAAACCGAGTAACTTTCCGCCAGGTACGCCGAACGTGCACTTTGATGGATTGAGCTTGATATCATACCTCCTGAGATTGGCAAATGTTTCAGCTAAGTCAGTCAACAGGTCGGAACTCTTTCGCGACTTGACCACAATATCATCCATGTATGCTTCCACATTCCGACTGATTTGAGTGAGTAAACACTTTTGAATCATTCTCATGAACGTGACTCCGGCATTCTTGAGGCCGAATGGCATGGTGATATAGCAGAAGCACCCGAATGGAGTGATGAAAGCTGCTTTGATTTCGTCGGGCCCATACAGACGGATCTGATGATACCCGGAATAAGCGTCTAGAAAAGACAATCTCTCGCACCCTGCGGTCGAGTCGACAATTTGGTCGATGCGAGGGAGAGGAAAATGATCTTTCGGGCAGGCCCGATTGATATGTTTGAAATCAATGCACATACGAAGGGAATTATCCTTTTTGGGAACCATTATGACATTGGCGAGCCAATCGGAGTGGTATATCTCTCGGATGAACTCTGCTGCAAGGAGTCGAGCCACCTCCTCGCTAATGGCTTTTTTCTTCTGAATGGCAGACTGTCGAAGATGTTCCTTAACAGGTTTTGCTTTTGAATCGACTCTAAGGCGATGCTCAGCCAGTCCCCTGGGAACACCCGGCATGTCAGCTGGCTTCCATGCGAAGATGTCCCAGTTCTCATGGAGGAACTGGATGAGCGCTTCTTCCTATTTAGAGTCGAGCGTTGTGGAAATATGGGTCGGAGCTGCATTAGGGTCAGTCGGGTGGATATGAACTGGCTTCGTCTCACCGGACGACTAAAATGCTGACTCTGTGGCGGGCTTCTTTGCCCGCAGTAAATCACTCGGATCTGCATTCTTCTTGTACCCCTCTAGCTCCACCACTGTTATTTGGTCATCCGCAATCTTTGAGCCTTTCTGAAAACACTCTTCCGCTTTCTTCCAGTTGCCAGTGATGGTGATCACGCCTTTGGGGCCAGGCATCTTTAACTTGAGGTACACATAGCATGGCCGAGCCATGAAGCGGGCGTAGGCTGGTCTTCTCAAAATGGCGTGGTAGGCGCTCTGGAAATCCACGACTTCAAATGTCAGCTTCTCTTTGCAGAAATGTTTCGAGTCGCCGAACACCACATCCAGAGCTATTTGGCCGAGTGACTCGGCCTTCTTTCCTGGGATGACCCCGTGAAAACTCATGTTGCTGGAACTGAGTCTGGAAATCGGAATGCCCATTCCTTTGAGCGTCTCTGCATACAGTATATTCAACCCGCTGCCGCCATCCATCAATACCTTCGTCAGTCGAGTGCCTTCGACGACCGGGTCGACCACCAGCACTTGCCTCCCAGGGGTGGCAATGTGAGTAGGATGGTCAGACTGGTCGAAAGTAATGGGAGTTTGCGACCATCTCAGATAGTTTGGTGTCGCCGGGGCGACCATATTGACCTCACGGTTGATCACTTTTAGTCGACTTTTGCTCTCTACATCAGCAAAAATCATCAGAGTGGAGTTGACATGAGGGTACTCTCCATCACTGTCCTCCTTGTCCTCAGCCTTGTCCGACTCCTTCTCTTTACCTTTTGGCTGTTTCCCTTGAAACTGCTGGATTAAGAGCCGGCACTGGCGAGTGGTATGCTTTGGGTAGATGAAGTTACCCTCTTCGTCTTTCTTCGTGTGGATATGACATGGTAGATCCATCACATCATTACCTTCCTTATCCTTTACCTTCTTGGGGTTCCAAGATCCTTTGGGCTTCCCTTTGAATTTGCCCTGAGTCACGGCCAGAGCCTCTCCAGGAGCTGCTGGCTCGGCCTTCCGCTTTTGCTTCCGACTGGAGTTTCTGTTATCCGACTGACTTGGCTTGTACTTGCCGCTCCGGAGTCGGTCCTCTTCTTCGCCGTTGGCGTACTTGGTGGCTATTTCCATCATCCGACTCAGGGTCATATCTCCAGTTCGACCAAACTTCAGGCTCAACTCTCTGTTCTTGACGCCATCCTTGAAGGCGCAAACCGCTTGATGGTCTGACACATTCTCTACAGTATGATGCAAAGTGATCCACCTCTGGATGTAATCCCTCAGTGTTTCACTCGACTTTTGTACACAAACTTGCAGCTCAGTCAATCCGGCAGGTTGGTTGCAATCCCTCAAACGTCCTGACGAACACTCGAGAAAGATCTTCCCAGGTGTAAATGCTGCTAGGAGCTAACTGATTCAACCACGCCCTGGCCGAACCCTCTAGCATAAGTGGCAAATGTTTCATGGCCACCTCATCATTACCGCCACCAATCTGAACAGCCACTCGGTAGTCTTCGAGCCAAGTTTCAGGCTTAGACTCTCCGGTGAACTTACTCACCCCAGTCGCCAGCCTGAAGTTGGGGGTATCACTGCGGCTCTGATCGCTCTGCTAAAACATTCTAGACCTGAAACGTGGACTCGGCTGCTTGTGGGCACATCTCTGTCATGACCACCTCTAGGAGCTCTGTTTCGGTCGACCAAACCTTGCATGATGATGGATCTCGCGTCAAAGCCTGGCTCTCTGGGGTCGACTGGAGCTCTCCGCCCAACACTGAGCTGGCGTCTGTCATCTTGTTGCCGTCGGGCGTTAGACCCACTTCTCGGAGGAGGAGTGGTCACTCGACGCCTGTCATCACGATCAAATCGATCATCATAGTGGTCCCGCCGGCCTTCACGTCCCATGCGCCTCGGAGGCGACCTTGGACTGTGAGCCGACTGAACAGTATTCGCAGCGACGGATCGTCTGTGAATCCTGTTGCGCGACTGTGACACAGCTGAATTCTGATCTCCTGCCACCCGGAGCAAATCTCTGATCTGCATCAAGCCTCTTCCAGCCTCTGACTGAGAGGGCGGAACTGACTCCGCTATGCGGGCTACAGCTGCCAAATTCTGAATTGGGGTTCGATATACCTGAGTTGGTTGCGGAAAGAGCTGACATCGGTTGGAGTTGGTCACTTGTTGATGCGCACGCTCGTCGAGTGCTCGCTGGAGGTTCTCCAGTCGAGTGCGTTCAGCCAGGTTGGCTAAACACGCCTCTTCCAGGGCACGAGCCTCAGGAGTTTCTCCTACAATGGGAGTATGCAGGGCATCCATGTTCCGGCGGCGAAGTTCTTCCCTCTGCTGGGAAGTGAGCGGCTCGGGTTGGTACTCTTCATGGGCTTGAGCGGGGTCGTCCCCGTCGTCCATCCCATCGCCGCGGGGGAAACCGGGAGGACTACGGGGCCCGTTGACCATTAGGACCTCCGCCACTGGATCACTGCTATCGCACTCAGATGCAGTCTCTACGGAGCCAGTCGAACAGGCCGTAGAGAGATTCGTCGGGCTCAATTGCCGCGACTTGGGTGGTGGCCGATTGGCAAGCCACTGTGTGTCTCACCCATCGCTGGAGCCTCGACCGACCGGAGCGCTTGCGCTGGCGGGAGATAGGGAGGGAAGACAGCGCAGGAGTCGACCGGTATGGGGTCGACGGCTGCCGCAGCAAGACGCCGCGGACACACGCCCGAAAGTGCGTCGCCCCGCGGACGGGGAGCGCGTCGATGTCGAGTGGTGCCTCCTGGAGCCAAGCGGAGTCGTCAGCGATGAAAGTGAGCGCATCGAGACGGATCTCGCGGCCCTCGACCAGAGCTCCGTCGGAAACCATGATGAAGGCGATCGGACAAATTGCAACTTCTCCAAAAAAGTTGCTAAGACACCTTCCCCATGGTGGGCGCCAACTGTCGTGGTTCTAAGTCTGACAGTAGAATGGGGGGTAGGTATGGAGAGGCAAGATCCTAGCTACGGAGTAGTTGTACACACGAGTGTTTAACGAGTTCAAGCCCTTCTCTGAGGAAGTAAAAGCCCTACATCTCGGAGCCCAGAGGCGGTCGACTGATTTCTGTGTATATGAGTTACAGGGGTGCGAACCCCTCTACCAGTGGAGGGGGGTGGCTTATATAGAGGACGCCAGGACCCCAGCCAGCCCACGTAGAGGAGGGTTAAAGTACATTAAGGCTGGGCGTTACTGGTAACGCCCTACATAAAGTGTCATCATGTCCATTAAGACTACTTAATTACGGACCGTTTGGATACAAAATAGATCCTGAACTTCTGATGGTCGAGTGCGTCTTCACGGTCGAGTGTCTTCTAGCCGGTCGAGTGGAGTCTCTCTTGGTCGAGTGGAGCTTCTCTTGGTCGACTGGAAGGTAGCTTCGTCTGATGATGTCCTTGGGTATGGTATCCTAGATAGGTCCATGACCCTACCCTAGGTACATAACCTCATCAGTGCCCGATGAGCCTGTTCTTTTACTTGCTTCCTGTAGCTGGTTTACAACTTCTTGAAATAAAACTCGGAGCTTTCTTATCTTTTATTTGCAATGGTTGGGAAAAAATTTCTCCTCGCAGTGTGTGCTCTTTCAATCTTGTCTTAGGGAGAATGACAGTTGCCCGTCGCTCTTCCTCATGCGCCCCGCGCGCGGGGGCTGGGCACGGTGTGTGCGCCTAGGCTTGCCCACGAACACACCTCGCCAAAGCCTTGTTACCCCAGCCTTTGGTGTTTTAATCCTCGAGCAACGCTCTCAAATGATCTCACAGGCATGCACGTCCTCTCGAGTCCGTACCTCCGGGCCTTGTGACGTGACATACTAGCGAAGACCAGCCCACGCTCAGGGGCACGTGCGAGGTATGTCGGCTCATGAGATCTCCTAAACCTGCATCCGCATGACACCTCCTGAGGCTCGACCAGTTTGGAATATTCAAGAAGGATGCCTTGGAGAACGCCCCTGGAACAAGGCGTGCGTAGGAAATCCAAACCCTAGAGGGGCTGCCCTCGCAGCACGGGAGTCTACCGCAAGCACATAAATCTAAGTCATCCTAATCACAACCAACAGCAGCGCGGATATCGCGACACAATATAAAAACAATAAGCATAGTATAATGGCGCAAGCGCCGTTGTTCATTACACGCCCTGACAGGGCCTTCTACTTTTTTGACACAGGAGAAAGAAAAAACAAAAAGCGGTCGTGCGACTACGGCGGCGCCTGAGACCCGGCCACAGCAGCGATCACGCTCAGTCGGAGTTCTCCTCCTGCTTCATCGGGGCACGGCGATGATGCGGCTCGTCGCCTTCCCTGGTCTGAGCCAGGCGGCATGGCGGCTCATCGTAGTCGCTATTGCTCGTACTCCCCCCAGAAGAAGAATCGCCGCCACTGGAGGCGGCATGGCCATCGTCAAGGGCAAGCTCACCTCCAGCGATGGTGCCGCCCCTCTGGCCTTCATCATTGTAGTTGTCGTCGATGTTGCTCTTCGGGTAGCACCCTACGCGCCAGCCATCTTCCCCGAAGACCCTGACGTAGAGGGTCACGACGCCGACATACCTGAAGTGTAGGGTGCACCTCCCCTGGAGGCCGTGCGCGCGGGCAAATGGCTGCCACCCGCGGTTCAGGAACACGTTGTTGACGGTGGTGACCTCGGCCTCCACCTAGGAGACCTTGCTGCAGCAGTCGTCGGCCTGCAGCCAAACGCCCCCGGGTTCCCCGGCCGGTAGTGCACCCGCAAAGAAGCGCGGAAGCTGGACCCAGACACCTGCAGGCTTCTCTGCCCACACCACAAACTCCAGGGATGCGTCGGTCGAGCGGGACCGTGGGCGTGGTAGTCGGACAGCCACTGCGCGCCTCCCCTCTTTGCTGCGGCTTCCTCGACCGTGGCAACTCCCGCCGCGGGAAAGTGCGCCCCCGCGGCCGCCGAAGGTAGCGCCGGCCTTAGAGGTGGTGCGTCCGCGCCTTCGAGAAGCCACCGTCGGTGTTGCAATGTACTTGCGGGGACGGCCGTGTCCCCTCTTGGGGGGATGGCGAGTCTGGCCCCTCCTTGGGGGCCTTTCCCTTCTCCGCGGCGGAGAACCTCCTCCTGGCACGACGTATGCTCTGGTGAGATGATGGGACGAATAGGACGAAGGAGGAGCGAGCATCGTGAAGTTGAAGATAGGACTGGGGGCTCCGCCCCTCCCCCATTTATAGTCGAAGGAAGGCCAACCGCCGGCCTCTCACGATTCCAGGTAATGATGGCTTTTCTGCATACAACAAGCAGTTGACAAGTCGGGCAGTTGCAGAGGCGGCATGGGTAAGTGGAGACGCCCACGCCCATCAAGTGCCAAGAGTCGACCCGGTCCGCGGGCGATTGGGGCCCGCGGCACTTCGCACTTGCCCTTTGGCTTTGCCTCTAAGCCAAGTCTGAGCGCGCCTTGGGCCAAGGGGCTACTGTCGGCGTTCTGGGAACCATGGTACCAAGACTTGCTTGCCTGCAGCCCATGGCATGGCTCCATTGACGGCCTGGTATGACCCATCTACAGCACCAACAAGACAAGACCCTCGCGAGGGGCCAAGCCTCGCAAGGCGAGCGACACAAGACCTCTGGAGGGAGCGGCCTTCCCAGGTTGCCTCCTAAGGAGGGGAGATTTCTATGCGGGTGCTCAACCTCATGAGGTAGTGGTGATGCAAGCCATGACGACCAAGGCCAGGAGACCACCAGCGGGCGCAGAGCAGCAGGTTTCCTCTTTGGTGCTAAGGAGGCTAGCGCAGTTGCGGGGTGCCGAGGATTCGCCCAAAGGTTTCCATTCCCATGATACAAGACCAAGACCGCCAGGACGGCAGGACAGATGTCATTGCCGAGCCCACCACGGCGTCACGACCAGGAGCTTTGGAGGATAAGACTACCTTTTGTTAGGATAAGATGTACTACTTGTCCCCATTCGAATTGGCCACTGTGGGATCCTTTCCCGCCTACGTTTTTGGAGAAGAGAACCAAGGACACTATAAATATAGACTAGCCACCACCATAGTAAGGGACCGAACAATCGAATCCCCTCAGCTCACATCCACACTAGGGCAAACCTCCTGAGGTTGCTCTTTCCTTGTACTAGTTCATCCTCAGCCCCTCGCGAGGCTAATCCACCACAAAGCAGGAGTAGGGTTTTACACCTCAAGGTGGCCCGAACCTGGGTAAACTGCAATGTCCATCTTCTTCCTTGTTCATCGAGGTAGGCCGTGGGGGCGACGAATCAGTTGGCTTGGGAGGTTGAGTTCGTCGCATACGCCCAGAGTTCAAACCTCTCTTGGGTCTGCGGAGACCTAAATCCGACAACTTTGTTGTTGCAAATTTCACATGGTTGCTATGGGCAACTAGGAAGAACCGTTCTTACGTACGCAATGCCGCAACTATGATAATTGTCGGATTTAGGGATCCGCAGACCCAAGAAAGGTTTGAACTTTGGGGCATGTGCGAAGAACTCAACCTCTTAAGCTTGCCTACCCCATCGCCCCACAGTGTAGCCTAGTTGGACTCGTGTGAAGGTAAGGAAGAAGATGGACACATCAGTTTACCCAGGTTCGGGCCACCTTGCAGTGTAAAACTGTACTCCTTTGTGGTGGATTGGCCTTGCGAGGGGCTGAGGATGAACTAGTATAAAGGATGAACAAGCTCATGAGGTTCGGGGATGTGGGAATGAGTCGCCTAAGAAGATGATGTGCTGACCAGGTCCCCTTCTATGGTGGTGGCTAGTCTATACTTATAGAGGCCTTGGTCCTCTTCCCCCAAATCGTAGGCGGGAATGGATCCCATAGTGGGGCCAATTTGAAAGGGGACAAGTAGTACATCTTATCCAAACGAAAGGTGGTCTTCACCTGCAAAGCCTCTGCTCGTGACACGGAGGTGGGCTCGGTGATGATATCCGTCCTTGCGGCCTTGGTCTTGTTGAACCGGAATGGAAACCTTTGTAAGATTCCTAGGGAACCCATGTATGTCCTTGCCTCCTTAGCACTAAAGAGGAAACTGCCTCCTTTGCGCCTGCTGGCGCCCGCCTGCCTTGGTCGTCATGGCTTGCGTCATTGCAACCTCATGAGGTAGGGTGCCTGCATAGAAATCTCCGCTCCTCAGGAGGCCGCCTGGGGAGTCTGCGCCCTCGGGAGGTCTTGGTGTCATCTGCCTCGTGAGGCTTGGCCCCTCGCGAGGGTCTTTCCTTGATAGTCTTGGAGGTGGGCCGTACCAGGCCATCGAAGGAGCCACGCTATGGGTCGCAGGCCGGCAAGTCTGGGTACCCTAGTTCTCAGAACGCCGACAATGATCAAGTTGCATTTTAACCTTCTACATGGACTACCTTTGTCAAGTCAGATTCAACTAAAGTAGGAGAGAAAGACACCCGCTAGCCACCTTATGCAATACAAGTTGCATGTTAGTCGGTTAAACCGTCTCATGTGTGAGGACATGTTAGTTTGGTTCGCGCTACTTCATCCCACAATATTGCCGAATCCAAATAAGACAATGGAGGTAAGCAATCTGAACGTCAATGCCAACAACTTCTTTGTGTTCTACTCGTGCATATACATCTACGCATAGACCTAGAACATGATGCCACTCATGGGGAACGTTGCATGAAAATCAAAAAAATTCCTATGAATCACCCCAAGATCTCTCTATGAGAAGCATAACAGCTGGAGGGGAGAGTGTATCCACTTACCATCGTAGACGATTAAGAGGAAGCATATATTACGCGGTTGATGTGGTCATACTCTTCACGATCCAATCGCGATCCAATCTGATGAAGTACCGAACGGACAACACCTCTGCATTCAACACACGTATGGATTGATGATGTATCCTCCTCCTTGATCCATCAAGAGAAGGGGGATAAGTAGATGGAATCTCAACCAGCATGATGGCATGGTGGAGATGGTGGTGATGCAGTGCCGGCAGGGCTTCGCGAAACGCTGCCTGAACCGATCTGAGGAGAAAATAGAGTTGTGGGATAGGTAGGGCTGCCGCCGGGGGATGGAAACTGGTTTGTTCAGTCCCTCCCTCTCCCCCACTATATATAGGAGGCAAGGGTGAGGGCTGGGGCGCAGCCCTAGCCCCTCCTCCAAGGATGGGGCAAGGGCCTAGGGATGTTTCCTCCCTCCCCAAGGCACCTAGGGGGTGCCTCCCCCCTTAGGACTCTTCCTCCTACCCTCTTGGTGCATGGGCCTCTTGGGGCTGGTGCCCTTAGCCCATATAGGACAAGGCGCACCCCCTACAGCCCATATGGGCCCCCGGGGCAGGTGGACCCCCCCTGGTGGAGCCCCGGACCCCTTTCGGCACTCCTGGTACAATACCGATAATGCTAGAAACTTTTTCGCAACCAAAACAGGACTTCCTATATATAAATAATTACCTCCGGAACTCCTCGTGACATCTGAGATCTCATCCGGGACTCCGAACAACATTCGGTTACCAATGCACATATCCCAATACTACTCTAGCATCACTGAACATTAAGTGTGCGGACCCTACAGGTTCGAGAATCATGTAGACATGACCGAGACTCCTCTCTGGTCAATAACCAAGAGCGGGACCTAGATGCCCATATTGGTTCCTACATATTCCACGAAGATCTTTATCAGTTGAACCATGAAGTCAAGGAGTCAGTTCATCCCGTATGCAATTCCCTTTGTCTAGCGATATGTTACTTGCCCATTCCATCATCGGTACCTTCATACCTAGTTCAATATCGTTCCCGACAAGTCTCTTTACTCATTTCGTAACAAGATCCCGTGACTAACTAATTATCCACATTGCTTGCAAGCTCTCCATGATGTTGTATTACCGAGAGGGCCCAGCGATATCTCTCCATCACATGAAGAGACAAATCCCAGTCTCGATCCATGCCAACCCAACAGACACCGTCAGAGATACTATAGAGCACCTTTTCGATCACCCAGTTACAAAGTGATGTTTGATAGCACACAAGGCATTCCTTCGGTATCCGGGATTTGCATGATGTCATGGACTTAGGAATAGATACTTGACATGAAGAAAGTTGTAGCAAAAATTAAAGTAAGCTTACGATTGGGTCTTGTTAATCACATCATTCTCCTAGTGATATGATCCCATTATCAAATGTCACCTCATGTCCATGGTTAGGAAACCTTAACCATCTTTTCTCAATAAGCTAGTCTAGTAGAGGCTGACTAGGGACACGGTGTAGTTTATGTATTCACACATGTATTTAAGTTTCCGATCAGTACAATTCTTGCATGAATAATAAACATTTATCATGCAAGGGAAATATGATAATAACCATTTTATTATTGCCTCTAGGACATTTTTCCAACATTCCCCCATCAGGTAGCATGTTGGAATAGGCCTCCAGATTAGACCTCCACGGAAATAGGAACTTGTGGTAGCAAAAAATGGCGAAAAAATGGTATATAGGGTTTGGGTAATTATGGAATTTATTGGTCGAAGATGGGCGAAAGCCGGTGCTAGAGGGCACCCAACGGCCCCACCACACAGCGCCATTGGCCGTGTGGGGCCTTTGGGTGCCCCCCGGCTGCTCCTGGAGCTTTGTGGATTCTTCTTCTTCCAAAAATATCGACAAAAATAATTTGGGTATTTTGAGGTCGAGAGATACCGGTTTTTTGTAACACCGAAAACATGTAGAAAGCACAAATTAGCTCTAGGCATTAGATTAATAGGTTAGTCCAGAAAAATAATATAAACTAATGTAAAAAGTGTCTAAAAGTGGTATCACAATAGCATGAGAAAAATCAAAATTGTAGATGTGTTTGAGATGTATCAGTAGTTTTCACTGCATTCAGATAATCATATTAGGTGCAAGATCTACTTTGAATGTAATTATATCTTCACCACTGCATAATTATAAGTCTTCCACATCTTTGGTGTCGATTTACTAGTTGAAGTTAGCAACCATATGCGCTATATTATTTTTCACTATGTTTTTCTCATGAAATTATTGAGAAAAATCAAAAATAGTTCTTGGATAGTTGTCCAACATAAGTACACTAATAGAGCAAGGAGCGGGAAAGGCAATTTCTCCAAGTGTCGAGGATAATTGTTGAAAGCTTTACGAAGCACCTTTTTCATTAATCTCGATTAAGCATGATTATAT
This sequence comes from Triticum dicoccoides, assembly GCF_002162155.2. Taxonomy (NCBI): domain Eukaryota; kingdom Viridiplantae; phylum Streptophyta; class Magnoliopsida; order Poales; family Poaceae; genus Triticum; species Triticum dicoccoides. Next base: position 172,940,535 of record NC_041385.1, read on the forward strand.
GTCACAACTTAAACAGTAAACCATTGTGACATGGGTAAATAGGCCTACTTTCGGACAGAAGGTGAAAAGAATAAACCATCAAGTCTAAAAATGAATCAAGGGTACATACACTTAAAAAGTAATGAGAGACACTTGCGACTTATTCGGCCAAAGTGGAGATGACTTATTAGATGAAGTTATTACACCTTTGCTAGTGAATCGGCCACTAAAGCTACGGAAGCCTTCACAATTCTCTCATAGTTGATGATACTATAGAGCTCATCGTGATCATGTATGTTATGTGATTAATTGATTAAATGCAATGGACCATTCATTTATGTTTATCCACACATCATGAACCAGATGACATTATTCTTTCAAGTTGTGGTATTTTCTTGGGGACGAGCAAAACTGTAAGCTTTGGGGGGAGTTGATGAGTCCAAAATTGCATCATGTTTTACTTCTACTTTTGTGTTGTAGTTGTAGGTCTAGTCAAAATTATATCGCGCTCGTGCACCTTTCTATTGATTTCACCAGGATCGTGAATACGAAGGAGTTTTTGAAGCATAAGGAAGAAATCTCAAGAATACAACATAAAAGTAATGTTGATTTACATGATAGGAACCTACCATAAAAAGAAGAAGTCAAGTCGGGCAAAAAGTAGTCGAATCAAGGGATCCACAGGAGAAGATAACGTCTGGTAAGAGTATGCGCGCTTGTACTAGCTGCCGCAACCACCTGGTCGACTACGTTAACCCACGACTAAGCATGAGCACTTGTACCAGCATGAACGCTTGGACCAGAATAACAAGCCACGGAGACATAAAAAGCATTGCCAGACTCAAGAGCCGCCTCCGGAAGGGATCCGGGTGGGAAATCGATAGAAGGGGCTCCGCTAAATCATTGTCTTGATCAAGGGGATTACAACATCAACCATCTCCATCACCATCATACGCCTTTAAACTCTTTGTAATACAAACCCCTAGTGGATTCATAGATGCATTACTTTGATCATTCATCTATGTTTACCATGATTTACCGTTTGGTAATTTTCGTCCTGATGTCCGAGTAGACCCCCTAGTTCTGGGGGATATGCAGGAACCCTAGTATGTTTAGATGTTGAACGCCAATAGGGTCTTGCATCATGTTTGTATGTTTATGTTTATAACCTTCACGATGTTGAGTGAACTCAACCACTCAACATTTGCCTTGATGGACGAAAGGTTATTACAATCGGTGAGATGGTGGGTTTGCGAAGGTACTACGGTGGCAGAAGCTTTCTCCCTCCTTCCCTAAACATTACTCGATAGGGAATTACCAGAGATCGGCTTTAGCTACATCCACGGGGTGACCCTTTATCATGGTTGCCGAAACCTAAATGTGGGGAGGAATGGTGGTGGCTAATGTGATACGTACATACAAGATGTATGCATGTATTTGTACTTGGCTCTGCCCACTTGTAGAAATATACAAAGTGGATTAGAGATCCAAACCTAGAACTGTGCTTTAGCATATACTCCCTTTGTTCCTTTATATAAGGTGTATTTGTTTTTTCAAAAGTCAAATGAGTGCATCGTTTGACCGAGTAAAAAATATATCAATATAATACGAAATTTATATCATTTGATTCATCATGAAAAGTAGTTTCATATTTTATCTATTAGTTATTGCAGATGTTATTATTTTATTCTATAATCTTGGTCAAACATTCAAGTGGTTGACTTGCACGGAAACCAATACACCTTATATTTTAAAATGGAGGAAGTATTACGTTAGATACATAGTATTGGGAATGCAAACTCCTTGGGAACGTCTTCGCCCTATTGATTCAAAAAACCATCATCACTTTGTTTCTTTTACTTAATCTTGCACTTTTATTTTTAATCAGCTTTCACCTGCAATATTTCAACCTCAGCATTTGCTTTGGTTCGGATTGTCGTTAACTTGCAGGCACATCACAATAAGTCTCAAGAAACCAAAATCAGTTTTTGTGCTTTCTATGTGACCGATACTCTTATTACAAAAAAAGGTACAACTAAATCATGTGCGCTTGTAAGCTACCACCCTCCTCGTTGGCTCTGGTGTGCATCTCCTCCGAAAAACGTATTCTCGCGTTTGCGCGTTCAACATCACCTCTTTTTCATCTCGTGCCGCAAAACGGTTAAGCGACACACAATGTTGATTATGCCAAAAAGTGTGGATAGTTATTCACTATTCAATGCTTATCTTTTTTTTTCCAAAAAAACCATGCATTAATTAATTAACAAGTTGGATCCAATTGTTCATTACAACATTCGCCACGTAGGGCGGAAAACTATTACATAGAAGACCATCCAACCTATTATCAAAACTAAACTTAGCTATCTGATATGTCACCTTATTTGCGTGTCTTCTCATCTTCGTCGGCTTTAAGTTTGGAAGAAGGTTAGTAAGGGCTAAGGCTCCGTCCTTGAGATCCACAAGAGAAGACATATCAAGGTTATCATGCGCAAGAAGAGAAATCACGGAAGAGAAGTCTGTTTCCAAAATAACATGCTTATCGAGAGTGGTACCGATATATAGACCTGCTACACACGCCCGAAGTTTCGCATCATCAACACTGGTACAAGAACCAATATAATCCCAGGAGGAAGCGACAACGTCGCCGGCCGAATTCCTGGCAACAATCCCCGCTCGCAACACCACCGCTATCCATAAACGAACGAACGCCTTCCTCCATGTTGCTCGGACTGAGGTGATTCAAACTCCCAGCTTCATCTTTCGAGTTCTCCCCGTGGCATTATATTCACTTTTTTGTAAATTTTGTTAATTAGGTCTTTAACCTCTACCTCCCTCACCCCGCAAAAAAAACAAAACTCTACCTCCCTCTCTCTTCCGTTCTAGATCACATATACTCCCTCCGTCCGAAAATACTTGTCATCAAAATGAATAAAAAGAGATATATCTAGAACTAAAATACATCTAGATACATCCCCTTTTATCCAGTTTGAAGACAAGTATTTCCGGACGGAGGGAGTACAACGGAACATGTTTGAAGCTCTCATTTCGTGAACCTTCGCAACTCCAAAGAAAAATGTCTCGGTTGCATGCATTCTCAGCAGAAACGACAGCATGCTAAAATTCAACGTACTGCAACGTAATGTCCGTGTCATAAGACTGCCCGTGTCATGAACCTCCAAAACAAAACAACATTAATGCGGCATTTCCTATTGGACATGGGTTGTCC
>NC_041385.1:172944045-172945956 GCF_002162155.2 Triticum dicoccoides
ACCAGCCGCGGCCCCCATCATCGTCGTCGAACAAACCCTCCTTCTCCTCCTGTCATGGATGACGATGCTAACTTAGCTGCCAAGCAAGACATCTCCCGGCCACCACCACCACCAGCCCGATCGAAACTTGCAGCGCCATGGGCGCGCGCGGGTGCCCCGCATGCATCTCGTATACGAGCGACCGCGCTGCGCATGGGGTACGCCGACGCACGTGGGCGCGCGTGCCCCTGCGGTACGCACGCAGTCACGCACCGTCGCACGGGGCCCCCGGCCGGCGGAGTGGACAGACGTAAGCGGCGCGCACGGTGGCCACGTCGAGCCAGAGTACGCACGCAGCATGGTGTTCCTACTGCAGGCAGGAGCGTGGTACTCTACGTACGTGCTTGCTGCAAGGGGGCTTGAATGCAGTGCAGTGCAGGCACCCTAGCTAGACCGCAGCAGAATCATTTAAAGGCGTTTGCATAGTGGAAGCGTCGCGTCAAGGGACTTTCCGTGGGAGTGGCCAAAGCCAATGGCTGCAGCAGCGGCCGTCGGTACCAACCAGGTCGGCTTGGACGGCTACGGTGGCTTAGCTTAGCTCAGCTACGCATGCAGATGGATCCAGGCCCGCGCGCATATATCAGGTGGCAGGCAAGCCGACAGCTACCGTCAAAATTTGTGGCAGGGGCAGGGGCCGGCTTTGGACTGAGACTGTTCGTGAAGCATGCATGGAGGCCATGCCACAGTCCACCAACAACCTGCCTATCAGCACCAACCTGCAGCCTTGCCCGGTCGACTTCTCTAGTCCGGGTGGGCCATGCCAAACTACTGTTTCATTCCGTATTATATTTGCTCTAAGAGCATCTACGCCCGAAATGCGCAAATCCGAGCCCTCAAATGCCCGCAGACACGCCAGACACGTCCCCGGATAATGACCGGACACTTCTCAAATTATATTATCCACATCCATGTATCTCGTTCCGGTACTCTATATCCATACTAAATGCATCGAACAAACATAGGCCAAAGGATTTTCAAAAGATCACCAAAGTTCACATAATTCACATAAACGGCGGACAAGTTTAAACTAGATTACTAAGAAATTGAAATTAAAGATGGAGCAGGCGGAGCTTCACCACTTCCTCGCCGGGTCTTTGCCCTTCCGGTCGCCGGCGCAGCTGTAGGCGTCCGCGACTGGTGGAGGGTTTTGTTCGTCCGAGGAGGAGGTGCAGTTGCCGCAGTCGCCTTCGTCGGAGTCATAATCGGAGAGGACGATTAGCCCCTTCATCCGACGGACCGCCCTGTCCTGCTCCTACTTCAACCTGGCGACCCGAGCCTTCTCCGTCGCTGCCTCCATCGCCTCGCGCTCCGACTGCTCATAGCAAGCCAGAGCGTCTTGGCGTTCTTCCGTCGGAGGCGGCGAGCGTCCGTCTCCGCCGTCATGAGGGACCGGCGGTAGACCCATGTCAGGAGCCACGCATTCTCGTCGAGGTCCGCCTCCATCCCGCGGCGGCGGCGCGTGGACTGCTCTGCCGTGTGCCTCTCTCGTTCATGCTCCCTCTCGCTGTGCGCGGCGCGCCTCCGATTACGAAGTGCACGTGCGGGCCGGCGGCGGGCACTAGCACCCACCGCTGCCCGCGTGGAGGAGCGGGCGGTGGGGGAAGGAGATGACGCAGGGGCGGTGCGGATTGCGTTGTCCCGGTGTCGATGCGTGCGGGCCGGGAGGGTCCAGCTCCGGCGTCCGCGCTGTGCTGGCGCAGGAGTTGCGGCGACACTCCAGATCCGGAGCTGCCGCCGGTCTCCACCTTGGACCGTTCCAGCGCAAATGCAGAGGGCCATCTCCTCCTAGTAGTCGAGCTCCGAGCCGAAGTCGCTGCCGAAGGTGGACATCGTAGTGGATGGGATCAGAATCGGAGAGGGAGAGGAGAGGAC
>NC_041385.1:172946327-173056970 GCF_002162155.2 Triticum dicoccoides
CGAGGCGCCCAGATTGGGGTTTTTTTGTGGACAACTGTTGGGTTGGTGGTGGTCCGGGCGTGCCATATCCGCTCTATATTTGGGTTGGATATAAGGGGTGCCGGTTAGCCCGGGCGTTTGTCGACGGTTTGAGAGGTCCGGTTGCGCCTATTTTTTTTAACCAGTCAATGACCGGACGGTCGGCCAGTGCGTTTGAGACGGGTATGAGAGGCCCGGCTGTAGATGCTCTAATAATATGAACATCATCCATAACACGATTTTGCAAAAAAAAATATGTTCAGACCAATAATCAAATTTGTTGTTCCTTCTGCAATAAATGAAACAATAACGGCCACTTCGATTGGCGGGATTGCTAAAATGTAGGAATAGAAGAAGAGGAAAAAAGACACCCTTGTGAAGCTGCCACACTTGTGAAAATGTATGTGTATAAACCAAACACGCCCTTACTTTCATGAATCTCCTACCCTAGTTAGATGTGTGACTGACTGACCGTGTCTCGTGAAATCAATACTTGGAAATTTCTGAGGCGGAGTGAAGGAGAGCAATGTGCTGTCCATGACGCAAGGAGACAATCTCCTCACGCACTTCAAGGAACCAAGACAAGTACTATAAGGTAGACCAAACAACATTTCAGGTTGCTCGACTGCGTCGGGCAAGCATGGGGAGAAGAGAGATGGGAGGTGTGGATTAAGAGCAACTCTAGTTGAGTTGTTATATAAGCGACCGTCATCCGGGGTGCTATGGATGGAGATCGTGACGGTGCGACCTTTATATTTGCCTTGCGTGTAGGAGCCGTCTCGCATTGGATCGTACAATCTTTCTAGCTAATTTACAACAATTTGCATCAAACAATGAGCATAATTCAACAAATATTATTACAAACCATTTATTCAAATACAACAAATAATCCTATTAAATAAATCATTAAAGTGAAAATGAAATTTACAACAATTTGAGCATAACTTCTCCCAGTTAGCAGTCAGTAATGGTCAATGAGATCCCCCCGGCGTTGTGTGGACAACTGCCAGCCGGGAGCGAGTTGACCGAGTCCGCTTGGATACCGCCTCAAGGCGCAACTGCAGCACACTGGCACCGCCGTCCGGTACGCACGGCAGCGCCTTGGCCCTGTCGTCCGCCGGGATGCCTCTCCACCACAACGTCCTGTGCGCTCGTGGCATAGGCCATCACGACGCTCGCTTGCAAAGAGATCTACGCCGGTGGCCATCGGCACCTGAGCACCACATTCCGGCAGGGGCCTCACCAGCGCCAGCGGCCGTGCTCCTTTAGCACATCCTTGGGTCAATGTCGTCATTCCTACAGGTGCTCACCGATGAGATCATGTCGGTGGACCTCTAAGATCTATCCATGGTGGACGCGCGATGCTCTTCTACCTGGACCTTTTCAAGAAGCCCCTCCACCGCGCACTGGCCAACCTCGAGGCGGTGCACTGCCGATGCTCCTCTGGTTTGGCTCCCGCCGCATGCTCCACATCGCTGACCTGGACGCCGCCGAGGAGTGCTACTTCAACACAACCTGGGGTCGATCCTGCCATTCGTACTGGTGCTAGCCCGCAAAATCATGTCGATGAACCTCTAAGATTTATTCATGGTCGACGACGCGACGCTCTTCTACCTGTGATAACCCACAAGTATAGGGGATCACAACAGTTTTCGAGGGTAGAGTATTCAACCTAAGTTAATTGATTCAACACAAGGGAGGCCAAAGAATATTCTCAAGTATTAGCAGCTGAGTTGTCAATTTAACCACACCTGAAAGACTTAATATCTGCAGCAAAGTATTTAATAGCAAAGTAGGATGGAAGTAACGGTAATGATGGCAAAAGTAACAGTAGCAGTTTTGTAGCGATCGTAACAGTGGCAACGGAGAAGTAACTAAGCAAAGAACAATACGTGAAAAGCTCGTAGGCAATGGATCAATGATGTATAATTATGTTGGATGTGATTCCTCATGCAACAGTTATAACATAGGGTGAGACAGAACTAGCTCCAGTTCATCAATGTAACGTAGGCATGTATTCCAAATATAATCATACGTGCTTATGGAAAAGAACTTGCATGCCATATTTTGTCCTACCCTCCCGTGGCAGCGGGGTCCTATTGAAAACTAAGGGATATTAAGGCCTCCTTTTAATAGAGTACCGGGCCAAAGCATTAGCAGTTGGTGAATAATGAACTCTTCAAACTACGGTCATCACCGGGAGTGGTCCCGATTATTGCCACTTCGGGGTTGCCGGATCGTAACACATAGTAGGTGACTATTGACTTGCAAGATAGGATCAAGAACTCACATATATTCATGAAAACATAATAGGTTCAGATCTGAAATCATGGCACTCGGGCCCTAGTGACAAGCATTAAGCATGGCAAAGTCATAGCAATATCAATCTTAGAACATAATGGATACTAGGGATCAAACCCTAAAAAAACTAACTCGATTACATGGTAAATCTCATCCAACCCATCACCGTCCAGCGAGCCTACGACTCACGCATGGCGGTGAGCATCATGAAATTGGTGATGGAGGATGGTTGATGATGATGATGGCAACGGATTCCCCTCTCCGGAGCCCCGAACGGACTACACATCAGCCCTCCCGAGAAAGATTAGGGCTTGGCGGCGGCTTCGTATCGTAAAACGCGATGAATCTTTCTCTCTGCTTTTTTCTCCCCGAAAGTGAATATATGGAGTTGGAGTTGAGGTTGGTGGAGTCACAGGGGGGCCACGAGGCAGGGGGCGCGCCCCAGGGGGGCGTGCCCTGCACCCTCGTGGACAGGGTCTGGGCCCCCTGACGCTGATTCTTTCGCCAATATTTTTTATTAATTTCAGAACATGTTTCCGTGGATTTTCATGTCATTCCGAGAACTTTTATTTCTGCACAAAAATAACACAATGACAGTTCTGCTGAAAACAGCATCAGTACGGCTTAGTTCCATTCAAATCATGCAAGTTAGAGTCCAAAACAAGGGCAAAAGCATTTGGGAAAGTAGATACGTTGGAGACGTATCAACCTGCACCTCTTTAAGAAGCCCCATCCACCGCGCGTTGGCCAACCCGCAGCGACACATGGGCCGGTGTTGCTCCTCCACTTCGGTTCCCGCTGCATGCTCCACATCGCCGACCTGGCTGCCGTCGAGGAGTGCTACCTCAACACAGCCTGGATTCGATGCCGCCATTCTTGCTGGTTCTAGCCAGCGAGCTCATGTCGGTGGACTTCCAAGATCTATTCATGGCGGATGAGCGACGCTCTCCTACCTACACCTCTTCAAGAAGACCCTCCATCGCACGCTGGCCAACCTCGGCGGTGCACGGGCCGGTGTTGCTCCTCCGCTTTTGGCTCCCATCGCATGCTCCACATCGCCGACCCGACCGCCGTTGAGGAGTGCTACTTCAACACCGCCTGGGGTCGATGATGCCGTTCCTACTTGTCGTGGAATTGTCACGGCAGATGTCCTAATGTGAGGACTTAGTCGTGAGGCCAATGCATCCATGTGATAGCTTGAGAGGGGTTGAGTGGGACGAGAGACGCGAGGTTTTACCCAGGTTCGGCCCCTCACGGTGGAGGTAAAAGCCTACATCCTGCTTCATTGATATTGATGATGATGATCACGATTACAGGGGTGCTCTGTCTCAAGAGCTATTGACTTGTCTGCCTAACACTAACTTGTGTAACTTGTGAAAAATTTGCCCCTCTTGGGGCGCCCTGCCCCTCCTTATATAAGTTGAAGGGGCGGCTTACATGACTAGTCCTAGTAGGATTAAGATTACTCTTTCACAAGTGGAGTCCTGGTCTTGCTTCCTTCATAAGGGAATATTCCTTATGCTTTGCTCTTAAGCCGGCCCACCATAACATGAGTCGGCCTTCTGGGCCTTGAGTCTTCTGGGCTTCCGGGTCTTGTCGCTCCTCTAACCCGCCTGTCGGGTCACCAATGAGTCACCTGGCTCCGTCGGGTTATCAGTGAGTGGAGAGATCTGGGCGGGTCACTTAGTGATTCGCTAAGTCAGGGCGGGTCACCAGTGAGTCGCCAAGTCTGGTTGGGTCATACTTCCGGCTGGGTCATACTGCAGGGTATATCCCTGACATTAGCCCCTAGTTTAATTTGGATTTATCCATGTTAAACTGATCCTACAAAATAAACACAAGAACAAAGTTGATAGGTTGTGCTCCGGGTTAAAAATTCTTGTAAGTCGGCACCTGATCATCCTTAAGTCCTTGTCATTTCCTTCTTCTGGAAAGTCCGGGTCAATAGGCCAGCTTCATAATCAATTTGCTGACATTGGTTTCTCACAGAAAAATATTGTGAAGAATAATTCATTTGATTCATCTCCCAATGCTTAACAAAAATATTGGTCTTGAAATACTTATCTGATTTTCAGCCGGCTTGAAGATGTAGAACTTGCCGGTTTATAATTGCCAAAATTACCGGTTTGTAACTATTGATGGCAGTGGGTCATAATTGTTGGTCTTGCCGGGTCATAATTTTGCTGACACCAAGCTTGAAAGTGTACCTCCCTTATATTCATATCACCTGTAGTCCCCAAGTGCCGGGTTGTCATGCTTGCAGCAACCTGGGACTTGTAATCACCTTATACCCATAAAAGCTTCAACCAATGTAGCCCCCAAGGGCCGGATCATTATGCAATAATGAGCAGGGACTTTATAGATATGATCATGTAAACTTTGAGCAGCAACGTGTAACCCCCCAAGGGCCGGCTCGGTAAGATAATACTGAGCGGGGACTTATGTATATAATACATTGATAGTAACATCATATGATGTAATCTCCACCATGGAGCTTGAACCCACGTCCACAAAGTTAAGAGCTTTGTACTCTACCAACTAAGTAGTGGACCTTTTCAATATAATGGATTAAGGCTTGTGTACCTTGAATTTTTGACAGGAGCAATTGGTAGCCCCCAAGGGCCGGCTCATTACGATGTGATTCGGATCTTCAACAAGGTTAGCAAAAAAATGTTTTCGCATTAGCCCCCAAGTGCCATGGCGCATGCTGGCAGTGACATGGGACTTGCATATTTGATATAACCTCAACTTGAATAATGTAGCCCCCAAGTGCCGGGTCGTAAGCCTGCAACGACTCGGGACTATTCCTTCTATTGTAGAATTGATCATATCCATTGATAAAATAATGGCCATTGTGCTAAAGCGACTTTGAAAACCTCAATCGTGACACTTATCGGTTGACAAGTAAATCAGGAGTTCAAATACTCGGCGGCTCTTGGCCGATGGCAAGTTAATGCGCATTCATTGTAAGCCGGAATTTTTATAACCCGGCGGCTTATAGCCTTTGAGAAAATCCAGAATGGATAACCATTTTGAAGCATAAATTTTGATGATGAGCTCGAACTTAATCATTTATATAAGTCATAGTTCTGCGAATCCTGTAGAGTTTAAACAACATATGCCCTGGCGACTTAACATCAAAAGCCAGGGCGGGTAATAACCCAAACATAATATAGTCTTTATGCAATTATGGAAAAGACAAGAATTAAGGCCATTCAAGCCTAAACATACTGGCGACTTAACATCAAAAGCCAAGGCGGGTTATCAAACCTCGCATATTTATATAATCAGGAAAACATACCTGTAGAATTGGCTCATACCGCCGGCTTATATCACCATATCCAATAATGGCAATAATCCAATGATTGACAAGCCCACGATTCCAGTGGCGCAATCCAAAATATACCGGCGACTTAAAGTCCATAGCGAGGGCCGGTTTAAACATAATCATGTATAATTATAAAAAATAGCATACCTGTGATATTGAATCATACTGTCGGCTTATGATACCTGTGTAGTAAGGGTGATAACCCAAAACTTAGAAGCCAATACTTCCAAGTATTTAATATCATCATATATTGGCGACTTATCGTCCAAAGCAAGGCCGGGTTAATAGAGACCATATGTATGCTTCAGATGTGAGCAAGAGAGTATCAAGAGAAACCCAAAAACAGTTTCAAAAAACTCAAACCAAAAAGAGAGAAACACGATGCTATGCTTCAAATACGAGCAGGAAGCCGAACCAAAAGGGTTAATGGCTATGATTCGAATACGATTAGGAAGCCCCTATCGGTGTCAAAACCGGCGAATCTCGGGTAGGGGGTCCCGAACTATGCGTCTAAGGCTAATGGTAACAGGAGGCTGGAGACACAATGTTTACCCAGGTTCGGGCCCTCTCGATGGAGGTAATACCCTACTTCCTGCTTGATTGATCTTGATGATATGAGTATCACAAGAGTTGATGTACCACGAGATCATAGAGGCTAAACCCTAGAAGCTAGCCTATGATTATGATTGTTGTTGTCCTACGGACTAAACCCTCCGGTTTATATAGACACCGGAGTGGGCTAGGGTTACACAGAGTCGGTTACAGAGAAGGAGATCTACATATCCGAATCGCCAAGCTTGCCTTCCACGCCAAGGAGAGTCCTATCCAGACACGGTGAGAAGTCTTCAATCTTGTATCTTCATAGTCCAACAGTCCGGCCAAAGTATATAGTCCGGCTATTCGAATAACCCCTAATCCAGGACTCCCTCAGTAGCCCCGGAACCAGGATTCAATGACGATGAGTCCGGCACGAAGATTGTCTTCAGCATTGCAAGGCGGGTTCCATCTCCGAATACCCCGTAGAAGATTTTAAACACGAGGATCGTGTCCAGCTCTGCAAAACAAATTTCACATACTACCGTAGAGAGAACAATATTCCACAAATCTAATCTACTGACAACTTTTTATAGCACGACATCACGCCACGGCCCGGTCATTATTCAAACCGTTTTTCCACAACCAGCCACCGCACACATTGCGAGGCGGTTTCCTTGGCACGTCTTGTCGAAGCAGAGATCGTGTCCCCTTACTGCGGGATTCTCATCAATACGGGTACGGGTAACCCAACCGCGCCATCAACCGTGGCGCTTGGAAAATAAGCGATTTTAACAGGCAAGTGGGGAGGCGCACAGTTTCTACCGCCTTTATAAAGAGACAGGGATTCCCCATTTTCACCCACGCCTTCTTCCTCCTTTACTCATCCATTCTCGCACCCTCGAGCTCCAGCGCCCAAGTTCTCACCTTCTCCATAAAGCCATTCACGACATGTCCAGAGCGGGAGGCAAGTGGATAGCCTCCTCCGTCACGGAGGAGGACATTATGAAGCTTCGGGAGGCCGGATACCTGGCTGCAAACATCGCGCACAGGCTTTCGGCGGAGGGGCAGATCACCCCCACTCCAAAACCTCGGGAAAGAGTAATATTCCTCTCTCATTTCGTCCGCGGACTAGGATTTCCACTTCACCCATTTGTCCGCGGGCTCATGTTTTACTATGGGCTAGATTTTCATGATCTGGCCCCAAATTTTGTCCTCAACATATCGGCATTTGTCGTCGTGTGCGAGGCCTTTCTCCGCATCAAGCCCCACTTTGGCCTGTGGCTAAAGATCTTCAATGCAAAGACGAAGATAGTGAGCGTCCAGCAAGCGGAGTGCGGAGGCGCCATGGTGGGCAAGATGCCCAACGTCACCTGGCTCGAAGGCTCCTTCGTGGCGACCGTGAAGGGGTGGCAGTCGGGGTGGTTCTACATCACCGAGCCGCGTGACGCCAACTGGGTGGCGGCCCTCGAATTTTGATCCGGCATCCCCATGCGGCTCACCTCCTGGGAAAAGAAGGGCTTGGCCTGGGGTGTACCTGCGGAGCTGAACGGACTTCAAAACTGCATCAAAAATATGATAGACAAGAAGATCAAGCTTGTCAACGTGGTCCAGGTCATGCTCTTCCGCCGAATCCTCCTGTGTCAAAGACAGGCGTTCAATATGTGGGAGTTCGATCCGGCCGAACACCAGACGCTGCGAGAGCTCTTCAACACGACACATAAAGACGTCTGGAAGGTGCTGTTCAAAGCCGCCGAAGTACCTCCTCCCACTTCCGAGGACCGCGGACTCGGCGCAAAGCGCCCCGCCAATCCGGTAAGCTTTGTAAACATCACAAGATGTGCCTTTCCCAGTATATTTGTGGGAGGATTTTAAGCCACCACGCTGATCAAACAGGACTATGTGGTAACGGCGAAGCGGATCGACTGTCCGGCTCTGCTACCTGAAGATCCAGCAACCGCACTCCTGACGGAGATGCTGGTTCCAGCGCCTTATGAGGTGCCGGAGAAGAAGGCCAAGAAGGCGGCCACGGGGACCAGGAAAGGTCTCCGTCGCCGGTCCGTAATAGACTCGTCGTCCAAGGACGCCGAGGCATATTCCTCTCACGAAGGCGGGGAGGAAGAAGAAATCCCCCCTCCCCGCACCAGGGAGGAGAAGAAGAGGAAAGCCGCCCCACAGGGGGAGGCTAGGACGCCTAAGAAGGGAAAGACATCCCTTCCGGACTACTCCACCACGGTCGCCTACAGCGACGAGGAGTGGTTGCCCAGGGCCAAGCCCCTGGCAAAATCGTAAGTATTCGTACTCCATAGTACGTTTAGTGCGTCTTAGCTTCATTGTTTGTTATAACGCCGAGCTCGCACGTGCAGTCCGGCCAAGTCCCACCTCGAGGTATCCTCTTCAGATGGGTCCTTGAGTGAATCGGAGATGAATAGCTATTCACTCCCGACGGCCACCTCCCCACGGCCTGCGGATGACACCGAGGTGTTGTCCCAGATGATACCGGAACAGGGGGCGACGATTCTGGAGATGCCCCAAGGAGAAATCCCGGATGCCGGGCACATGGGGGGTAAGATCCCCATGGATTATGCTGACGGGAGCCGCAACAAGTCTGGCTCCCAGCCGGATACTGCGCCGGAACCTCCAATGGTTCCGGATTCAAGTAGGCAGCCCCTCGCTAAGGAGGGTGAGCTGTCAGTGCCGATGGCCTCTGTCCAGCCGGAGGCATCGGATAATTTGCTGGAAGTGCTTTGCGGCGCTTCCATCGACGAAGAGCACCGTACTCTTATGGGTACGGTGATTGAGAAGGTTCAGTCCGCCAAAAGCGGATTGACCCAAGCCTGCGCCAGCCTCCTAACAGGCTTTGAGGTAAGTAACAAAAGTGTAAGAAAATATCACCTTATAGATAGTAGCCCCTGATACTCTGTATGGTGTTCGGAATGAAAAGCCAAACGGAGGGTCAATTATTATCCACAGGAGTCTAATAGAATTTTTTTATGTGAATAAGCAGGCATTGCTGCTGGCCACTGCCGCTCGCACGGCGGAGGTCGCCGGACTGAAGCGGGACCTAGGGAGGGACGAAGAAGAGCTCGGCCTCATGAAGAGGCAGCTCCAGCAGAAAAAAGTTAAGTGATACCCCGTCCGTATGTAATATAAAGGAGAAAATCATGGATGCTAATAGAAGCATCATGAATTTTAATAGGGGCCACGACCGAAGTGGCGGCTCTGAAGAAAGCGCTGTCCAGGGCCGAAGACAAGGCGGCCAAGGAGCGCACCGAGCATGAGAAATAGGAGGCTCGGGTTAATGAGGTACAACAAGAGCTCCAGGACTTCAGCAAAAAAATTGAGTCCTTGGAGCGTGACTTCAAGACGCAAGAGTCCGAGCTTGCGAAGGCCCTACAGAGCATGCAAGGTGCCAAGGCCGAGGCCCAAAAGGCACTCCAGGAAATTCAGGCGGCCAAGAAGATAGCGGTGGGTAAGGCATTCATTATGCAAAGCAAGCATGTGGAGGATACATTTCTTTTACTTACCCGAATTCGGAGCTCTCTAGGGGCATTCGCAGATCTGCAATGCAGCAAATCGGATGCTACGGAGTTCTACCGTGCTGAAGAGGGGAGCTCGACGGAGAAGTTGTTCTGGTCCCAGTATGCCGGGGCCGAACATCCGATGCCCTTGAGTGACCAACTGAAGCAATTGGTCGAACTCCACACGGCGGCTGAACTGGCCATGAAGGACTTTATAGTCCGGCTGTGGCCTCGCGAGCCCCTGCCCAATGATAACCCACAAGTGTAGGAGATCACAACAACTTTCGAGGGTAAAGTATTCAACCCAAATTTATTGATTCGACACAAGGGGAGCCAAAGAATATTCTTGAGTATTAGAAGTTGAGTTTTCAATTCAACCACACCTGGATAACTTAGTATCTGCAGCAAAGTATTTAGTAGCAAAGTAGTATGATAATAAAGGTGGAGGTTGCAAAAGAAAAGATAATAATTTTTGGGTTTTTGTAGTAGTTGTAACAGCAGCAACGGAAAAGTAAATAAGCGAAGAACAATATGTGAAAAGCTCGTAGGCAATGGATCAGTGATGGATAATTATGCCGGATGTGATTCCTCATGTAATAGCTATAACATAGGGTGACACAGAACTAGCTCCAATTCATCAATGTAATGTAGGCATGTATTCTGTAAATAGTCATACGTGCTTATGGAAAAGAACTTGCATGACATCTTTTGTCCTACCCTCCCATGGCAGCGGGGTCCTAGTGGAAACTAAGGGATATTAAGGCCTCCTTTTAATAGAGAACCGGAACAAAGCATTAGCACATAGTGAATACATGAACTCCTCAAACTACGGTCATCACCGAGAAGTATCCTGATTATTGTCACTTCGGGGTTGTCGGATCATAACACATAATAGGTGACTATAGACTTGCAAGTAGGATCAAGAACACACATATATTTATGAAAACATAATAGGTTCATATCTGCAATCATGTCACTCGGGCCCTAGTGACAAGCATTAAGCATAGCAAAGTCATGGCAACATCAATCTCAGAACATAGTGGATACTAGGGGATCAAACCCTAACAAAACTAACTTGATTACATGGTAAATCTCATCCAACCCATCACTGTCCAGCAAGCCTACGATGGAATTACTCACGCACGGCGGTGAGCATCATGAAATTGGTGATGGAGGATGGTTGATGATGATGACAGCAACGAATCCCCCTCTCCGGAGCCCTGAACGAACTCCAGATTAGCCCTCCCGAGAGAGATTAGGGCTTGGCGGCGGCTCTGTGTCGTAAAACGCGATGAAACTTTCTCTCTAATTTTTTCTCCCCGAGACGGAATATATGGAGTTGGAGTTGAGGTCGGTGGAGGTCCAGGGGGCCCATGAGATAGGGGGGCGCGCCCTATAGGGGGGCGCCCCCCTGTCTGGTGGACAGGGTGTGGGCCCCTGGTGTATTTGTTTCGCCCAGAAATTCTTATTAATTCCAAAAAGTGCCTCCATGGATTTTCAGGATATTCCGAGAACTTTTCTTTTCTACACATAAAACAACATCATGGCAGTTCTGCTGAAATCAACGTCAGTCCGGGTTAGTTTCATTCAAATCATGCAAGTTAGAGTCCAAAACAAGGGCAAAAGTGTTTGGAAAAGTAGATACGTTGGAGACGTATCAACTCCCCCAAGCTTAAACCTTTGCTGGTCCTCAAGCAATTCAGTTGATAGACTGAAAGTGATAAAGAAAAACTTTTACAAACTATGTTTGCTCTTGTTGTTGTAAACATGCAAAGCCAGCATTCAGGTTTCAACAGATATTATGAACTAACCATACTCACAATAGCACTTAGGTCTCACAATTACTCATATCAATAACATAATCAACTAGCGAGCCATAATAATAAAACTCGAATGACAACACTTTCTCAAAACAATCATAACAAGATATAACAAAATGGTATCTCGCTAGCCCTTTCTGAGACCGCAAAACATAAATGCAGAGAACCTTTAAAGATCAAGGACTGACTAAACATTGTAATTCATGGTAAAAGAGATCCAGTCAAGTCATACCCAATACAAACCAATAGTAATGAATGCAAATGACAGTGTGCTCTCCAGCGGGTGCTTTTTAATAAGAAGGGTGATGACTCAACATAAAAGTAAATAGATAGGCCCTTCGCAGAGGGAAGCAGGGATTTGTAGAGGTGCCAGAGCTCGATTTTAAAACAAAGATTGAATAACATTTTGAGCGGCATACTTTTTCTGTCAACGCAACAACTATGAGATGGTTGTATCTTCCATACTACATGCATTATAGGCAGTTCCCAAACAGAATGGTAAAGGTTTATACTTCCCCAACCACCAACAAGCATCAATCCATGGCTTGATTGAAACAACGAGTGCCTCCAACTAACAACAGCCCTGGGGGATTTTTGTTTAATTATTTTGATTTGCTTTGATCTTTTTGTTTCATGGGACTGGGCATCCCGGTTACCAGCCCTTTCTTGTGAATGAGGAGCGGAGTCCACTCCTCTTGAGAATAACCCACCTATCATGGAAGATATAGGCAGCCCTAGTTGTAACATGAGCTGCTCGAGCATACAAAACAGAATTTCATTTGAAGGTTTGGAGTTTGGCACATACAAATTTACTTGGAATGGCAGGTAAATACCGCATATAGGAAGGTATAGTGGACTCATATGGAACAACTTTGGGGTTTAAGGATTTTGGATGCACAAGCAGTATTCCCACTTAGTACAGGTGAAGGCAAGCAAAAGACTGGGAAGCGACCACCTGAGAGAGCGACAACAGTCATAAACATGCATTAAACTAATTTACACCAAATACAAACATGAGTAGGATATAATCCACCATGAACATAAATATCGTGAAGGCTATGTTGATTTGATTCAACTACATGCGTGAACATGTGCCAAGTCGAGTCACTCAATTCATTCAAAGGAGGATACCATCCCATCATACCACATCATAATCATTCTAATAGCATGTTGGCACGCAAGGTAAACCATTATAACTCAAAGCTAATCAAGCATGGCACAAGCAACTATAATCTCTGAATGTTATTGCAAATATGTTTACTTCATAATAAGCTGACTCAAGAACGATGAACTCATCATATTTACAAAAACAAGAGAGGTCGAGTTCATACCAGCTCCTCTCATCCCAATAAGTCCATCATATGTCATCATTATTGCCTTTCACTTGCACGACCGACCGATGTGTATAATAATAAGAGTGCACGTGCATTGGACTAAGCTGGAATCTGCAAGCATTCAACTCAAAAGAGAAGACAAGTAATATGGGCTCTAAGTTAAATAAATGATCATGCATATGAGAGCCACTAAACATTTTCAATATGGTCTTCTCGACCCCCAAAGGAAAGAAAAGAAAATAAAACTATTTACACGGAAAAGCTCCCAACAAGAAAGAAGAAGAACTAGAAATCTTTTTGGGTTTTCATTTTAATTTCTACTACAAGCATAGAAATTAAACTAACTATTTTTTTGGTTTTTCTCAAGGTTTATCAAAAACATAAGAAGAAAACTAGAAAAAGGAATTTTTAAACTAACAAGGATAATACAATGAAAGAGTATGAGCACCGACAACTAGTGTGTGAACATGAATGTAAAGTCGGTGAGAAATACGTACTCCCCCAAGCTTAGGCTTTTGGCCTAAGTTGGTCTAATACCAAGGTCTGCCTGGGGATATCCATGAGTGAAACCGGGGTCGTACTGAGATGCAGCGGCAACCGCCTCCTGAGCTGCAGCGTGTTGGCGAGCTGCCTCTGCTCTCCTCTCGTGTTCAGCTGCTTCCTCCCTAGTGACAACATATCTTCATTTTGCCTGATAATCAAAAAGGTAGGGAGTAGGAAGAGTAACATGGACGACGTTGCGTCTGTCATAGGTTAGTCGATATTGGAGGAATTGTTCATTCCTCCCAAGAAATTGATGACTGACCATAGCTTCATAATCCAAATAAACAGGAGGTATTATCATATCTCCCTCTTGTGGGGCTATACCAAGATAATTAGCCACACGGGTTGCATAAATTCCTCCAAATAAATTTCCCTTTCTACTATTATTCTGCAACCTACGTGCAACTATTGCCCCCAAGCTATAACCTTTATAACCTAACACAACACTCTTGAGGATACTCAGATCAGGGACACACATGTGACATGCTTCATCCTTACCATTAATACATCTACGGATGAAGAGAGCAAAATAATGTATAGCTGAAAAATGAATGCTCCCTATGGTAGCTTGTGCTATGTCCCTAGATTCTCCCACAGTAATATTAGCAAGAAAAACTCTAAATTCAGATTTGTGAGGATCATTAATATTACCCCACTGCGGGAGTTTGCAAGCAGTTGTGAAATCCACTAAATCCATGGTATAAGATGTATCATAAATATCAAATATGACACTAGTAGAATTACACGTACAATTATATTTAAACCTCCACACAAAGGAATCAGTCAATTGATAGTACTGCGGACACTTATCTTGTAAGAAGTCCTCCAGCTCGGCATTACGCACATATGCGTCAAATTCCTCCTTAAAGCCCGCTGACCATAAAATCATCGGATGGCCACTCACAAGCTCGTACATCCGCGTTCCTTGGCAATTCAATGTCTTGCTCACGTATAGCAATCATGGGCCCTTTCTTCACCGAGGAACCACCTTGGTACATTCTCCTAAGCATATTTCTTTTTGTGAAATAATTCTGAAATTTTAGTAACTTCAAAATAAAAGTGAATAAAACTAAACAAGATTGGTAGCAACTACTCCTACAAGTGCCTAGAGCCTATATCATGCATGAAAATACTTGGGACCTCATAAATTTAACATGCAAGCTCAAGAACAGGGTCACCAAGGCAGAAAGGATTTGCAATGAATAAAACACTAGAACAAAAACTAATTGGACCAATGGAGGATACACATACCAAGCAACAATCTCCCAAAGCAGTTTTGTGAATGGAGCTTTGAGCAAGGAGATTGAAAATCACAGCAAAATGAGCTAGAACTCGTGCTTGAGCTAGATGGGGATTATTTTGGGTAGAAGATGAAGTGTGTGGGTGCTAGCATAAGTGGAGGGGGGCCACCAGGGGCCCACGAGACAGGGGGGCGCACCCTATAGGGGGGCGCCCTCCACTCTCATGGCCTGGTGCTTGCCCCTCCTGCAGTGATTTCAGTACCTAAAATCCTCAAATATTCCATAAAAAAACATACTAAATCTGGAGGGCATTTGGAGCACTTTTATTTTCGGGATATTTTTTATTGCACGGATAATTTAGAAAACAGACAGATAATACTATTTTTGCATTATTTAATTTAAATAACAGAAAGTAAAAAGAGGGTACAGAAGGTTGTGTCTTCTAGTTTCATCCATCTCATGATCATCAAAATGAATCCACTAACAAGGTTGATCAAGTCTTGTTAACAAACTCATTCCTAATAACACAGAACCAGAGAAAATTCGAATAACACTAAGTTACCTCAACGGGGATATGAAAATCCCCAACAATAAGAATATCATACTTTTTCTTGATAGTAGGGAGAGGAAATTCAAAACCTCCAATAGTGATAGTTGGAACTTTTCCAATAGAATTGATGCTATGAACTTGAGATTGTTTCCTTGGAAAGTGTACCGTATGCTCATTACCATTAACATGAAAAGTGACATTGCCTTTGTTGTAATCAATAACAGCCCCTGCAGTATTCAAAAAGGGTCTACCAAGGATAATAGACATACTATCGTCCTTGGGAATATCAAGAATAACAAAGTCCGTTAAGATAGTGACATTTGCAACCACAACAAGCACATCCTCACAAATACCGACAGGTATAGCAGTTGATTTATCAGCCATTTGCAGAGATATTTTAGTAGGTGTCAACTTATTCAATTCAAGTCTACGATATAAAGAGAGAGGCATAACACTAACACCGGCTCCAAGATCACATAAAGCAGTTCTAACATAGTTTCGTTTAATGGAGCATGGTATAGTTGGTACCCCGAGGTCTCCAAGTTTCTTTGGTATTCCACCCTTAAAGGTGTAATTAGCAAGCATGCTGGAAATTTCAGCTTCCGGTATCTTTCTTTTATTTGTAATGATATCCTTCATATACTTAGCATAAGGATTTACTTTAAGCATATCAGTTAAGCGCATACGTAAGAAAATAGGTCTAATCATTTCAGCAAAGCGCTCAAAATCCTCATCATCCTTTGTCTTGGATGGTTTAGGAGGAAAGGGCATGGGTTTCTGAACCCATGGTTCTCTTTCTCTACCGTGCTTCCTAGCAACAAAATCTCTCTTATCATAACGTTGATTCTTTGATTGTGGGTTATCAAGATCAACAAGAGGTTCAACCTCTACTTCATTGTTTTTGCTAGGTTGAGCATCAACATGAACATTATCATTAACATTATCACTTGGTTCATGTTCATCACCTGATTGTGTTTCAGCATCAGAGATAGAGATATCATTGGGATTCTCAGGTGTGTCTATAGTAGGTTCACTAGAAGCATGCAAAGTCCTATCATTTTTCTTTTTCTTCTTTTTAGAAGAACTAGGTGCCTCTAAATTATTTCTCTGAGAATCTTGCTCGATTCTCTTAGGGTGGCCTTCAGGATACAAAGGTTCCTGACTCATTCTACCAGTTCTAGTAGCCACTCTAACAGCAAAGTCATATTTATTATTTAATTCCTCAAGCAAATAATTTTGAGCTTTAAGTACTTGCTCAGCTTGAGAAGCAACCATAGACGCATATTTGCTAATGAGTTGAAGTTCACCTCTAACTCTGGCCAAGTTATCACTTACGCGTCCTATCTCGAAAGCATTATTATTTAACTCTCTACCAACATAAGCATTAAAACTTTCTTGTCTAGCCATAAAGTCATCAAATTCATCTATGCAAGGGCTATGAAATTTAGTAGAGGGGATTTCAACTTTATCATATCTATAGAAAGAATTTACCTTTACTACCTGTGTTGGGTTATCAAGACAATGTGGTTCTTCAACAGGCGGTATATTAAGACCATGTATTTCTTCAATAGGTGGTAAATTCTTAACATCTTCAGCTTTAATACCTTTTTCTTTCATTGATTTCTTTACCTCTTGCATATCTTCAGGACTGAGAAATAAAACACCTCTCTTCTTCGGAGTGGGTCTAGGAATAGACTCAGGAGTTGGCTCAATTGGTTCAGTAATTGCCTCAGGAATTGGCTCAGGAAGAGTCCAATTATTTTCATTAGTCAACATATTATTCAATAGTAATTCAGCTTCATCGACTGTTCCTTCCCTGAAAACACAAGCAGCACAACTATCCAAGTAGTCCTTGGAAGCATCGGTTAGTCCATTATAAAAGATATCAAGTATTTCATTTTTCTTGAGAGGATGATCAGGCAAAGCATTAAGTAACCGGAGAAGCCTCCCCCAAGCTTGTGGGAGACCCTCTTCTTTGATTTGCACAAAATTATATATTTCCCGCAAGGCAGCTTGTTTCTTATGAGCAGGGAAATATTTAGCAGAGAAGTGATAAATCATATCTGGGGACTACGCACACAACCAGGAGCAAGAGAATTATACCAAGTCTTAGCATCACCCTTTAACGAGAACGGAAATATCTTAAGGATAGAAAAATAGCGAGATCTTTCACCATGAGTGAACGGGGTAGCTATATCATTCAACTTGGTAAGATGTGCCACAACAGTTTCATATTCAAGGCCATAAAAGGATCAGATTCAACTAGAGTAATAATCTAAGGATCAACAGAGAATTCATAATCCTTATCAGTAACACATATAGGTGAAGTAGCAAAAGCAGGGTCAGGTTTCATTCTAGCATTAAGAGACCGCTGCTTCCATTTAGCTAATAATTTCTTAAGATCATATCTATCATTGCAAGCAAAGATAGCTCTAGCAACTTCTTCATTCATAACATAACCCTCAGGAACAACAGGCAATACATAATCATTCGGAGAACTTTCATCATCACTATCATCAATGATAGCATCTTCAATAATTTCATTCTCTCTAACTCTAGCAAGTTGTTCATCAAGAAATTCACCTAATGGCCAAGTAGTATCACGCATAGAAGTAGTTTCATCATGCATAGCAGAAGTAGCATCATCAATAACATGCGACATATCAGAATTCATAGCAGTAGTAGGTTTAGGTGTCG
This sequence comes from Triticum dicoccoides, assembly GCF_002162155.2. Lineage (NCBI taxonomy): Eukaryota > Viridiplantae > Streptophyta > Magnoliopsida > Poales > Poaceae > Triticum > Triticum dicoccoides. The sequence continues at coordinate 172,964,215 of NC_041385.1, forward strand.
CAAGCTTACTCATAACAGAAGGAGAATCTAGTGCAGAGTTAGATGGTAGTTCCTTACCTCCCCTCGTAGTTGAGGGATAAATCTTGGTTTTAGCGTCTTTCAAGTTCTTCATAGTGATCAACAGATATAAATCCCAAGTGACTCAGAGAATAGAGCTATATATGCTCCCCGGCAACAGCGCCAGAAATTAGTCTTGATAACCCACAAGTGTAGGGGATCACAACAACTTTCGAGGGTAAAGTATTCAACCCAAATTTATTGATTCGACACAAGGGGAGCCAAAGATTATTCTTGAATATTAACAATTGAGTTGTCAATTCAACCACACCTAGATAACTTAGTATCTGCAGCAAAGTATTTAGTAGCAAAGTAGTATGATAATAAAGGTGACGGTGGCAAAAGTAAAGATAATAGTTTTTGGGTTTTTGTAGTAGTTGTAACAGCAGCAACGGAAAAGTAAATAAGCGAAAAACAATATGTGAAAAGCTCGTAGGCAATGGATCAATGATGGATAATTATGCTGGATGCGATACTTCATGTAATAGCTATAACATAGGGTGACACAGAACTAGCTCCAATTCATCAATGTAATGTAGGCATGTATTCCGTAAATAGTCATACGTGCTTATGGAAAAGAACTTGCATGTCATCTTTTTTCCTACCCTCCCGTGGCAGCGGGGTCCTAGTGTAAACTAAGGGATATTAAGGCCTCCTTTTAATAGAGAACCGGAACAAAGCATTAGCACATAGTGAATACATGAACTCCTCAAACTACGGTCATCACTGAGAAGTATCCCGATTATTGTCACTTTGGGATTGTCGGATCATAACACATAATAGGTGACTATAAACTTGCAAGATAGGATCAAGAACACACATATATTCATGAAAACATAATAGGTTCAGATCTGAAATCATGGCACTCGGGCCCTAGTGACAAGCAATAAGCATAGCAAAGTCATAGCAACATCAATCTCAGAACATAGTGGATACTAGGGATCAAACCCTAACAAAACTAACTTGATTACATGGTAAATCTCATCCAACCCATCACCGTCCAGCAAGCCTACGATGGAATTACTCACAGACGGTGGTGAGCATCATGAAATTGGTGAGGGAGGATGGTTGATGATGACGACGGCGAAAATCCCCCTCTCCGGTGCCCCGAACGGACTCCAGATCAGCCCTCCCGAGGGAGATTAGGGCTTGGCGGCGGCTCCATGTCGTAAAACGCGATGAAACTTTCTCTCTGATTTTTTCTCCCCGAGACGGAATATATGGAGTTGTAGTTGAGGTCGGTGGAGGTCCAGGGGCCCACGAGATAGGGGGCGTGCCCTATAGGGGGGCGCCCCCCTGTCTCGTGGACAGGGTGTGGTCCCCCTGGTGTATTTCTTTTGCCCAGAAATTCTTATTAATTCCAAAAAGTGCCTCCGTGGATTTTTAGGACATTCCGAGAACTTTTCTTTTCTACACATAAAACAACATCATGGCAGTTCTGCTGAAAACAGCATCAGTCTGGGTTAGTTTCATTCAAATCATGCAAGTTAGAGTCCAAAACAAGGGCAAAAGTGTTTGGAAAAGTAGATACGTTGGAGACGTATCACCCAACAGCTACTTCGGCCTGAATAAGTAGATGGTGAATGCTTGTCCACGGCTAGAAGTTGTTAAGCACTCCGTCTGTATTGAAGGTGCCCGCCGAGCCTTCGCCCACATGAAAGTGCATTTGGCGAAGATGGATGCGGAGAAGCTCGTGACGGAGGGACCGCCGGAGGGCAAGGCGCATCACCACCCCGAGAAGTACTATGACGGCGTTATGAAAGGCGCCTGCCTTGTGGCGGAGGAATGTGCCAAGGATGTAATATTTGAGTGAATGTACTAATGTCATCCTGTAATATGAGAACGAGGTCGTGTGTGCTATATAACACTTGTTGATTTAAAATATTACCTTATGTGCGACCGCTTATAAAATTCTGAAAGTTGGCCAGTCGTCGGCTTCCGCCCCCGTGTAACTAGTACTGGGGTGTTCGTGGTAAACCCAAACACTCTTTATCCAAATTTTTGGTCCTTGAAGGAGGTGTTTAGCGCAACGAATAAGGCAATCAGACTATGCGGCTTTATCACTCTCACTTAGCCATAGAAGTCTACAATTTTAAATTCCGGCAAAGCCCCTAGTATTCAGAAGACCGAACTTGGGGCGCTATACACGCCTAAATCGGACAAGGCCGATTCCTCGCCTGAAGCGGAAAAAATTAAGGATTTAAGACCTCTCGAACAGCGACCAGCTCTCGCCGCATCATGACAGTCAGTTTTCGGCTTTCTCTACTAAGGTGCTCGTCCGGAAGAACCGGGACACAATCGCAGTAGTTCTCCCTGCGCTACCTTAGCCGATATAGCGGAACGTAAGGTACCAAAACAAGGGAGCCGGGCAAACCCAACTATTGACCCAAGACATGATTCAGAGCTGATGCATATAATGCTATAAGTTCGGGGTGCCGCACTGTCGAAAGTGTTCGGACTTTTCTTGTCGTGTTATGGGGTACAATGAAGCCACAGGCGAACTGAATGTACCAAAGTGTATGGGTGCAATTTGTATTAAATAAGGAGTGGAGGGAAAATATTAAGAAAATAGTAATAAGCTGATGTTGTATATTTTCCCATTTGTTATTTAAGTAATACGTCAAAGCGTATGTTTACAAGTAATGCAATAAGAAAAAAAATAGGACTATTTGACATGTCCTATCCAAGGACAGGCTGCATGTGGGTATGTAAAACAGGTATAATGATCGTTAATAGAGACCACCTGGGTATTCCTTGTACGCAAAGCCTCTTGCCTCCTTGGTTTTTCCTTCCCGTGACGAGTTCGATGATCAGGTTATCTGTGGGGGCTTCCCGAAAGTAGGGTCCTGAAAAGAAAGAAGATGATAAAGGTACGCGGGTCTCGTGACCGTTGAGCCGTACTGTGGACCACCTCTCCGTCGTGCCTCAACCTATGCCCATGGTATTTTGAGTGCGTAATTGTGTACGTGTTGCACAAATTTCGCCGCTTGACTGGGACTAGGATGGAGGCCGAATTGCTAGTCGAGCTCTTAGCGTGCTGGACGATCCTGTTGTAGAGTGCTCCAGACTCACTTGACGGTGTCCGGGGTTTTATTGCCGAGTTGGCGGTCTGCTTTGTACTTCTGCTGTGAGGGCCACAGTGTGCTCCTCCGTACGGAGAGAGCGGTCTGTGTTTCCATTGACTGTTATAACCCCGCGAGGTCCTGGCATCTTGAGCTTGAGGTATGCGTAGTGTGGTACCGCATTGAATCGAGCAAATGCGGTTCGTCCTAGTAGGGCATGATAGCCACTACGGAAGGGGACGATATCGAAGATTAACTCCTCGCTTCGGAAGTTGTCCGGAGATCCGAAGACCACCTCCAGTGTTATTGAGCCCGTACAATAGGCCTCTACCCCTGGGATTACGCCTTTAAAGGTGGTTTTGGTGGGTTTGATCCTTGAGGGATCGATGCCTATTTTGCACACTGTGTCCTGGTAAAGCAGGTTCGGGCTGCTGCCACCGTCCATGAGGACTCACGTGAGGTGGAATCCGTCAATGATTGGGTCGAGGACCAATGCGGCTGAACCGCCATGACGGATACTGGTAGGATGGTCCCTGTGGTCAAAGGTGATCGGGGAGGATGACCATGGGTTGAACTTTGGGGCGACTAGCTCCATCGCATAGACGTCCCTTAGTGCACGCTTCCGTTCCCGCTTGGGAATGTGGGTGACATAGATCATGTTTACCGTTTTCACTTGGGGAGCAAATTTCTTCTGTCCCCCTGTGTTCGGCCGCCGGGGCTCCTCGTCGTCCTCGCTATGCAGCCCCTTGTCCTTGTTTTTGCCATTCAACTTGCCGGCCTGTTTAAACACTCAGCATTCTCTTTTATTGTGGTTGGCTGGTTTATCAGGGGTGCCGTGAATTTGAAACGAGCGGTATAGTATGCGGTCCAGACTGCACTATCCTGGATTGTTTCTTTTAAATCGCTTTTTCCGCTGACCGCACTTGGAGCCGCTGAATTCGGCATTGATTGTTGTGTCTTCGGTGTTGTCGCCATTATTCCGATGCTTATTTCTGTTGCGCCGTGGCTTGCCATTGCTGTCGCGGATATCTGAAGTGCCAGAGATTCTTGGCGTGATGCTACTACGAGCCAGCTAGTTGTCCTCGCCCGCGCAAAAGTGGGTCATGAGTGTCGTAAGGGCTGCCATGGACTTCAACTTCTCTTGGTCGAGGTGTTGGGCGAGCCACTCTTCGTGGATGTTATGCTTAAAGGCCGCTAGGGCTTCGGCATACGGACAGTCGATGATTTGGTTCTTTTTAGTTAGGAACCTAGTCCAAAATTTCCTGGCTGACTCTCCGGGCTGTTGGGTTATGTGACTCAAGTCATCAGCGTATGGTGGTCGCACGTAAGTGCCCTGGAAGTTGTCAAGGAATGCGTCCTCAAGTTTTCCCAACTGCCAATGGAGTTTGCCGGCAGGCTATTCAGCCAATGTCGAGCCGGTCCTTTGAGCTTAAGGGGAAGATACTTGATGGCGTGTAGATCATCACCACGGGACATATGAATGAGGAGAAGGAAATCTTCAATCCATACCACGGGATCTGTTGTGCCATCGTATGATTCGATGTTTACGGGTTTAAACCCTTCTTGGAATTCATGATCGATTACTTCATCAGTGAAGCAGAGGGGTGTGCGGCGCCTCTATGCCGGGCTATGTCTCGATGCAGTTCGAATGAGTCTGGTCTGTTGTGTTCGGCCCGGCCGGACTTGTTGCTAGTGTATCCGGCATGTCGGTCATCATCACACGTTGTGGCACGCCCCCGTGATCCGTAGATCGATCTTGACTGTCCTGCTTTGTTTTCCAATATGTCTCGCAGGTCCTGCGTATTGCCCCGGGTGTTAGTGTTTCTGTTTGATGTGCGGTGGGGTGCAGGTGGTTGTTCGGGCTGACACGCCACTTTGTCTCGGCCACGAGGTGGCCGGTACGCCTTGGTATGCGCTTGTATTGTAGGCTCTAGCGCCTCCTCTTCAAGTTAAGGTAGCAACCTGCGCTTCGGGTAACTTTTGGTTGGGCGCTCGAGTCCGTATTCCTCAATTGCCAGGACCTCAGTCCATCTGTTTGTTAGCAGATCTTGATCAGCTTGGAGCTGATGTTGTTTCTTCTTTAGGCTTTTTGCAGTGGCTATAAGCCGGTGCTTGAAGCGCTCCTGCTCGACGCGATCCTCATGCACGACAAATTCATCGTCGCCGAGGCTCACCTCGTCTTCGGAGAGAGGCATATAATAGTCGTCCTCCAAGTCTCCTTCTGTTGCCTGTTCGTCTGGGCTAGCTTTCCCGTCCTCCTCCTGGGCCTGCTCAAAGTTAGGATGGTCGGGGTTATCTTCGTCGTCGGCACCTTCCGGATTGCTATCGTCTCCTGTGCCGGCATTGCTGTGGCGGGTCTTAGAGCGGCGCTGATGACGCCCATGCTTTGACTGCTTCCCTGAGGGATTATCCTCTGTTGCCTCTTTGCCATTGTTTTCCTTGGGAGTATCCACCATATATATATATATATCGTATGATGAGGTGGCTGTCCAGCGCCCGCTGGGCAGCTGTTCCTTTTCTTCTCCTGCATCATCGTCCATAAACGTTGATGTCTTTGGAGTCGTAGTCAAGCATGTCGGTTAAGTCATCGAAAGTGGCTATTAAGTGGGTGATGGGTGGGTAACGATTTTCTTCGTCGTCCGCTTCCCACTCGAGCCGAACATAGTTCAGCCAAGGGTCTCCTGATAAAGAGAGAGACCTCAATGAATTTAGCACGTCACCCAAGGGTGAGTATTGAAAAATATCCGCGGAGGTAAACTCCATGATCGGTGCCCAATCCGATTCGATAGGCACGGACGCACGCGGTCCGGATCCTAGGGCCGAAGACAAGTCCGGGGTTCCGGTGACACAGATTTCCTTAGAGGTGGAGTCTGTGTTCGGCTCCAACACTGATGAGAGTGCGGCCTCCGTGGCGGGGTCCATCCACCCATCCTCGAATGGTGCAATCTACTGCGGATTAGAGGCCGGAGCAGCTGCAGGTGCGATAGTCCGAATACCGTCCGAGGGTAGATCTAAGTCGTGCCCGTCGTGGTTGTTAGGTGCTCCTGACGCAGGCCCGAATCCGGCGAAGATCAAGTCCCCGCGGATGTCGGCCGTGTAGTTCAAATTTCCAAAGCTGACCTGATGGCCAAGGGCGTAGCTGTCGATCTGCTCCAGATGGCCAAGCGAGTAGGCCCACAGTGCGAAGCCGCTGAATACGAAGATCTATCCAGGAAGAAAAGTCTCACCCTAGATTGCATCGTTGTTGATGATTGGAGGAGCCATCGATCCTTATAGCGATGACATAGTGGATTTCTCAATGAAAGCACCAATGTCGGTGTCAAAACCGGCGGATCTCGGGTAGGGGGTCCCGAACTGTGCGTCTAAGGCTAATGGTAACAGGAGGCTGGGGACACGATGTTTACCCAGGTTCGGGCCCTCTCGATGGAGGTAATACCCTACTTCCTGCTTGATTGATCTTGATGATATGAGTATTACAAGAGTTGATCTACCACGAGATCGTAGAGGCTAAACCCTAGAAGCTAGCCTATGATTATGATTGTTGTTGTCCTACGGACTAAACCCTCCAGTTTATATAGACACCGGAGGGGGCTAGGGTTACATAGAGTCGGTTATAGAGAAGGAGATCTACATATCTGAATCGCCAAGCTTGCCTTCCACGCCAAGGAGAGTCCTATCCGGACACGGGGCGAAGTCTTCAATCTTGTATCTTCATAGTCCAACAGTCCGGCCAAAGTATATAGTCCAGCTGTCTGAATACCCCCTAATCCAGGACTCCCTCAGCCCCCAAGTGGTTTGTGGCATTGCGCCGATCAAAGGGGAACCGACAACTATGATTCGAATACGATCAGGAAGCCCCCCAATGACCAAAGTATTTAACGCCTCTTATTTCGAATACGATCTTTAAGCCGGACCAAAAGGGATTAAGCTATGATTCGAATACGATCAAGCGCCCAAATGATCAAAATGTTTGAACGACTATGATTCAAATATGACCAGGAAGCCGTGCCAAAGGGGTTAAGCTATGATTCGAGTACGATCAAGCCCCCAATGATCTAAATGTTTAATGACTCTGATTCAAATATGATCAGTAAGTCGGACCAAAAGGGGTTAAGCTATGATTCGAATATGATCAAGCCCCCAAATGATCAAAATGTTTGAATGACTATGATTTGAATACGATTAGGAAGCCATGCCAAAGGGGTTAAGCTATGATTCGAATACGATCAAGCCCCCAATGGTCATTGAAGCAGGGTACCTATGTTTGAGTTGTGCTTTGCAACAGACTCTCTTTGGTCCCTTTAATTTTTCTGAGAACTCGAACTTGTGAGTAATGAATTCTTCTTGAACCGGGCGTTGAGCCGGATATTGAAAGCTTCAGAGTTTTATGGGAGACAGATTTCCCTTGAGCCAGATTTTTAACCGGATATTGAGCTTCAATGCTTTGCGAGAGACAGATTTATCTTGAACCGGATTTTGAACCGGCATTCTTCATTTTGAGCCGGAAATTTTCTGACGGCCTTTAAATTTTCATCAATATAGCATTAGCCTCCGGCACCGGGTTATCTTCCCTCCACTGACCCATAGATCTTGAATCTGTCTTTAATCTGGCAATCATTTACTGAGCCATGTGATCATAGCCCCCGAGTCTCAAGACGACTCGATGAGTTGGCTTAAGATTCTCCATAGTTGACCGTGATATAAACCAGTATAATCATTCAACAGCTCAATGATATAACAATCCTGATGCGGAGCATCCCTCGACCATCACCATGGACGTCACACCACGACCGCAAGGTTGGAGAGGACCCTTGACAAGAGCTCGCGGTGCACCAACGAGAACAAGGTTAATTCTGTCCTCTTCGGGTCTCGTTCGGAATCGCATATGAATCGGATTCTACCTCAAATGGATTTGTTGTGCCTTCTTAGGTATCAAGGACTTAACCACGAAGAAGCTAGGAGGGAGACTCATGCACTCATCAAGGAAGGAGAAGAATGGAAGCATCGAGACGTGCGAGGAGACAGAGTTCCCGGACACGAAGCCTCGGGAAGGGCCAAGCCCCCTGGACAACCCGGGTGCCCGGTCGCGTTAACCCTGGGCGCCGCCCAAGCCTGCCCCGAGTGCCCGGTCCCAAGGCCCGAGGTGCCTGGGCGATCGTCGTGCTATCGCTTGGGCCGCACCCGGGGTGCCCGGCCCCATGGCCCCGGGTGCTCGGCCGCCTACCTGGGCCGGTCCAGCTCGCCCTGGGTGCCCAGGCTCTCATCCCCCAGGTGCCCGGGCCACGCCCCCCGGGTGCTCGGCCTCCCCCACCTGGTGCCGACTTGGGGTGCCCCGGGTGCCCGGCCCTCCTATAGCCACAACCCGACGCATCCCTGACCACCCCGGGTGCCCGGGCCTCACACCCCCGGGTGCTCGGACACCATAGGCTGTGCCTGCGTGCACTATGGGCATAATGACCCTTGTACCCCTGTTTCCCTCACATTTCGTCCCTAGGCTATAAGTACTCTCCCCCTAGCTCATCGAGAGGGATAGCAAAGTAGATGAGATACATTAGTGAGCTTTGCTCCTTGTACCCACTCCTGTAGGAGATCATGACCTCCTATGGAGAAGATCCCTAGTGGATTTAAGCCCCCATCTTGGGAAGGATCCCCATCATAGGATCATCAAGACCTCTCTCCTCATAGGATTGGGATGAACTACTACCTTGTATCTTTCCTTTGTTGTCCTTGGATTCATTGTGACCTCTTGTGTGTTCTTGGATCTAGCATATGTGTGATTGGATCAAGTCAATTTGAGTGTTCCTCTTGTTTTCCCTCTTTGTGTTCTTCTTGTTCTAGGGGATTTCCCCTCCAATTCGTGAAGGTCTCCCTCTAGGGTTCCACCCTACAACATCTTAGTATCAAAGCCATGGTTTCTCATGAAATTGGAGCCCCCTTCTTGTTCTCTAGCCTAATTTTGTTGTGTTCTTCCACAATTTCGAAAATTCCCCACCAAAAATAGCCCCGGATTTTTTTGTGATTTGTTGGACTCCAAGATAGGGTCCCACCATCGCTTTCCGGAACTTAACCCATTTTGCTACATTTAGCATTTGTGGTTGCTTGAGTGGTGACTTGAGTCTCCTAAGGTGTTTCAGCTACTTAGGGACGGTTGCTTCGTCATCAACCACCGTCACCACTTCCGCGTTGCTAACTCCGGAACCACCAACGCATTCCGCTACCACCATTTGAAATTTTCCTTTGAGATTTTGAGTTTGCGGTTTTTATGTTTCCTAGGGTGTTTCGGCTAACTAGGAACGGTTCGACATTGACAACACCACCGCTCACCTTAGTCAAGGATTCGACATTGACCGCTTCATCATTTTGACAACTTAACCGTAAGCAAGAACGCTAACCTCCATACCACCTTGGTATCGTGGTATCCCTTCATTGTACATTCTTGCCATTACATTGTTAACCCCTTAGCCCATTTTGCGCCACTTGCCTATCGAGACTAGCCATTGAGTATTGCGGGCAACGTTACCTGTGCACATTAGTGATCCGTACCTTCCATTGCATACATACCATATCATATTGGTATCATCTTGGTATCATGAGCAAGGTTGATTCACATCTTGGAGTCCCATTCCCCCATTTGCTAGCTTGATTTTGTTGTTTTCGTCCAAACTCAAAAATTCCCCACAAAAATAGCCCCCAAAATTTTTCTTGCAATTTGTTTGATCTTGTGAGATTTGGTTGTTTTGGTACATGGATTTGATGTTTGGCAAGTGGATCTAGACCCTCCCCCAACAATCCCCACCCTTCCCACCATGAAATCCACCGAATTTTGCTTTTCCCCCAAAATTTCCGCCCAAATCATCCACCACCGGGTGCCCGCACCTCGACCACCGGCCGCCCACACCCCCGGGCCATTTCCCCCCGACCACTTACTTCTTACCTTGCTTTTGCATTGATAGCTCGAGCCATTTTGCGTTGCTTACCCATTGAGACTAGCAAGTTGAGAATTGTCGGGCCACGTTATTGCACCGTAGTGATCGTGTTATCATCTTTGTGCCATAAGTCTCTCCCGTGCATATCTTATATACTTGTATCCTCTCATACTCAGCTCGAGCTTTGCATAAAAAAAGCTTTTAAGCAAAAGAGGAGAAACAAAGAGCTTGTAAGCAATAGCATTGAGCCATTTGCGTAGTTACATCATCTTGGTCATCACATACATAGCATAATTGGGATTGAAGACGGCATGTTTCTCTCATAGGTTGGTGCGCAAGCGTATCTTTACCATTTGAGCAATCGTGCTAGCGTCTCTCTAGCATTCGCACAACAAGAGCATTTTCCGTGGTCGCACATTTTGAGCTCACTCCTTGGTTGTGCGGATCACATCTGTCTTTCGTGCGTGTGTTCCTAGTGATATCTTAGGGTTTGATCTATTTGCTTTACTGGCATTTTTGTGAACCTTCTCAACCTTATCGATATCTTGACTAACATTTGCTTGAAATTTTTGCTACCATCCTAACCGAGCTCCTCCATAAGCCTCTTATTTGTAGGTGTGAGAAACAAACCCGGTTCCAATTCCCCTATTGTGGCATTATATTGAGTGAAACTTGTTACATCCTCAATCCTCGGAAAAGGTAACTTTGGTATTGTTCTCTCATTTTCTTACTCACCCACTTGGTTATGATGGATAGGCCAAACTCGTCGGCGAACCCACTTTTCGAGGAGCAAGGTGATGATTTCAGATTCGTCTCCAAGAACCACTTATTCATCACGCAACAAGCGCTTCATCAAGAAAGCAAAGCATTGGATGAACGCTTGGAGGAACTCGCCTCCGACCTTCATCAATCGAAAACAAGGAACCGAGACTACATTGACGCCAAGTTCACCACACAAATGGAAGAGCCCCGCAACATGATCGTGCGATGCCCGTCTTCCTCCACTGCTTCTTCAAGATGACGCCACTCAAGTCACCGTACAAGTCGACAACCTTCGGACTACTCCTCTTATGATGCAAGTCCTCCACAAGCTCGCTTTCCTCACCATGATGTTCCTCAAGAAGATGACGCCATCCGTCAAGAACAAGCACTCAAAGCACAACAAGATCTACGTGAGGTCACTAGAGCCGTTGAAGAGCACAACCACCAAGTGCGAGAACAAGAGGAAGCTCTTTGTCACGAGATACAAGAAGAAGTCGCTCGACGCGAAGAGCAACAAGAAAGGTGCAACCAAGCGCATATCCCTCGTCCTCCTCCAAGACAAGAGTGATAACCCGCAAGTATACGGGATAATTGTAGCCTCTTTTGATAAGTAAGAGTGTCGAACCCAACGAGGAGCTAAAGGTAGAACAAATACCCTGTCAAGTCCTATCTGCCACTGATACGACTCTACGCATGCTTAGCGTTCGCTTTACCTAGAACAAGTATGAAACTAGAAGTACTTTGTAGGTGTGATAGGATAGGTTTGCAAGAATATAAAGAACGCGTAAATATAAACTAGGGGCTGTTTAGATAAAGAAGCAATAAAGTAAATATAGAGAGTGTGGAAAAGTTGTGGTAGGAGTTGTGGAATTGTCCCTAAGCAATTGACTATGTTACTAGACCGGTAATCACTATTGCAATTCTATTTGAGGGAGAGGCATAAGCTAACATACTTTCTCTACTTGGATCATATGCACTTATGATTGGAACTCTAGCAAGCATCCGCAACTACTAAAGATTCATTAAGGTAAAACCCAACCATAGCATTAAAGCATCAAGTCCTCTTTTATCCCATACGTAAATAACCTACTTACTCGGGTCTATGCTTCTGTCACTCACGCCACCCACCATAAGAAAATCATAAACATATTGCAAACCCTACAGCGGGAATCCCTCATGCTTGGGCGACACGGAGAGCACCATAGGACAGCACCAATAATAAAAGATGCAACTCAAACCAATCATAGCGATTCATCAATCACCGATAGGACAACGAAAATCTACTCAGACATCATAGGATGGCAACACATCATTGGATAATAATATGAAGCATAAAGCACCATGTTCAAGTAGAGGGTACAGCAGGTTGCGGGAGAGTGGACCACTAAATATAGGTGGGGGAAGGTGATGGAGATGTTGGTGAAGATGGCGGAGGTTTTGGTGAAGATCGCGGTGATGATGATGGCCCCGGGCAGTGTTCCGGCGCCACCGGAAGCAAGGGGGAGTGGGCCCCCTTCTTCTTCTTCTTCCTTGACCTCCTCCCTGGATGGGAGAAAGGTTTCTCCTCTGGTCCTTGGCTCCCATGGCGTGGGAGGGGCGAGAGCCCCTCCGAGATTGGATCTATCTCTCTGTTTCTGCGTTCTAAGATTCTACCCCTTCACCGTTTCTTTAATATCCGGAGATCCGTAACTTCGATTGGGGTGAATCTTTCGCCTAGATTTTTCTCATAAAATTAGCTTTCTTGCGGCAAAAGAAGGGCATCAACTGCCTTATGGGTGGCCCACGAGAGTGCCAGGCACGCCCAGGGGGTGTGGGCACCCCCTGTCTCGTGGCCACCTCGGACACCATTTCACGTTGATTCTTCCTCTGGAAAATCCCAAATATTCCAAAATATTTCTCCGTCCATTTTTATCCCATTTGGACTCCGTTTGATATTGGTTTTCTGCAAAACATAAAACATGCAACAAACAGGAACTGTCACTGAGCACTGGATCAATATGTTAGTCCGAAACATAGTATAAAAACTTGCCAAAAGTATATGAAAGTTGAAGTATATTGGCATGGAACAATCAAAAATTATAGATATGAAGGAGACGTATCAAAGAGCGACACCAAGCAGGACAAGTGATTCAAGACCCTCCTCCATGCCAAGAGCGACATCTCGAGGAACGAGCATTTGAGGACCTTCCTTTGTGGCAATAGCGACATCAAAACCGCTACTATGATGAAGAACTCCGCTACGGAAAGCTCAAGTTCACCATGCCCAAGTTCTCCGGAAGCAATGATCCCGAAGAATAACTCTCATGGGCCTTGAAGGTGGACAAGATTTTCTGCCTTCACAACTACGATGAAGAAAAGAAGATCGCCATGGCCTCCCTCGAGTACCAAGACTACATCCTCATTTGGTGGGAACAAGTGATCGAGCGACGACATACAAGAGGCGAACCACCAATCACAACTTGGGAAGAAATGAAGGAAGTCATGAGATCTCGCTTCGTGCCTACTCACTACACCCGTGACCTATTCAAGAAGTTGCAACTCCTCAAGCAAGGCACAAAGACGGTGGAAGAATACTACCAAGAAATGGAGATTGCCATGATACGAGCCAATGTCAAGGAAGACGACGAGCAAACAATGGCACGCTTCTTGAACAGCCTCAACCACCCAATCAAGCGGATTGCCGACTTCCAACCATACTCAAACCTTCTTGAGCTAGTTCATCAAGCGACCAAGGCTGAGCGACAAGTGCAAGATGACTTCAAATACGCCAAGTACTCGTCCAAGACCTACGGCTCCTACTTTCAAGCTCCCGTGGCTTTGGCACCTCCTACCTCAACGAGAGCATCACCAAGTACCGGCGAAAAGTCAAGTTCCAAGCAAGCTACATCTTCCTCGACTCATCCTCCGGCAAGCACCTACAAATCCAGGACTCCCTCATCTTCGGCGCCTCCCAATGACCCCGTCAAGACAAGTTCATTCAAGTGCTTCGCATGTGGTGCTCGAGGTCACAAGTCCTTCGAATGCACCAACAAGCGAACAATGATCTTCAACGATGATGGCACATACGACTCGATGAGTGAAGAAGAAATGGAAGCCATTGAGCACATGCCATGTGATACGTCTCCAACGTATCTATAATTTTTGATTGTTCCATGCTATTATATTACATGTTTTGGATGTTTAATGGGCTTTACTATGCACTTTTATATTATTTTTGGGACTAACCTATTAACCGGAGGCCTAGTCCAAATTGTTGTTTTTTGCCTACTTCAGTGTTTCGCAGAAAAGGAATATCAAACGGAGTCCAAACGGAATGAAACCTTCAGGAGAGTTATTTTTGGAACAAACGCAATCCAAGAGACTTGGAGTGGATGTCAGGGAAGCAACGAGGTAGCCATGAGGGTCCAGGGCGCGCCCTACCCGCCTGGGCGCGGCCCCCACCCTCGTGGGCCCCTCGTGGCTCCCCTCACTGACTTCTTTCGCCTATATATACACATATACCCCAAAAACATCCAGGAGCACAATAGATCGGGAGTTCCGCCGCCACAAGCCTCTGTAGCCACCAAAAACTAATCGGATCACTGTTCTGGCACCCCGCCGGAGGGGGGATCCCTCACCGGTGGCCATCTTCATCATCCGGCACTCTCCATGATGAGGAGGGAGTAGTTCACCCTCGGGGCTGAGGGTATGTACCAGTAGCTATGTGTTTGATCTCTCTCTCTCTCTCTCTCTCTCTCTCTCTCTCTCTCTCTCTCTCGTGTTCTTGATTTGGCACGATCTTGATGTATCGCAAACTTTGCTGTTATAGTTGGATCTTATGATGTTTCTCCCCCTCTACTCTCTTGTAAACGATTGAGTTTTCCCTTTGAAGTTATCTTATCGGATTGAGTCTTTAAGGATTTGAGAACACTTGATGTATGTCTTGCGTGGGATACCCGTGGTGACAATGGGGTATTCTATTGATCCACTTGATGTATGTTTTGCTGATCAACTTGCGGGTTCCGTGACCTTGGGAATGTATGCATAGGGGTTGGCACATGTTTTTGTCTTGACTCTTCGGTAGAAACTTTGGGGCAATCTTTCAAGTACTTTGTGTTGGTTGAATAGATGAGTCTGAGATTGTGTGATGCATATCGTTTAATCATGCCCACGGATACTTGAGGTGACATTGGAGTATCTAGGTGACATTAGGCTTTTGTTTGATTTGTGTATTAATGTGTTATTCTAGTATGAACTCTATGATAGATCGAACGGAAAGAATAGCTTCGTGTTATTTTACTACGGACTCTTGAATAGATCGATCAGAAAGGATAACTTTGAGGTGGTTTTGTACCCTACAATAATCTCTTCGTTTGTTCTCCGCTATTGGTGACTTTGGAGTGACTCTTTGTTGCATGTTGAGGGATAGTTATATGATCCAGTTATGTTATTATTGTTGAGAGAACTTGCACTAGTGAAAGTATAAACCTTAGGCCTTGTTTCCTAGCATTGCAATACCGTTTATGCTCGCTTTTATCATTAGTTACCTTTCTGTTTTTATAATTTCATATTACAAAAACCTATATCTATGATCCATATTGCACTTGTCTCACCATCTCTTCGCCGAACTAGTGCACCTATACAATTTACCATTGTATTGGGTGTGTTGGGGACACAAGAGACTCTTTGTTATTTGGTTGCAAGGTTGTTTGAGAGAGACCATCTTCATCCTATGCCTCCCACTGATTGATAAACCTTAAGTCATCCACTTGAGGGAAATTTGCTACTGTCCTACAAACCTCTGCACTTGGAGGCCCAACAACGTCTACAAGAAGAAGGTTGCGTAGTAGACATCAAGCTCTTTTTTGGCGCCGTTGACGGGGAGGTGAGTGCTTGAAGGTATATATTTAGATCTTGCAATCGAATCTTTTAGTTTCTTGTTTTATAACGAGTTTAATCTATAAAATAAAACTACAAAAAATGGAATTGAGTTTGCCTCATACGCTTCATCTTTTTAATATCTTTCGTGATAAGGATGGTAAGGAAAATTGTGCTCAAGTGCTAGAAGAAGAAGTCTATAAAAATTTTGGCACTAAATCTTTGAATGATGAGCATGACTGCAGTGTTGTTAGTAAGTATGAATTCTTTGAATACCCATGATGCTAATGATATGCAAAGCCACAAGCGTGGGGATGCTGTGTTTGATGAATATGATTTTTTTTGTCCCCCAAGTTTTGATGAGAATATTTATTATGATGAAAGCATGCCTCCTATTTATGATGATTATATTGATGAAAGTGGGTTTCAAAGAGTGTCAACTTTAGGAAGTAATGATCCCACTATTTTGGAGGATGTTGAATATTATTGTGATAATTATGAAAGTGGATTTGGAGAGGTCATGACTTTATTTAGTGATGAATCCACTATTTCGGAAGAGGTTCCAATTGATTATGAGAACAAAGTTGCTATCTATGATGATTATTGTGATGACTTGTATGCTATTAAGAATAATGATAACCATGAAACTTGTCATCTTGATTTTAATTTTCAATTGGATTATGCCTCACATGATAGTTATTTTGTTGAGTTTGCTCCCACTATTATTCATGAGAAGAAACTTGCTTTTGTGGAGAGTAATAAAATTTCTATGCTTATAGATCATGAAAAGAATTCTTTGTGTGATGGCTATATTGTTGAATTCATTCATGATGCTACTGAAAATTATTATGAGGGAGTAACACATGCTTGTAGGAATTGCAATAATATCAAGTTTCCTCTCTATGTGCTTAAAATCTTGAAGTTGTGCTTGTTTTGCCTTCCTATGCTAGTTGATTATTGTTCCCATAAGTTGTTTGCTCACAAAATCCCTATGCATAGGAAGTGGGTTAGACTTAAATGTGCTACTCATATTCTTCACGATGCTCTCTTTATGTTTCAATTCTTATCTTTTATGTGAGCATCATTGAAATCATCATGCCTAGCTAGGGGCGTTAAATGTTAGCGCTTGTTGGGAGGCAACCCAATTCTATTTCTGTTACTTTGCTTTTGCTCCTGTTTAGTAATAAATAATTCATCTAGCCTCTGTTTAGATGTGTTTTTATGTTTTATTTAGTGTTTGTTCCAAGTAGAACCTTTGGGAAGACTTGGGTGATGTCTATGCGATCTTGCTGTAAAAAACAGAAACTTTTGCGCTCACGAGATTAGCTGCCATTTTATACTGGAGAGTCATTTGAGGTTGATCCTTTTTGCATATGATTAACATACAAATTCCTCAGGTCCACCAATTTATTTCAGAATTTTTGGAGTTACATAAGTATTCGAATGATACAGATTACTACAGACTGTTCTGTTTTTGACAGATTTTGTTTTCTATATGTTGTTTGCTTATTTTGATAAATCTATGAGTAGTATCGGAGGGTATGAACCATATAGAAGTTTGAATACAGTAGGTATTACACTAATATGAATTTAGAATGAGTTCACAACAGTACCGAAGTGGTGGTTTTATTTTCTTATACTAACGGAGCTTGCGAGTTTTCTATTAGTTTTGTGTTGTGAAGTTTTCAAGTTTTGGGTAAAGATTCGATGGACTATGGAATAAGGAGTGGCAAGATCCTAATATTGGGGATTCCCAAGGCACCCCAAGGTAATATTCAAGGACAACCAAGAGCCCAAGCTTGGGGATGCCCCGGAAGGCACCCCCTCTTTCGTCTTCGTTCATCGGTAACTTTACTTGGAGCTATATTTTTGTTCACCACATGATATGTGTTTTTCTTGGAGCATCATTTTATTTTGTTAGTATTTTCTTTATGTTATTTATAATAATGTTTTGCATCTTTATTTTCAGTAAAAATGTCAAGGATAGCCTTTACCATGCTTATTTTGCAAGTGTACATGTTGCTGTTTCAAAACAGAAAGTTTACCGCTGTTGCAAAAATTCCCTAGAAAAGTCAGAGAATGATATAATATTGAAACTTTTTGCATATTGAGCTCTGATAAATCTTCTACAGTGTAGTATTTTTCTCATAATTTTTGGGGTTAGGTAAGTATGATGAATCTTGCATTCTTTACAGACTATGCTGTTTTGGTAGATTGCTGTTATGTTTGCATTGTTTGCATATGTTTGCTTGTTTAATGATTCTATTTGAGAATAGGAGTATTAAATATGCATAGACATTTAGTATGCAATGTTGAATAATAATTTTATTTATTTGTTACAGTAGAAAATGATAAGGTTTTTGCATTGGTTTATACTAACTTATTTCACGAGTTCTTGTTGAGTTTGGTGTGAATGAAGCTTTCGAGATTTAGGAAACCGAGATATAAAAGGAATTAAGAAGACACAAAAGCTCAAGCTTGGGGATGCCCAAGGCACCCCAAGATTATATTTCAAGAAGTCTCAAGCATCTAAGCTTGGGTATGCCCCGGTAGGCATCCCACCTTTCTTCTTCAACAATTATCAGTTAGTATCGGTTGAACCTAAGTTTTTGCTTCTTCACATGATGTGTGCTATCCTTGAAATGTCATTTTGTTTTATTTTGTTTTGCTTGCTGTTTGAATAAAATCCCAATATCTGAAATTCTTAAATGTTAGAGAGCCTTCACATAGTTGCACAATTATTAGAATACTCTATGTGCTTCACTTATATCTTTTGGAGTAGTTTGTCATTTCCTCTAGTGCTTCACTTATACCTTTTTAGAGCACGGTGGTGGTTTTATTTTGTAGAAATTATTGATCTTTCATGCTTCACTTATATTATTTTGAGAGTATTTTAGAATAGCATGGTAATTTGCTTTGTTTATGAAATTAGTCCTAATATGATGGGCATCCAAGTTGGGTATAATAAAAATTATCATATAGAGTGCATTGAACACTATGATAAATTTGATACCCGATAATTGTTTTGAGATACAGAGGTGGTAATATTAGAGTCATGCTAGTTGGGTAATTATGAAATTGAGAAATACTTGTGTTAAAGTTGGCAAGTCCCGTAGCATGCACGTATGGTAAAAGTTGTGTAATAAATTTGTAGCATGGGGTGCTCTTTGATTGACTTCCTTATGTGTGGAGGTCGGGATCGCGCGATGGTTAACTCCTACCAACCCTTCCCTTAGGGGCATGCGTAGTAGTACTTTGCTTCTAGGGCTAATAAACTTTTGCAATAAGTATATGAGTTCTTTATGACTAATGTGAGTCCATGGATTATACAGACACTCACCTATCATCATTGCTAGCCTCTATGGTACCGTGCATTGCCCTTTCTCACCTTGAGAGTTGGTGCAAGCTTCGCCGGTGCATCCAAACCCCGTGATAAGATATGCTCTATCACACATAAAACTCCTTATATCTTCCTCAAAACAGCCACCATACCTACCTATTATGGCATTTCCATAGCCATTCCGAGATATATTGCCATGCAACTTTCCACCGCTCCGTTTACTATGACAAGTTACATCATTGTCATATTGCTTTTGCATGCTCATGTAGTTGACATCGTATTTGTGGAAAAGCCACCTTCACAATTCTTGCATACATGTCGCTCTTGATTCATTGCATATCCCGATACACCGACGGAGGCATCCACATAGAGTCATATTTTGTTCTAAGTATTGAGTTGTAATTCTTGAGTTGTAAATAAATAGAAGTGCGATGATCTTCATTATTAGAGCATTGTCCCAAGTGAGGAAAGGGTGATGGAGACTATGATTCCCCCACAAGTCAGGATGAGACTCCGGACTTTATGAAAAATAAAAGAGGCCAAAGAAGCCCAAATAAAAAAAGGCCAAAGAAGCCCACCAAAAAAATGAGAGAAAAAGAGAGAAGGGACAATGTTACTATCCCTTTTCCACACTTGTGCTTCAAAGTAGCACCATGATCTTCATGATAGAGAGTCTCTTATGTTGTCACTTTCATATACTAGTGGGAATTTTTCATTATAGAACTTGGCTTGTATATTCCAATGATGGGCTTCCTCAAAATGCCCTAGGTCTTCTTGAGCAAGCAAGTTGGATGCACACCCACTTAGTTTCTTTTATTGAGCTTTCATACATTTATAGCTCTAGTGCATCCGTTGTATGGCAATCCCTACTCCTCGTGTTGACATCAATTGATGGGCATCTCCATGGCCCGTTGATTAGCCTCATCAATGTGAGAATTTCTCCTTTTTTGTCTTCTCCACACAACCTCTATCATCATATTCTATTCCACCCATAGTGCTATTTCCATGGCTTATGCTCATGTATTGTGTGAGAGTTAAAAAAGCTGAAGCATGTTAAAAAGTATGAACCAATTGCTTGGCTGAAACTGGGGTTGTGCATGATGGGAGTATTTTGTGTGACGAAAATGAAGCATAGCCTAACTATATGATTTTGTAGGGATAAGCTTTCTTTGGCTATGTTATTTTGATAAGACATGCTTACTTGTTAGTATGCTTGAAGTATTACTTTGTTTATGTCAATATGAACTTTTATTTTGGATCAATTGGATCTGAACATTCATGCCACAATAAAGAAAATTACATTGAGAATTATCCTAGGTAGCATTCCACATCAAAAATTTCTGTTTTTATCATTTACCTACTCGAGGATGATCATGAATTAAGCTTAGGGATGCTTGATACGTCTCCAACGTATCTATAAATTTTTTTGTTCCATGCTATTATATTACCTGTTTTGGATGTTTAATGGGCTTTACTATGCACTTTTATATTATTTTTTGGACTAAGCTATTAACCGGAGGCCCAGTCCAAATTGATGTTCTTTGCCTATTTTAGTGTTTCACAGAAAAGGAATATCAAACGGAGTCCTCCCGGAATGAAACCTTCGGGAGAGTTATTTTTGGAACAAACGCAATCCAGGAGACTTGGAGTGGACGTCTGGGAAGCAACGAGGTGGCCACAAGGGTCCAGGGCGCGCCCCCCACCCTCGTGGGCCCCTCGTGGCTCCCCTGACCGACTTCTTTCGCCTATATATACTCATATACCCCGGAAACATCTAGGAGCATAATAGATCGGGAGTTCCGCTGCCGCAAGCCTCTGTAGCCACGAAAAACCAATCGGGACCCTATTCTGGCACCCTGCCGGAGGGAGGATCCCTCATCGGTGGCCATCTTCATCATCCCGACGCTCGCCATGACGAGGAGGGAGTAGTTAACCCTCGGTGCTGAGGGTATGTACCAGTAGCTATGTGTTTGATCTCTCTCTCTCTCGTGTTCTTGATTTGGCATGATCTTGATGTATTGCCAGCTTTGCTATTATAGTTGGATCTTATGATGTCTCTCCCCCTCTACTCTCTTGTAATGGATTGAGTTTTCCCTTTGAAGTTATCTTATCGGATTAAGTCTTTAAGGATTTGAGAAAACTTGATGTATGTCTTACATGGGATACCCGTGGTGACAATGGGGTATCCTATTGATCCACTTGATGTATGTTTTGGTGATCAACTTGCGGGTTCCGTTACCTTGGGAATGTATGCATAGGGGCTGGCACACGTTTTCGTCTTGACTCTTCGGTAGAAACTTTGAGGCACTCTTTGAAGTAATTTGTGTTGGTTGAATAGATGAATCTGAGATTCTGTGATGCATATCATATAATCATGCCCACGGATACTTGAGGTGACATTGGAGTATCTAAGTGACATTAGGATTTTGGTTGATATGTGTCTTAAGGTGTTATTCTAGTACGAATTCTATGATAGATCAAACAGAAAGAATAGATTCATGTTATTTTACTCCGGACTCTTGAATAGATCGATTAGAAAGGATAACTTTGAGGTGGTTTCATACCCTACAATAATCTCTTCGTTTGTTCTCCACTATTAGTGACTTTGGAGTGACTCTTTGTTGCATTTTGAGGGACAGTTATAAGATCCAGTTATGTTATTATTGTTGAGAGAACTTCCACTAGTGAAAGTATGAACCTTAGGCCATGTTTCCTAGCATTGCAATACCATTTACGCTCACTTTTATCATTAGTTACCTTGCTATTTTTATAATTTCAGATTACAAAAACCTATATCTACCATCCATATTGCACTTGTATCACCATTTGTTCGCCGAACTAGTGCACCTATACAATTTACCATTGTATTGGGTGTGTTGGGGACAGAAGAGACTCTTTGTTATTTGGTTGCAGGGTTGATTGAGATGAGACCATCTTCATCATACGCCTACCATGGATTAATAAACCTTAGGTCATCCACTTGAGGGAAATTTGCTACTGTCCTACAAACCTCTGCACTTGGAGGCCCAACAACGTCTACAAGAAGAAGGTTGCGTAGTAGACATCACCATGCACCGGTGCGTGAATGAAGATGATCAAGTGTTTTGTGACAACGATTCAAGTTCATCTCTTGTGGTCTCCAAGGTCTTGACGCTCCAACACCACCAAGACGAAGACCAACGGTGCCACATCTTCCACACCAAGGCCGGCATCAACGGACGTTCCGTGAAAGTCAACATTGACGGAGGGAGTTGTCACAACTTGGCAAGTGAAGAGCTATGTTCTAATCTGCTATTGGTTAAGAAGAAGCACCCTCGTCCCTACAAGGTGCAATGGCTAAGCGACTCCGGCACTATTCAAGTGGAGCACATGGTGCTAGTTTCTTTCAAGATCGGCGCATACGAGGACACCTTGGAGTGCGATGTGGTTCCTATGTCCGTGTGCCATCTTCTTTTGGGAATACCTTGGCAATTCGACTACGGCGTCATCCACAACGGAAGAACTAACCACTATAGCTTCAAGATGAAGGGCACGGAGTACATACTTCGACCAATGTCACCAAGCCAAGTGATAGCCCAAAAGCAAGCTTCCACCCATCGTGGAGATACTAGTGAGAGAGTGAACCACCAAAAATAAAGTGAGAGCCACAAGCCAAAATTGAGCGCCTCTTCGTCAAGAGAGAAAAACTTAGTCCTCCTAGCCACAAAAAGAGAGATTAGAGAATTGTGTGAGAACCCATCGAGTGTCATCCACTTTGTCCTCCTATGCAAAGATGAGGCGACAAAAACTAACAATACTAATCCTCTTCCTCTAGTGTTTTCCAAGTTGTTGCAGGAATTCGAGGATGTCTTTCGCGATGAGCTACCTCCCAGTCTCCCTCCTCTACGTGGCATTGAACATAGGATCGACCTCATCTCCGGCGCACCTCTTGCAAACAAGGCTCCCTACCGCGTCAACCCCGAAGAAACTAAGGAGATCCAACGGCAAGTACAAAAACTAATCGACAACAGACATGTACGTGAAAGCTTAAGCCCTTGTGCCGTTCCAGTTATACTTGTGCCCAAGCAAGATGGTAGTTTTTGCATGTGCTCAGATTGTAGGCCCATCAATGCTATCACTGTTCGTTATAGGCATCCCATTCCTCACCTAGATGATATCTAGATGAACTTAGCGGTGCCACCATTTTCTCAAAAATTGATCTTAAAAGTGGCTATTATCAAATCCGCATACAAGAAGGTGATGAATGGAAAACTGCTTTCAAAACAAAATTTGGCTTGCATGAGTGGTTGGTTATGCCTATGGGTTTATCGGAAGCTCCCGGTACTTTCATGCCTCTCATGCATTTTGTGCTTCGTCCTTACATTGGAGTTTTTGTTGTGGTCTACTTCGATGACATACTTGTTTTTAGCAAATCCATCAAAGATCATCTAAATCATGTTAGGGCTGTTTTGCAAACTCTTCGCAAGGGACGTCTTTATGCCAACATGAAAAAATGCACTTTTGGTGTTGACAAGCTTGTCTTCTTGGGTTTCGTTGTTTCCTCAAAGGGTGTTCATGTTGATGAATCTAAAATTGAAGCAATTAAAACTTGGCCCCAACCCACTAATTTTCAACAAGTGCATAGCTTTCTTGGCCTTGCACGTTTCTATCATTGATTTGTGAAAGATTTAGCACCATCGCCGCACCTTTGCATGCCTTGAGTAAGAAAAATGCTCCTTTTGTTTGGGGACGTTTGCAATCTACCGCTTTTGATGAGCTCAAATCTTTGCTTACTCATGCTCCAATTCTTGATTTACCCAACTTTGACAAAACTTTTGAGGTTCATTACGATGCAAGTGGTACTAGAATTGGAGGAGTTTTGATGCAAGAAAAACGAGCTATTGCATATTTTAGTGAAAAACTATCCGGTGCTCAACTCAATTACCCCATCTATGACAAAGAATTGTATGCTTTAGTGCGTGTGTTGCATGTTTGGGAGCATTACCTTAGACCGCGTGAGTTTGTCATACATACCGATCATGAAACACTTAAATACGTTAAAGGTCAAACCAAGTTGAATAAACAGCATGCTAAATGGAGTGAATTTATTGAATCTTTCCCCTATGTGATCAAGTACATTAAGGGCAAAGAAAATGTTGTGGTGGATGCCCTTTCCCGCAAATGCATGTTACTTACTCAACTTGAATTGAATGTAGTTGGATTTGATCATATGAAAGATTTGTATGAGTGTGATGTGACTTTTGCTACACCTTATGCTAAGTGTGTGACGCATACTTCTTGGGAACGATATTATATCAAAGATGGTTATCTTATGAGAGCTAACAAACTATGCATTCCCGAGTCCTCTCTTCATTTGTTACTTTTGCAAGAGGATCACGGAGGTGGACTCATGGGACACTTTGGGCGCGACAAGACTTTGTCCATGCTTTACACTATTATTGGCCCAAGATGTTTTGCGATGTCGCCCGCTTCACCAACCGGTGCTCTACATGTTGCAAAGCTAAGTCTCAATCTCAATCCCAAGGTTTACATATGCCTTTGCCTATTCCACATCAACCTTGGGAAGATATTAGCATGGATTTTGTGCTTGGATTACCTAGGACTCAAAATGGCAAGGACTCTGTTTTTGTTGTTGTGGACCGATTCTCTAAAATGGCCCATTTTATCCCATGCAATAAGATAGAGGATGCTTCACATGTTGCCAATCTATTTTGTAGGGACATCTTGAGGTTGCACGGTGTGCCAAAGATAATTTTGTTGGATCGAGACGTCAAGTTCTTAAGCTACTTTTGGAAGACGCTATGCGCCAAGCTCGGAATCAAGCTACTATTCTCCATGGCGTATCATCCTCAAACCGATGGCCAAATGGAAGTCACCAACCGGACGCTTGCAACTCTCCTACGCGTGTTGATAAAGAAGAACATCAAGGAGTGGGAGGAGTGCCTACCCATCACCGAGTACGCCTACAACCGTGCAAGACACTCTACCACCGGCAAGTACCCCTTCGAGGTCGTCTACGGTTTCAACCCTTTGTCGCCTTTGGACATCCTTCCTCTACCGCTTCAAGAACGAGCAAACATGGACACAAGTGCAAGAGCCACCTACCTCAAGAAGATGCATGAAGAAACATGTTCCACGATCAAGCGCCAAGTACAATGACTCGCTTCCAAGCTCAACATCAACAAGTCTCTGATGGTGTTCCAACCAGGTGATCAAGTATGGATACATCTCCACAAAGACCGCTTCCCCAAGGAATGCAAGTCCAAGCTACTTCCGAGAGCCTACGGACCATTCAAGGTTCTCGCATGCTACAACGACAACGCCTACAAGGTCAACATCCCACATGACAAGTACAACGTTAGCGACATCTTCAACATCAAAGACTTGGCCAAATACCAAGGTGATGAAGAGCACGATCCATGGAGGGATCTCTCCCAAGGGGGGGAGGAGATGATGCGGAGCATCCCTCAACTACCCGCACCGACACTCCATCACCACCGCAAGCACCGAGAGGACTAATGAGAAGAGCACGTGCACGCAACATCGAGAACGAGGTCAATTATATCCTCTTTGAGTTTCGTTCGGTTTCACCTGAGAATTGGATCCTACCGCAAAGAGACTCGCTATGCTTTCTTAGGCACCAAGAAGATGATCGTGAGAAGGAGAAGAAGGAGGCTCGAGCATCCACGGAGCAAGGGAGAGGAGAGGATAACAAGAAGAATGAAGGAGAGAAGCTCCTGGACACCCTGGGTTCCCGGACGGAAGGACCCCAGGTGCCCGGACACGAAGACTTGGGGAGGTCCGAACCCCCTGGACACCCGGGTGACCAGCCATCTCGGCCCCGGGTGCCCGACCTCTTCCTGGGCTGCGCGCCAGCCGGCCCTGGGTGCCCGGCCCTCCTCTTGGGCCTCACCCAGCCTGCCCCGGGTGCCCGGCCCTTGCCCGCCAGCCGCTGGGCACCACCCCGGGTGCCCGGGCTTGGGACCCCCGGGTGCCCGGCCACTCCACAACCAGCCCTGACTTGGCCGGGTGTCCGGTTCCTTCGCCACCGGGTGCCCGGTCCCGCCCGAGCGCAGGCCTCTGACCGGTCCAGCTGCCCGACCGGTTCCTCCCCGGGTGCCCGTATCCTTCTTTAGTGGCCACACATTTTTAGGACTTTTTGGTCTTTTGTACCCCTCTTTCTCCTAGTTTCGTCCCTAGCCTTTATATACTCACCTTCTAGCTCATTTGGAAGGTTAGCAAAGTATTGGATAGACAAAGAGAGAGCTTTGCTCATCTTCCTCCTCATGGAGATCATGACCTCCAACGGAGAAGATCCTCTTGTGGATATCAAGACCCCATCTAGGGAAGGATCCCCATCATATGATCATCAAGACCTCTCTCCTCATAGGATTGGGATGAACTAGCTTCCTCTTGTATCTTCTTGTTTTCGATGTGGACCTTGGTATCTCTCTTTGTGTAATTGGATCTAGCACATGTGCGATTAGATCAAGTCAATTTGAGTGTTCCTCTTGTTTCCCCCCTTTGTTTTCTTCTTGTTCTTGGGGATTTCCCCTCCAATTCGTGAAAGATCTCCCTCTAGGGTTTCCAACCTACAACATATTGGTATCAGAGCCAGGTTGATTCACATCTTGGAGTCCCATTCCCCCATTTTCTAGCTTGATTTTGTTGTTTTTGTCCAAATTCAAAAATTCCCCACAAAAATAGCCCCAAACATTTTTCTTGCAATTTGTTTGATATTTCTTAGGGACGTTCGCTTCGTCATCAATCACCACCACCTCTTCCGCATTTCTAACTCCGGAACCACCTACGCATTCCGCTACCACCATTTGACATTTTCCTTGGAGATTTTGAGTTGCATTTTCCATTTCCTAAGGTGTTTCGGCTACTTAGGAGCGTGTGACATTGACATCACCATCATCACCTCGGAGCTATCTTCACCACTAACCGTAAGAAAGGGCGGTAACCTCGACGAAGCTTTCTTCTTACCTTGCATTTTGCATTGATATATAGCCTGAGCCATTTTGCGTTGCTTACCCATCAAGACTAGCAAGTTGAGAATTGCCGGGCCACGTTATTGTGCATCATAGTGATCGTGTTATCATCTTTGTGCCATAAGTCTCTCCTATGCATATCTTTCATTCTTGTCTCATCTAATACTCGGCTCGAGCTTCAAGCATAGAAAAAAAAGACGAAGAAAAGCTTTTAAGCAAAAGAGGAGAAACAAAGAGCTTGTAAGCAATAGCATTGAGGCATTTGCATAGTTATATCATCTTGGTAATCGCATACATAGCATAGTTGGGATTGAAGATGGCATGTTTCTCTCATAGGTTGGTGCACAAGCGTATCTTGCCCATTTGAGCAATTGAGCTAGTGTCTCTCTAGCATTCGCACAACAAGAGCATTTTCCGTGGTTGCACATTTTGAGCTCATTCCTTGGTTGTGCGGATCCCATCTATCTTCCGTGCGTGTGTTCCTAGTGATATCCTTGGGTTTGATCTATTTGCTTTACTTGCATTTTTGTGAACCTTATCAACCTTATTGATATCTCGACTAATATTTGCTTGAAATTTTGGCCACCATCCTAACCGAGCTCCTCCATAAGCTTCTTATTTGTAGGTGTGAGAAAAAAACCCGATTCCAACTCTCCTATTGTGGCATTACATTGAGTGACACTTGTTACATCCTCAGTCCTCAGAAAAGGTAAGTTTGGTATTGTTATCTCATTGTCCTACTCACCCCAGTTGGTTATGATGGATAGGCCAAACTCCTCGGTGAACCCACTTTTCGAGGAGCAAGGTGATGATTCCGGCTTTGTCTCCAAGAACCACTTCTTCATCGCGCAACAAGCACTTCATCAAGAAAGCGAAGCATTGGGTGAACTCTTGGAGCAACTCGCCTTCGACCTTCGTCAATCGGAAACAAGGAACCGCGACTACATAGATGCCAAATTCACCACACAAACGGAAGAACTACGTAACATGATCATGCGACGCCCGTCTTCCTCATCCTCTTCATCAAGACGACGCCACTCAAGCCGCTGCTCAAGTAGCCAATTTTCGGAACGCCATCAAGCTGAAGCACTAAAACACCACCAAGACAGAGCTACGGCTACAACAAGCACTTCGGCATCTTCGCCAAGTGCTATCAAGGCATCTTCGCCTTCGGACGTTCGACATCTTTGCCTACTTCCCATGAGTACGCCTACAATGACTTCCTCAATTCCAAGGCGACCACCTGAGCGAGGGTGCCACTCCCATCTTCAGAAGCCCCTCAAGGAAGATGGCCGAGCATGGGAAATTCCCTTCGGTCATGAAGATGTGCTACGAGGTGCCACATCACATGGGCCTCCAACAACAAGACGGCGACAAGAAGGTTGAGCATGGGACCATCCCTTCAACCAAGGCAACGATAGGAGTTGAGCATGGAGACATTTTCACCAACATCTCTCTGACACCCACATATGATGAGATGCCCCACCATGTGAGGAGAGCCACCCCACCATGAGTGATATGAGTGACTCCACCATATGTGACATTGAGTGCATTTCCTATGAGAGGATGTGTGTGACCACCACTAGCCCCACACATGAGAGCATGCCACACACCCTATGTGAGGTTGAGAGCCATTTGAGTGACTCCACTAACCATATGAGTGAGACCATCCAAGAGGGAGTGAGTGAGCCACAACACTTAGTGAATGAGGTAGTTGAGAGGGAACGTGAGGCCACTATGATTTCGAACAACTTAACCTCTACTCTGAGTGTGCTTTGTTTGGTGCTAGGTATGCTACATGACGACATGCCTATCCTCGATGAGTCCATACCTCCAATGGAGATGACGATGGTGTTGGGGAACGTAGCAGAAATTCAAAAAATTTCCTACGTAACACCAAGATCTATCTATGGAGAGACCAGCAACGAGTAGAAAGGGGAGTGCATCTACATACCCTTGTAGATCGCTAAGCGGAAGCGTTCAAGTGAACGGGGTTGAAGGAGTCGTACTCGTCGTGATTCAAATCACCGATGATCAAGTGCCGAACGCACGGCACCTCCGCGTTCAACACACGTACAGCCCGGTGACGTCTCCCACGCCTTGATCCAGCAAGGAGAGAGGGAGAGGTTGAGGAAGACTCCATCCAGCAGCAGCACAACGGCGTGGTGGTGGTGGAGGAGCGTGGCAATCCCGCAGGGCTTCGCCAAGCACCACGGGAGAGGAGAAGAACTTGGGAGAGAGGGAGGGGCTGCACCAAAGGCATAAGGTCTGTTTGGGAGGCCCTCCTACCCCACTATATATAGGGATCCCAAGGGAGGGGGGGTGCGCCAGTCCCTAGGAGATCCAATCTCCAAGGGGGCGGCGGCCAGGGGAGGAGTCCTCCCCCCCCAAGGCACCTAGGAGGTGCCTTCCCCTGTTGGGACTCTTCCTTTAGGGTTTCCCCAGGCGGATGGGCCTCTTGGGGCTGGTGCCCTTGGCCCATGTAGGCCAAGGCGCACCCCCTACAGCCCATGTGGCCCCCCGGGGCAGGTGGCCCCACCCGGTGGGCCCCCGGGACCCTTCCGGTGGTCCCGGTACAATACCGATGACCCCGAAACTTGTCCCGATGGCCGAAACAGGACTTCCTATATATAAATCTTTACCTCCGGACCATTCCGGAACTCCTCGTGACGTCCGGGATCTCATCCGGGACTCCGAACAACATTCGGTAACCACATACAAGCTTCCTTTATAACCCTAGCGTCATCGAACCTTAAGTGTGTAGACCCTACGGGTTCGGGAGACATGCAGACATGACCGAGACGTTCTCCGGTCAATAACCAACAGCGGGATCTGGATACCCATGATGGCTCCCACATGTTCCACGATGATCTCATCGGATGAACCACGATGTCAAGGACTCAATCGATCCCGTATACAATTCCCTTTGTCAGGCGGTATTTTACTTGCCCGAGATTCGATCGTCGGTATACCGATACCTTGTTCAATCTCGTTGCCGGCAAGTCACTTTACTCGTTCCGTAACACATCATCCCGTGATCAACTCCTTGGTCACATTGCGCATATGATGATGTCCTACCGAGTGGGCCCAGAGATACCTCTCCGTTTACACGGAGTGACAAATCCCAGTCTCGATCCACATAAAACAATAGATACTTTCGGAGATGCCTGTAGTGCATCTTTATAGTCACCCAGTTACGTTGTGACGTTTGATACACCCAAAGCACTCCTACGGTATCCAGGAGTTACACGATCTCATGGTCAAAGGAAGAGATACTTGACATTGGCAAAGCTTTAGCATACGAACTACACGATCTTTGTGCTAGGCTTAGGATTGGGTCTTGTCCATCACATCATTCTCCTAATGATGTGATCCCGTTATCAACGACATCCAATGTCCATAGCCAGGAAACCATGACTATCTGTTGATCACAACGAGCTAGTCAACTAGAGGCTCACTAGGGACATATTGTGGTCTATGTATTCACACGTGTATTACGATTTCCGGATAATACAGTTATAGCATGAATAAAAGACAATTATCATGAACAAGGAAATATAATAATAATACTTTTATTATTTCCTCTAGGGCATATTTCCAACAGTCTCCCACTTGCACTAGAGTCAATAATCTAGTTCACATCGCCATGTGATTAACACTCACAGGTCACATCGCCATGTGACTAATACCCAAGAGTTTACTAGAGTTAGTCTAGTTCACATCACTATGTGATTAACACTCAGTGAGTTTTATGTTTGATCATGTTGCTTGTGAGAGAGGTTTTAGTCAACAGGTCTGAACCTTTCAGATCCGTGTGTGCTTTACAAATCTCTATGTCATCTCCTAGATGCAGCTACCACGCTCTATTTGGAACTATTCCAAACAACTATTCTACTTGGAGCTATTCTAAATTATTGCTCCATTATATGTATCCGGTCTCTCTACTCAGAGCTATCCGGATAGGTGTCAGGCTTGCATCGTCGTAACTTTTACGACGAACTCTTTTACCACCTCCATAATCGAGAAACTTTCTTAGTCCACTAGTTACTAAGGATAACTTTGACCGCTGTCCTGTGAGCCATTCTTGGATCACTCTTGTACCCCTTGACTGACTCATGGCAAGGCACACTTCACGTGCGGTACACAGCACAGCATACTGAAGAGCCTACATTTTAAGCATAGGGGACGACCTTCGTCCTTTCTCTCTATTCCGCCGTGGTCGAGCTTTAAGTCTTAACTTCGTACCTTACAACTCAGGCAAGAACTTCTTCTTTGACTGATCCATCTTGAACACCTTTAAGATCATGTCAAGGTATGTGCTCATTTGAAAGTACCATTAAGCGTTTTAATCTATCCTTATAGATCTTGATGCTCAATGCTCAAGTAGCTTAATCCAGGCTTTCCATTGAAAAACACTTTCAAAATAACCCTGTATGCTTTCTAGAAATTCTACGTCATTTCTGATCAACAATATGTCAACAACATATACTCATCAGAAATTCTATAGTGCTCCCACTCACTTCTTTGGGAATACAAGTTTCTCATAAACTTTGTACAAACCCAAAATTTTTGATCATCATCAAAGCATACATTCCAACTCCGAGATGCTCACTCCAGTCCTTAGAAGGATTGCTGGAGCTTTGCATACTTATTAGCATCTTTCGGGATTGACAAAACCTTCCGGTTGTATCACATACAACCTTTCCTCATTAAAATCGTCGAGGAAACAATGTTTTGACATCCTATCTGCAAGATTTCATAAATAATGCAGTAATCACTAATATAATTCCAACAGACTCTTAGCATCGCTACGAGTGAGAAAATCTCATCGTAGTCAACTCCTTGAACTTGTCGGAAAACATCTTAACGACAAGTCGAGCTTTCTTAATGGTGACATTTACCATCATTGTCCGTCTTCCTTTTGAAATCCATCTGTACTCATTAGCCTTACGACCATCGAGCCGTTCTGCCAAAGTCTACACTTTGTTTTCATACATGGATCCTCTCTCGGATTTTATGGCCTCAAGCCATTTATCGGAATCCGGGCCCACCATCGCTTCTCCATAGCTCGTAGGTTCATTGTTGTCTAGCAACATGACTTTCAAGACAGGATCACCTTACCACTCCGAAGTAGTACGTGTCCTTGTCGTCCTACGAGGTTTGGTAGTGACTTGATCCGAAGCTTCATGATCACTATCATAAGCTTCCACTTCAATTGGTGTAGGTGCCACAGGAACAACTTCCTGTGCCCTGCCACACACTAGTTGAAGAGACGGTTCAATAACCTCATCAAGTCTCCACCATCCTCCCACTCAACTCTTTCGAGAGAAATTTTTCCTCGAGAAAGGACCCGATTCAAGAAACAATCCATATTGCTTTCGGATCTGAATTAGGAGGTATACCCAACTGTTTTGGGTTTCCTATGAAGATGTATTTTATCCGCTTTGGGTTCGAGCTTATCAACCTGAAACTTTTTCATATAAGCGTCGCAGCCCCAAACTTTTAAGAAACGACAACTTAGGTTTCTCTAAACCATAATTCACACGGTGTCATCTCATCGGAATTACGTGGTGCCCTATTTAAAGTGAATGTGGTTGTCTCTAATGCCTAACCCATGAACAATAGTGGTAATTCGATAAGAGACATCATGGTACGCACCATATCCAATAGGGTGCAACTATGATGTTCGGACACACCATCACACTATGGTGTTCCAGGCGGTATTAATTATGAAACAATTTCCACAATGTCTTAATTGTGTGCCAAAACTCGTAACTCAGATATTCATCTCTATGATCGTATCATAGACATTTTATCCTCTTGTCACAATGATCTTCTACTTCACTCTGAAATTACTTGAACCATTCAATAATTCAGACTTGTGTTTCATCAAGTAAATATTCTCAACATCTACTCGAATCATCTGTGAAGTAAGAACATAACGATATTCACTGCATGCCTCAGCACTCATTGGACTGCACACATCAAAATGTGTTGCTTCCAACAAGTTGCTATCTTGTTCCATTTTACTGAAACCGAGGCTTTTCAGTCATCTTGCCTATGTGGTATGATTTGCATATCTCAAGTGATTGATAATCAAGTGAGTCCAAACGATCCATCTGCATGGAGTTTCTTCATGCATATATACCAATAGACATGGTTCGCATGTCTCAAACTTTTCAAAAATGAGTGAGTCCAAAGATCCACCAACATGGAGCTTCTTCATGCGTTTTATACCATTATGACTTACATGGCAGTGCCACAAGTAAGTGGTACTATCATTACTATCTTATATCTTCTGGCATGAAAATGTGTATCACTACGATCGAGATTCAATAAACCATTCCTTTAGGTTTAATACTAATCTTGATGGTAGAGGGAGCGTGCGATGTTTGATCATATCAAACTTGGAAACACTTCCAACATATATCGTCAGCTCACCTTTAGCTAGTCTCCGTTTATTCCGTAGCTTTTATTTCGAGTTAGCAACACTTAGCAACTGAACCGGTATCTTAATACCCTGGTGCTACTAGGAGTACTAGTAAAGTACACATTAACATAATGTATATCCAATATACTTCTATCGACCTTGCCAGCCTTCTCATCTACCAAGTATCTAGGGTAATGCTGCTCCAGTAGCTGTTCCCCTTATTACAGAAGCACTTAGTCTCGGGTTTGGGTTCAACCTTGGGTTTCTTCACTAGTGCAGCAGCCGATTTGCCGTTTCATGAAGTATCCCTTCTTGCCCTTGCCCTTCTTGAAACTAGTGGTTTCACCAACCATCAACAATTGATGCTCCTTCTTGATTTCTACTTTCGCGGTGTCAAACATCGCGAATACCTCAAGGATCATCATATCTATCCCTGATATGTTATAGTTCATCACGAAGCTCTAGCAGCTTGGCGGCAATGACTTTGGAGAAACATCACTATCTCATTTGGAAGATCAACTCCCACTTGATTCAAGTGATTGTTGCACTCAGACAATCTGAGCACAAGCTCAACGATTGAGCTTTTCTCCCTTAGTTTGTAGGCTAAGAAAATTGTCGGAGGTCTTATACCTCTTGACGTGGGCACGAGCCTGAAATCCCAATTTCGGCCCTCAAAACATCTCATATGTTTCGCGATGTTTCAAAAAACATCTTTGGTGCCTCAATTCTAAACCATTTAACTGAACTATCACGTAGTTATCAAAACGTGTATGTCAGATGTTCGCAACATCCACACACAATGTTTGGGGTTCAGCATACTGAGCGGTGCATTAAGGACATAAGCTTTCTACTGATCGCATAATCGCTACTATCAACTTTCAACTATAATTTTCTCTAGGAACATATCTAAACAGTAGAACTATAGCGCGAGCTACGACATAATTTGCAAAGGGTCTTTTGACTATGTTCAGGATAATTAAGTTCATCTTATGAACTCCCACTTAGATAGACATCCCTCTAGTCATCTAAGTGATTACATGATCCGAGTCAACTAGGCCGTGTCTGATCATCACGTGAGACGGACTAGTCTTCATCGGTGAACATCTTCATGTTGATCGTATCTACTATGCGACTCATGCTCGACCTTTCGGTCTCCGTGTTCCGAGGCCATGTCTGCACATGCTAGGCTCGTCAAGTTAACCCTAAGTGTTTTCGCTGTGTAAAACTGTCTTACACCCGTTGTATGTGAACGTAAGAATCCATCACACCCGATCATCACGTGGTGCTTAGAAGCGACGAACTGTAGCAACGGTGCACAGTTAGGGGAGAACACTTCTTGAAATTGTTGTAAGGGATCATCTTATTTACTACCATCGTCCTAAGTAAACAAGATGCATAAACATGATAAACATCACATGCAATCAAATAGTGACATGATATGGCCAATATCATTTTGCTCCTTTTGATCTTCATCTTCGGGGCTCCATGATCATCATCGTCACCGGCATGACACCATGATCTCCATCATCATGATCTCCATCATCGTGTCTTCATGAAGTTGTCACGCCAACGACTACTTCTACTTCTATGGCTAATGCGTTTAGCAATAAAGTAAAGTAAGTTACATGGCGTTCTTCAATGACACGCAGGTCATACAAAAAATAAAGACAACTCCTATGGCTCCTGCCGGTTGTCATACTCATCGACATGCAAGTCGTGAATCCTATTACAAGAACATGATCAATCTCATACATCACATATCATTCATCACATCCTTTTGGCCATATCACATCACATAGCATACCCTGCAAAAACAAGTTAGACGTCCTCTAATTGTTGTTTGCATGTTTTACGTGGCTGCTATGGGTTTCTAGCAAGAACGTTTCTTACCTACGCAAAACCACAACGTGATATGCCAATTGCTATTTACCCTTCATAAGGACCCTTTTCATCGAATCGTTCCGACTAAAGTGGGAGAGACTGGCACCCGCTAGCCACCTTATGCACCAAGTGCATGTCAATCGGTGGAACCTGTCTCACGTAAGAGTACGTGTAAGGTCGGTCCGGGCCGCTTCATCCCACAATACCGTCGAAACAAGATTGGACTAGTAACGGTAAGCATATTGAACAACATCAACGCCCACAACTACTTTGTGTTCTACTCGTGCAAAGAATCTACGCAATAGACCTAGCTCTGATACCACTGTTGGGGAACGTAGCAGAAATTCAAAAATTTTCCTACGTAACACCAAGATCTATCTATGGAGAGACCAGCAACGAGTAGAAAGGGGAGTGCATCTACATACCCTTGTAGATCGCTAAGCGGAAGCGTTCAAGTGAACGGGGTTGATGGAGTCGTACTCGTCGTGATTCAGATCACCGATGATCAAGTGCCGAACGCACGGCACCTCCGCGTTCAACACACGTACAGCCCGGTGACGTCTCCCACGCCTTGATCCAGCAAGGAGAGAGGGAGAGGTTGAGGAAGACTCCATCCAACAGCAGCACAACGGCGTGGTGGTGGTGGAGGAGCGTGGCAATCCCGCAGGGCTTCGCCAAGCACCTACGGGAGAGGAGGAGGTGTCACGGGAGGGAGGGAGGCGCCAAGGGCTCAGGTATGGATGCCCTCCCTCCCCTCCACTATATATAGGGGCAGGGGAGAGGGGGGAGGCGCAGCCTTGCCCCCTACTCCAAGAAAGGGGTGCGGCCAAGAAGGGGGGAGGAGTCCATCCTCCCCAAGGCACCTCGGAGGTGCCTTCCCCCTCGAGGACTCTTCCCTCTAGGGTTCCCTAGGCGCATGGGCCTCTTGGGGCTGGTGCCCTTGGCCCATGTAGGCCAAGGCGCACCCCCTACAGCCCATGTGGCCCCCCGGGGCAGGTGGCCCCACCCGGTGGGCCCCCGGGACCCTTCCGGTGGTCCCGGTACAATACCGATGACCCCGAAACTTGTCCCGATGGCCGAAACAGGACTTCCTATATATAAATCTTTACCTCCGGACCATTCCGGAACTCCTCGTGACGTCCGGGATCTCATCCGGGACTCCGAACAACATTCGGTTACCACATACAAGCTTCCTTTATAACCCTAGCGTCATCGAACCTTAAGTGTGTAGACCCTACGGGTTCGGGAGACATGCAGACATGACCGAGACATTCTCCGGTCAATAACCAACAGCGGGATCTGGATACCCATGATGGCTCCCACATGTTCCACGATGATCTCATCGGATGAACCACGATGTCAAGGACTCAATCGATCCCGTATACAATTCCCTTTGTCAGGCGGTATTTTACTTGCCCGAGATTCGATCGTCGGTATACCGATACCTTGTTCAATCTCGTTACCGGCAAGTCACTTTACTCGTTCCGTAACACATCATCCCGTGATCAACTCCTTGGTCACATTGCGCATATGATGATGTCCTACCGAGTGGGCCCAGAGATACCTCTCCGTTTACACGGAGTGACAAATCCCAGTCTCGATCCGCATAAAACAATAGATACTTTCGGAGATGCCTGTAGTGCATCTTTATAGTCACCCAGTTACGTTGTGACGTTTGATACACCCAAAGCACTCCTACGGTATCCAGGAGTTACACGATCTCATGGTCAAAGGAAGAGATACTTGACATTGGCAAAGCTTTAGCATACGAACTACACGATCTTTGTGCTAGGCTTATGATTGGGTCTTCTCCATCACATCATTCTCCTAATGATGTGATCCCGTTATCAACGACATCCAATGTCCATAGCCAGGAAACCATGACTATCTGTTGATCACAACGAGCTAGTCAACTAGAGGCTCACTAGGGACATATTGTGGTCTATGTATTCACACGTGTATTACGATTTCCGGATAATACAGTTATAGCATGAATAAAAGACAATTATCATGAACAAGGAAATATAATAATAATACTTTTATTATTTCCTCTAGGGCATATTTCCAACAGATGGCCATGGTGGATGATGATGCACCCCCCACATGGTTCCATCGAGATGACGATGACCATGACTTGGTCTTCAACACCTCACCTACAACACATGAGCGATGCCCCAAACGTAACACAGGTGATGGTGCTTCTCTTGTCCCACTAGTGGTCTTTCTTGCAAATGATTCCTTGCATGATGATGATCACCTTATGGATTCACATCATATTATGTCTTCTATATGCTTAGATATGCCACCTATTTATGATGAATATGATGATGATCATGTGTTGATTTGCCTAATTGTGATGCTATGCTCCATAGGATATCCTGTGAAAATTCTATCGGTAACGTCATGTTTAAAAATCCTTTAAACTTGTCATATGCTATGTGTGAGATCTCCCATATTTCATAATTTCAATCTCAACATAGTAACTATGCATGCCCCATTAAAATAAATCCCATTTGCACTTATGGCATAGATGACGAGATGATGGTCATTGGCTTTTGTTTTTTATGCAATGATATTGCTATGCTTCCTTTACATGATTTGCACAATTCATCTACTATGCTATGCCATGATCACATTGTTCCACATATGCATTGTTTTGGATGTTGTCAATATTCTCCATCTGATGTTTCTACACATGCTCATGAGGAGACCCCCATAGTTTCCTCATACATATTAGGAGATTTTGATGCATTCCATACTTTGCGTGATTCCAATAATTGCTTGCACCATACGCATACCATTCATAACAATGCTCGAGATATCACTATTCATGCATTACACAATTTGATTCTCCATTATGCTATACATAATAACAAACCTCTCATGATGGATGACATGTTTGTATATCATGCATCTCATTTCTTTGAGCATTGGATATTTTGTACTAACCAACACAAATTCTTCCGTGGCCACGCATTCCCCCCATCCATCTCCACCTTTCCCTCCACGAAATCCACCAATTTCTCCCATTTTCCCACGAATTTCCGCCCAAATCTGTGACCTCCGGGCACTCGGACCTCAAACCCCGGGCACCCGGACCCCCCGTGCATCCCCGCTGACCACCCCGGGTGCCCGCACCTCTTACCCCCAGGCACCCGGAACCCCAAGCCTTCTTCTCCGCACCTCCAACCCCCAGGCACCCGCACCACCCAGAAACAGTCCACCAACAAAAACCGTTTCGGCCATAACTTTTGCTCCCGGAGTCCGATTTTGACGTTCTTTAGCTTGTTGAGTAGCTATTGACATCCCCCATCCATCTAGATAGGTTCCAACAACATTTGACTCCATCAAAATTTTGGCATTTTGGCATCTTTTCCTAGGCCATACACCATATCATCCGCAAAACCACCATAGCTTTCCGCAACCTAACCCTTTTTGCTCCATATAGCATTTGTGCTTGCTTGAGTGGTGACTTGAGTCTCCTATGGTGTTTCGGCTACTTAGGGACGGTTGTTTCGTCATCAACCACCGCCACCACTTCTGCATTGCTAACTCCAAAACCACAAACGCATTCCGCTACCACCATTTGACATTTTCCTTGAGATTTTGAGTTTGCGATTTTCCCGTTTCCTAGGGTGTTTCGGCTAACTAGGAACGGTTTGACATTAACAACACCGTCGCTCACCTTCGACAAGGACTCGACATCGACCACTTCACCAGTTTGATAACCTAACCGTAAGCAAGAATGGTAACCTCTATATCATCTTGGTATCGTGGTATCCCATCATTGTACTTTTTTGCCATTACATTGTTAACCCCTTAGCCCTTTTTGCGTCACTTGCCTATCGAGACTAGCCATTGAGTATTGCCGGCAATGTTACTTGTGCACATTAGTGATCCGTACCTCCCATTGCATACATACCATATGATATTCGTATCATCTTGGTATCATCATATCATCCCTTGTGTCTCAAGATTATTCCCGCATATACACAATTCTATATTGGTTTGTGAATTTCGCATAAGTGGTCATATAAACAAAAGCTTTTAAGCAAAATAGAAATAGAGCAAAGAAGCTTGTGAGAAAGAGCCATAGCATCATACCACATTGCACATAAGATTGTCATATCCGATCATCTTGGATCATCTTGAGAAGAACACCTGGAACATCATACACATAGCATACTTGGGATTGAAAGCTCTTACATTTTTCTTCTTATAGGTTGTGCACAAGTGTCATATCTGCCGATTGAGCAATCGTGCTAGCGTCTCTCTTGAGTTGTGAAACACGAGCGTTTTACATGGATTCCACATTTTGTGCTCATTCCTTGGTTGCACGACCCCATTTATCTATCCATGTGTGTGTTCCTGTGTGCCACATATTGCTATTGGTCTACTTGTTTCACTTGCGAATTTGTGCATCCTTTCCAACATTATTGACTCTTGCTAACATTTTGCTGCCACTATCCTCACCGAGCTCCATCATAAGCCTCACTTGTGTAGGTGTGAGAATTGACAAGATCCGGTACCAATTGTGCTATTTCCTTGTTACATTATTGAGTGATCATTGATCCATATTCAACATTGGATAAGGTACATTGGTCTAGTTCTTTCCTTTCTTCCACTTACATTTGCTCAAGTCTTGTGATGGATAGGCAAGGCATTTCATCTCCGGTCTTCCAAGACAACAACGACGTGAATAACTACATCACCAAAACACCCATCTTCGGACTGCAACGAGCAATGCAAGGCATTGAGCGACTCACCATCGACATTCACCAAAGCGAAGCACGGACAAGGGACTACATTGAAACCAAGTTGGATGCACAATTGGATGACATCCGATACGTGTGGGCCAACTACAAGTCTTCTTCCTCTTCGTCATCTTCAAGGCAGAGACGCTCAAGTCGCAAATCTTCGGAATGGCCACAAGATGCAAGTACCACGCGGCGTCGTCAAGAAAACCAACATGAGCACAAGAGGACCGAGAGATGAGCACCACCACGAGCAAGCTACGGCTACTACCACCACTTCGGCATCTTCGCCAAGTGTTCTCAAGGCCATCCACGGCGACGGTGACGAGATGATCGAGCAAGGGATTTTTCCTTCGGTCATGGAGGAGAGCGATGATGTGCCATCTTCGGCCTTCATCCATAGCGACAACAACGAGATGGTTGAGCATGGGATTTTCCCTTCAACCACGGTGACGTATGATGACTTGAGTGACTTGTGCCACCATATTGAGAGTGAGAGTGACCTCACCACTAGCCCCATATATGATGAGTTGCCACAATTCCCATGTGAGGAGAGCCACCACCACCACCACTTGAGTGATTTGAGTGACTCCACCATATGTGACATTGAGTGCACCTACCTTGAGGGAGCGAGTGAGCCACCACCACATAGAGAGAGTGAGGTAGTTGATATGGCATGTGAGGCCACTATGATTTCTAACGACTTAACCTCTACCTCTATTGTGTCTTCTCCTTTAGTGCTAGGTCCCATATATGATGATGCGCCGATCCACGATGACTTTGTCCTTCCTATGGACAAGACGATGGCCATGGTGGAATATGATGCACCCGCCACATGGTTCCATCGAGTTGATGATGATGACCACCATTTGGTCTTTGCCACCTCGCCTACACCACTTGAGTGGAATGAACAAGGTAACATAGGCGAAGGTGATGTTCTAGTCCCACTAGTGGACATCCTTGGTATTGATTGCTTGCATGATGTTGATCCACCTATTGGCATGCTTCATTCTAGTTCGAATTCCCCATGCAATGATTTACCCATTTATGATGAGTTTGATGATTGCCATGTGGAGTCTATTAGTTGTGATGCCATATTACATAGGATTTCTTGTGATAATTCTCTTGGTCACATCATGTTTGACAATCCGCTTGACTTGTCATATGCTATGCATGAGATCAACAATATGTCATATTTGCAATCTCATCGTAGTGACTATGCATATGCCATCAACATAAACCCAATTTGCACACATGGCATAGATGACAAGCCATGGTTATTGGAATTTGTTTTTCTTGTGATGATATTGATATGCTCCCTTTGCATCATTTATCTCATATGCTATGCTATGAACACCTAGATTTGGATATGCATTATTTTGGTTGTTGTTCATATTCTCCATATGATGTTTCCACTATTGCTCATGAGGAGACCCCCGTAGTTTCCTCATACATTTTAGGAGATTTTGATTCATCCTATCCATTGCATGATCCCACTACTTGTGTGCACCATATGCTCCCCATGGATAAAAATGCTAGTGATGTGTCATACTCTTGCATTCTCAATTTGTGTCCCCATCGTGTCATACATAACAACTATTCTTTCATGATGGATGACAGTGCTTATACATGCATCAAATTTCTTTGAGCGATCCTTATCTTGTGCTAACTCACACATGCACATACACATCATGATGGATGATGTGTATATTTACCACGCACACAATTACTTTGGTTCGTGTCTCTTTTGTGTAGGTACACATGAATACTTGTCAACCTCGCAATCCCACGAGTTGACAAAACGAGCTCTAGAGAGCAATGATGATTTGGGATCCCATGGATTGTCCTTACCACTATTCCCTTCGTGCAAAGAATTCGCGCGTCTCTTCTACATGGCCCTCACATGGTTATGGGTTATTTACCACTTCTCACTTTATGCCCATATTGCCATGTTCACTTTGCATGACATGAGTATTCATATGCCTTCACCATGCATTTGTGACCCATGCTTTGCATTACACATGATGATTGATTCTACTACTTGTATGTGTATTTGCAAGCTTGGTGGAGATATTGCTTGTTATTGCCATGTTCTTCCTATGACCCATTCCTATGATGATACTACAATCTTGCTTTGCTTCGTGCTCGCGATATGTCATGTGCATTTCCTATATCTATTATTTGCTCACATGACATGATTGCCATGATTTCCTCTAGTGTGTTGCATCTTCACTCCACTAGTTTGCACGGCTTGATTTCTATGCTTTCCCATGTTGCATCCAATTCTTGGATTACTTGCTCCTATCACATGTTTGGTTGCAACAATGTCATTACTTCACATATGACATGTCCCATTGCTTATCACATGATTGATTTGATTGCCTCACCCACGATGAACAATTGCTCTTTTCATTGTGTTGAGTGCCACAACATTTTCACTATACCATGTGCACATTATGCTCAGATTGTCTTGCACTTACCCCATGTGTTTAGACCTCTTCTCTTATTTGGTGTTGTGAATGCATCTTATGCCTACCATAGACCATTCATTGAGAGTCTTATGCATGCTTGCTATGACATTGAGGTAGATGCTTATTCTCTTGTCACACATATTTGCATCTCTACCTCACATTTACATGCTTGTTTCCATGATGTCCTTGATTTTGCTCAATTTATGTGCTTACATGCCATGCCACACTCCCTTGTCACACCATATGCTATACTTGATGACAACACTTGGTGGGTGAATCACATCTTGAATGGTTGGTTTTGCTTTAATGCCAACCACATTTGTTTTTCCAAGTGCTTGTTATCTTTGCTCCTTTTGAAGGAATCACAAGATGGTGCGACATTGGAGAGTGACCATTTCGAGCGTCCACATGACAAGTGCTTGGTGGTTGTCCACTTCTACACGGCGACGCCCGCTCTTTACCATGGGGTTGAAGATCACAATCCGTGGACGGATCTCTCCCAACGGGGGGAGATGATGCGGAGCATCCATCGACCATCACCATGGACGTCACACCACCACCACAAGGACGGAGAGGACCGTTGACAAGAGCTCGCGCATGCGCCATTGAGAACGAGGTCAATTCTTTCCTCTTCAGGTCTCGTTCGGAATCGCATATGAATTAGGTTCTACCTCAAATGGATTTGTTGTGCCTTCTTAGGTATAAAGGACTTGACCACGAAGAATCTAGGAGGGAGACTCGTGCACTCATCGAGGAAGGAGAAGAAGGGAAGCATTGAGGCGTGCGAGGAGACGCAGTTCCTAGATATGAAGCCTCAGGAAGGGACAAGCCCCCTGGACACCCCGGGTGCCTGGCCGCGTTGACCCCAGGTGTCCTGTACCCGCCTGGGCGCCGCCCCAGCCTACCCCGGGTGCCTGGCCGATCGCCTAGTTGCCGCCTGGGTCGCACCCCGGGTGCTCGGCCCCATGGCCCCCGGTGCCCGGCCACCTACCTGGGCCGGTCCAGCTCGCCCAGGGTGCTCGGGCTCTCATCCCCCGGGTGCCCAGCCCCCCTCTAGCCATCCTTCGCCCCCCCCCTCTCGGTGCCCGGCCTCCCCCACCTGGCGCTGACTTGGGGCGTCCCAGATGCCCGGCCAAATGGCCTCGGGTGCCTGACCCTCCTACAGCCGCAGCCCGGCGTGTCCCTGACCATCGCGGGTGCCTGGGCCTCACACCCCCGGGTGCCCGGACACCTCCGGCTGTGCCTGCATGCACTATGGGCATAATGACCCTTGTACCCCTCTTTCCCTCATATTTCGTCCCTAGGCCATAAGTACTCTCCCCTAGCTCATTGAGAGGGATTGCAAAGTAGATGAGAGACATTAGTGAGCTTTGCTCCTTGTACCCACTCCTCTAGGAGATCATAACCTCATATGGAGAAGATCAATAGTGGATTCAAGCCCCCATCTTGGGAAGGATCCCCATCATAGGATCATCAAGACCTCCCTCCTCATAGGATTGGGATGAAATAGTACCTTGTATCTTTCCTTTGTTGTCCTAGGATTCCTTATGACCTCTTGTGTGTTCTTGGATCTAGCATATGTGTGATTGGATCAAGTCAATTTGAGTGTTCCTCTTGTTTTCCCCCTTTGTGTTCTTTTTGTTCTTGGGAATTTCCCCTCAAATTCGTGAAAGATATCCCTCTAGGGTTCCACCCTACAACAATTCCCTGACGTTAAGCCAGAAATTATCCACCATGGAGATCACCACGGTGAAGTTGAAATCAATCACGGCCGAGTCGGCCGCGGGAGCAGACAGATGAGCCAGCCGCGGCGTTGTAAGCCGACGTGGACGGGCGAGTCGATCGCAGGCACAGTAAGCCGCGCGGACGGGCGAATCAACCTCGTCATATTGATGTAAATTGGGTCGTAAAAATGGCGGTTTGCACATATGTTTTTGTCGTGGTATTAAAAAGAGAAAACGCAATTGGAGACACAGATGTTTTTGTCGTGATTCCGATAGGTGGTGCTATCATACATCCACATTGATGGAGACTTCAACCCACGAAGGGTAATGGCTGCACGAGTCCACGGAGGGCTCCACCCACGAAGGGTCCACGAAGAAGCAACCTGGTCTATCCCACCATGGCCATCTCCCACGAAGGACTTGCCTCACTAGGGTAGATCTTCATGAAGTAGGCGATCTCCTTGCCCTTACAAACTCCTTGGTTCAACTCCACAATCTTGTTGGAGGCTCCCAAGTGACACCTAACCAATCTAGGAGACACCACTCTCCAAAAGGTAATAGATGGTGTATTGATGATGAACTCCTTGCTCTTGTGCTTAAAATGATAGTCTCCTCAACACTCAACTCTCTCTCATAGGATTGGATTTGGCGGAAAGATGATTTGAGTGGAAAGCAACTTGGGGAAGGCTAGAGATCAAGATTCATATGGTTG
The DNA here is from genome assembly GCF_002162155.2 of Triticum dicoccoides. Lineage (NCBI taxonomy): Eukaryota > Viridiplantae > Streptophyta > Magnoliopsida > Poales > Poaceae > Triticum > Triticum dicoccoides. The sequence goes on from NC_041385.1 coordinate 173,009,185, forward strand.
GATTGGAATATCTTTGTCTCAACACATGAGTAGGTGGTTCTCTCTCAGAAAATGAGTAGTGGAAGTGTAGGCGCGTTCTGATGGCTTCCCCCACAAATGAGGAGAGGGTGGAGGGGTATATATAGCCTCCACAAAATCTAACGATTACACACAATATACCAAACTCGATGGGACCGAATCATAAAACTCGGTCGGACCGATTCAGTGCATTATAGGAATTTTGGTGGGACCGACATGTCAACTCGGTGGGACCGATATCATTAGGGTTAGGGCACAACGTAATCTCGGTGAGACCGATTACACAAACTCGGTGGACCGACTTTGGTAATAAGCTAACCAGAGAGTTGGTCAGGCAAACTCGGTGGGACTGATTCACTCATCTCGGTTGGACCGAAAGGTTACAAAAGGGAAACAGAGAGTTTACATTGCAAACTCAGTGGGACCGATCGCTCATCTCGGTTGGACCGAAATGTTATGAAGGGAAACAGAGAGTTTGCAATCCCATCTCGGTGAGACCGAGATCCCTATCGGTGAGACCGAAAAGACTAGGGTTTATGGCAGTGGCTATGTCAAATGAACTCGGTGGCGCCGGATGGATCAAATCAGTGGGGCCGAGTTTGACTTTTGGTTTGGGACATATGTGGATATGAGAAAGTGTTGAGGGCTTTGGAGCATATCACTAAGCATCATGAGAGCAAGCAAGCCATTAAGAAACACCTCATCCCCTTTTAATAGTATTGGCTTTCCTATAGACTCAATGTGATCTTGGATCACTAAAAGTAAAATGTAGAGTCTAGAACTTTGAAGCTTGAGCCAATCCTTTGTCCTTAGCATTTTGAGGGGTCCACATTCCTAATCCGTGCCATGCCAAACATTGAACTTTCCTATAATGTTTATCTTGAAATAGCATTAGTTCAATGAGCTATATATTGTTAATCATTACCAAAACCACCCAGGGATAGTTGCACTTTCAGCATTCATTGTATGCCAGAATTTCTATAACCCGACGGCTTATAGCCTTTGAGAAAATCCAGAACGGATAACCATTTTGAAGCATCAATTTTGATGATGAGCTTGAACTTAATCATTTATATGAGTCATAGTTCTGTGAATCCTGTAGAGTTTAAACAACATATGCCCTTGCAACTTACCGTCAAAAGCCAGGGCGGGTAATAACCCAAACATAATATAGTCTTTATGCAATTATGGAATAGACTAGAATTAAGGTCATTCAGTCCTAAACATATTGGCGACTTAACGTCAAAAGCCAAGGCGGGTTATGAAACCTCGCATATTTATATAATTAGGAAAACATACCTGTAGAATTGGCTCATACTTCCGTCTTATATCGCCGTATCCAATAAGGGTAATAATCCAATGATTGATAAGCGCATGATTCCAATGGCACAATCCAAAATATACCGGCGACTTAAAGTCCATAGCCAGGGCCGATTTGAACATAATCATGTATAATTATAAAAATATCATACCAGTGATATTGAATCATACTGCCGGCTTATGATACCTATGCAGGAAGGGTGATAACCCAAAACTTAGAAGCCAATACCTCCAAGTATTTAATATCATCATATACTGGCAACTTATCGTCCAAAGCCAGGTCGGGTTAATAGAGACCATATGTATGCTTCAGATATGAGCAAGAGAGTATCAAGAGAAACCCAAAAAACGGTTTCAAAAAACTCAAACCAAAAAGAGAGAAAACATCAGGCTATGCTTCGAATACGAGCAGGAAGCCGGACCAAATGGGTTAATGGCTATTGATAATCCCCAAGTGCAGGGAATCATCGTAGCAATTCCCAAATGTGGAAGTGATAAGTATGGAGTGTCGAACCCACAAGGAGCTAAAGGTAACATCAATATTCTCTCAAGCCCTATCTGCCACTGATACGACTCTACGTGCACCGAACGTTTGCTTCCAACTAGAAACAAGAAATAATACTGTGTTGTGGGTATAAAGAGGATAACTTTGTATGATATCGGAGAGCTAAAATATGAAAGTAGGTGCTGTTATCATAAAGTTAGAATATATTACTAAATAATATAAATAGCAAGTGTGGAATAATGGTGGATCGTTGTGCGGAATTGTCCTAAGCAATTGTTAAAAAGATCGATAGTCGTCATTGCAATTTCATAAGAGGGAGAGGCATAAAGTAACATATTTTTCCTACTTGGATCAGATGCTCTTATGATTGGAAACTCTAGCAAGCATCCGCAAATACTAAAAGATTCATGAAGGTAAAACACAATCATAGCATTAAAGCATCAAGTCCCCTTTTATCCCATATGCAACAACCCCCTTACTCGGGTTTAACCTTCTGTCACTCTAGCAACCCACTATAAGTGAATCATGAACGTATTGCAACACCCTATAGCGGGAATCCCTCACTCTTGCGCGACACGGAGGGCACCATAGGACAGCACCAAGATAAAACATACAACTTGTACCAATCTAGATCATCAATCAACTCAAGGACAAAAGATATCTACTCAAAACATCATAAGATGGCAACACATCATTAGATCATAATATGTAGCATAAAGCACCATGTTCAAGTAGGGATTACAGCGTGGTGCGGGAGAGTGGACCGCATAAAAGAGATGAGGATGGTGATGTTGATGAAGACGATCACCGTGGCGATGATTCCCCTCCCGATGGCACTCCGGTGCCACAAAGAGATAGGAGGAGAGGTTCTCCCCCTTGTGCTTCCTCCTCCACGGCTTTCCCCCTATGGTCCTTGGCCTTCATGGAGATGATGGCCCCTCCGAGATCCTCCTCCATGGCCTCCGGTGATGATGGCCCCCTCCGGCAGGGTACCAGAGAGGGCCTAGATTGATTTCTCGTGGCTATAGAGGCTTGCGGTGGCGGAACTTCCGATCTAGGTTAATTCCCAAAAGTTTCAGTATTTATAGGAATTATTGGAGTTGGTTTCACGTCAGGGGGGTCTCTGGGCTGTCCACGAGATAGGGGGGCGCGCCCTAGGGGGGGCGCCCCCCACTCTCGTGGGCAGCTCGGGACTCTTCTGGCCCAACTCCGATGCTGTGTGGTCTTCTTTTGGTCCATAAAAAATCCTCAAAAATTGGCACGTCATTTGGACTCCATTTGGTATCCCTTTTATGTAAAACACTAAAACAAGGACAAAACAGAAACTGGCACTGGGCTCTAGGTTAAAAGGTTAGTCCCAAAAATCATATAAAATGACATATAAATGCATATAAATCATCATAGAAGGATAATATAATAGCATGAATACTTCATAAATTATAGATATGTTGGAGACGTATCAACATCCCCAAGCTTAATTACTGCTCGTCCTCGAGTAGGTAAATGATAAAAGAAATAATTTATGAAGTGTGAATGCTAGTAGGTGCACAAGTTTGTTCAATGATAATTTCAGTCACCTTTTATAGCATCAAAATGTGTCATAATAGTAGCTTATCTCATAAAACTTTTCATGATCAAGTAACAATCTATTCACAATGTCAAGTATGGTTCAGAAACTTCATTGAGAACTAACAAACTATAATCTCAATCATTGAAGCAATTGCAATTTATCATAACATCAGAAAGAGTCAAGAATAGAGCTTTTCAGCAAGTCCACATACTCAACTATCATATAGTCTCCTACAATTGCTAACACTCACGCAATATTTGTGGTTATGGAGTTTCAGCCGGACACTAAGAACGATAGGGGCTTATCGTGTTGCCTCCCAACATATTCACCTTTAGGTGATGTCAACAATAATAGCCCATGCTAACTTACATCCAATTGGATATATATATCATGATCTTTCAAACACGAGGAGCTCGCCAAAGGATAAAATGAAAAAGGGAAAGGTAAGGATCACCTTGACTCAAGCATACAGTAAAAACATAAAGTAAAAGATAGGCCCTTCGCAGAGGGAAGCAGAGGTTGCCATGCGCTTTTAGGGTTGGATACACAAAATCTTAATGCGAAAGAACGTCACTTTATATTGCCCCTTGTATATGGACCTTTATTATGTAGTATGTCGCTTTTATTGCTTCCATAACAAGTTCGTACAAAGCTTATTTTCTCCACACTAATAAGTCATGCATATTTAGAGAGCAATTTTTATTGCTTGCACCGATGACAACTTACTTGAAGGATCTTACTCAATCCATAGGTAGATATGGTGGACTCTCATGGCAAAACTGGGTTTAAGGATATTTGGAAGCACAAGTAGTATCTCTACTTGGTGCTACGAATTTTTGGCTAGCACGAGGGGGAAAGGCAAGCTCAACATGTTTGGAAGGTCAATGACAATATACTTTAACTGAGATGTCGGAAAACATAGACCATTACGTTGTCTTCCTTGTCCAACGTCGACTCTTTTAGCATGTCATACTTAATGAGTGCTTCACAATCATAAAAGATGTACACGATAATATATTTGTATGTGAACCTCTCTTTGCTTATTACTTCCTATTAATTGCAACGATGACCAAAACTACGTTTGCCAACTCTCAACAACTTTTATGCCTCATACTTTCTATGTGTGAAGTCATCACTAACCATGTTATAAGCATATGACACATATAAAAATTCAGATTTATGACATTCAACTCATTCAACAATTTACTCAAATGATATACATGAAGCACATGAGTAAATGACAAACTACTCCAAAAGATATGAGTGAAGGACACTGAGTAGTCAAATAATTAACTAGCCATGGAAGGGTTCCCCTTTTTTTATTCAATAATTCAAATCCAAAGATTTTATTCAAACAGCTAGTAAAATTGAAATAAAATGACATTGCAAGGATAGCACAACTCATGTAAAGAAGCAAAAACTTAGGCTCAACCGATACTAACCGATAGTTGTTGAACAAGAGAGGTATGATGCCTACCGGGGCATCCCCAAGCTTAGATGCTTGAGAGTTCTTGAAATATTATCTTGGGGTGCCTTGGGAATCCCCAAGCTTGAGCTTTTATGTCTCCTTAATTCCTCTCATATCACGGTTTCTCTTTTTATCAAAAGCTTCATTCACAACAAACTCAACAAGAATTCGTGAGATGGGTTAGTATAAACCAATACAAAACCTTATCATTTTCTACTGTAACAAATCACTAAAATTATTATTCAACATTGAATACTAAATGCCTCTGCATATTTCATACTCCTATCCTCAAATAGAATCATTAAACAAGCAAGCATACGCAAACAATGCAAACATAACAGCAATCTGCCAAAACAGTACAGTCTGTAAAGAATGCAAGGGTATCAATACTTCCCTAACCCCCAAAATTATAAGAGAAACTTCCCACTGTAATAAATTTATCAGAGCTTAAAATTCAAAAAGATTAAACATTATACCATTCTCTGACTTTTCTAGGGAATTTTTGCAACAGCGGTAAACTTTCTATTTTGAAACAGCAACATGTATACTAGCAAAATAAGCATGGTAAAGGCTATCCTTGAAATTTTTATTGAAACTAAAGATGCAAAACATTATTATAAATAACATCAAGCAAATACTCACAAGAGGAAATGACTCTCCAAGCAAAACACATATCATATGGTGAATAAAAATATAGCTCCAAGTAAAGTTACCGATGAACGAATACGAAAGAGGGGATGCCTTCCGGGGCATCCCCAAGCTTAGGCTCTTGGTTGTCCTTGAATATTACCTTGGGGTGCCTTGGTCATCCCCAATCTTAGGCTTTTTCCACTCCTTATTCCATAGCCCATCGAATCTTTACCCAAAACTTGAAAACTTCAACCACACAAAACTCAACCAAACTTCATGAGATAGGTTAGTATGATAAAGAGTAAACCATGCACTTTGGTACTGTAAAAGACAAGGTTCATAATTTTTTTCACATAAAGCCTACTGTACCATATCATTTCTACAAATTATATTGATAAATATAAGCCATAGAAACTAGAAAACAAGCAGACTATGCAATGAAAACAGAATCTGTCAGAAACAGAACAGTCTGTAATGATCTGAACAATAACCATACTTATGCTACTCCAAAAATTATGAAATAAATTGGTGGACGTGAGGAATTTTTCTATTAATCTTATGAAAAAATAATCAACTCAAAAGCACTCTTCTGTAAAAAATGACAGCAAATCTCGTGAGCGCAAAGTTTCTGCTTTTTACAGCAAGATCACATTAACTTTCACCCAAGTCTTCCCAAAGGTCTTACTTGGCACTTTATTGAAACAAAAGCTATAAAACATGATTAATACAGTAGTTTAATCATATAGACACACAAAAACAGTAAGTATAAATATTGGGTTGTCTCCCAACAAGCGCTTTTCTTTAATGCCTTTTAGGTAGGCATGCTGATTTCAATGATGCTCGCATAAAAGAAAAGATTTGAAACACAAAGAGAGCATCATGAAGAATATTACTTAGCACATTTAAATCTAACTCACTTCCTATGCCTAGGGATTTTGTGAGAACATAATTTATAGGAACAATAATCAACTAGCATAGGAAGGCAAAACAAGTATAACTACAAAACTTTAAGCACATAGAGAGGAAACTTGACATTATTGCAACTCCTTCAAGCACATATTCCTCCCTCATAATAATTTTCAGTAGCATCATGGATAGCAACTTTTTTCTCATACTCAATTGGAACCTCTTCCGAAATGGTGGAATACTAACTAAAGTTGACACTCTTCCAAATCCACTTCAAATTATAGTATTATTCATACTCCAAAAGATATAAGTGAAGTTCCTAGAGCATTTTACAATTAATAGAAACTAGCCAATATCCAAGCTCAAAATATATAAGTGAAGCGCATGAAGCATTCTACAAAACCATACTCAAACAATTTAAGTGAAGCACAAAGACCAATTCTATAAGATCATACTTAAAAGATATAAGTGAATCACATGAAGCATTCTGTAAATCAATGAAGAGCTAGCTCATACTAGAATGATTCTTAAAGAAAAATACAAACACAAAGGACACAAATCATGCGAACAAAACAAAAACCGAGGTATACCGATATTTGTTGAAGAAGAAAGTTGGGATCCCAACCGGAGCATCCCCAAGCTTAGATGCTTGAGTATCCTTTGACATATTTACTTGGGGTGCCTTGGGAATCCCCAAGCTTGAACTCTTGTCTCTCTTTATTCTTCTCACATCGGCAACTCCTCGTTCTTCAAACACTTCATTCACAAAAACTTAAACAAAAACTTGTGAGATCCATTAGTGTAATAAAGCAAACTACCACTTTAAGGTACTGTAATTAACTCATTATTTTTTATATTGGTGTTAAACCTACTGTATTCCAACTTCACTATGGTTCATACCCTACATACTAGCCATAGATGCATCAAAATAAGCAAGCAACACACGAAAAACAGAATCTGTCAAGAACAGGACAGTCTGTAGTAATATGGAAGTTTAGTAAACTTCTGTAACTCCAACAATTATGAAATAAATTTGAAAAATTGAGAAATTTGTACAGAAGTAATGTGCAAAAAGTTTGAGGCCCATTTGACTTTCCAGTAAAAAAATGTAAATTCATGCACTACAGCCAAATTTTCTGTTTTTGTTCTGCACATAGTAAGCAAGCAATCTTATCACACTAAAACCCAAGCTTAGCACATTATTTTTATAATACAATGGATTTATACAAGGGGATAATTATTTACAGAGAAACTTCCATGAAAAAAATTCTACATTGTTTCCGTGAGCATGAACACAAGTGCTCAAGGTCGACCCTCACTTCTTCAATACATTACTTTCCAATCACTTCTCTTTTTGAAAAACTTTTTTAGGCATGAGAGGCAAGTAAATAATTTTTGGTATTTTCATTCTTTTAAAAAAAATTGTATGTTTCACCCACAACTAAACAGAAACAAAAAGGAAAAACAAAATCTACTAAGTAAAGAAAGCAAACAAGCACACACGAAAATATCAATCCCACGCTATTGCTCCCCGGCAACGGCGCCAGAAAAGAGCTTGATAATCCCCAAGTGCAGGGAATCATCGTAGCAATTCCCAAAGGTGGAAGTGATAAGTATGGAGTGTCGAACCCACAAGGAGCTAAAGGTAAGATCAATATTCTCTCAAGCCCTATCTACCCCTGATACGACTCTACGTGCACCGAACGTTTGCTTCCAACTAGTAACAAGAAATAAAACTATGTTGTGGGTATAAAGAGGATAACTTTTTATGATATCAGAGAGCTAAAATATGAAAGTAGGTGCTGTTATCATAAAGTTAGAATATATTACTAAATAATATTAATAGTGAGTGTGGAATAATGGTGGATCATTGTGTGGAATTGTCCTAAGCAATTGTTAGCAAGATCGATAGTCATCATTGCAATTTCATAAGAGGGAGAGGCATAAAGTAACATATTTTTCCTACTTGGATCATATGCTCTTATGATTGGAAACTCTAGCAAGCATCCGCAAATACTAAAAGATTCATTAAGGTAAAACCCAACCATAGAATTAAATCATCAAGTCCCCTTTTATCCCATACGCAACAACCCCCTTACTCGGGTTTAAGCTTCTGTCACTCTAGCAACCCACTATAAGCGAATCATGAACGTATTGCAACATCCTATAGCGGGAATCCCTCATGCTTGCGCGACCCGGTGGGCACCATAGGATAGCACCAAGATAAAACATACAACTCGTACCATTCTAGATCATCAATCAACTCAAGGACAAAAGATATCTACTCAAAACATCATAAGATGTCAACACATCATTGGATCATAATATGTAGCATAAAGCATCATGTTCAAGTAGGGATTACAACGGGGTGCGGGAGAGCGAACCGCGTAAAAGAGATGAGGATGGTGATGATGATGAAGACGGTCACCGCAGCGATGATTCCCCTCCCGATGGCACTTCGGTGCCACCAAGAGAGAGGAGGAGAGGTTCTCCCCCTTGTGCTTCCTCCTCCATAGCTTTCCCCCTCTGGTCCTTGGCCTTCATGGAGATGATGGCCCCTCCGAGATCCTCCTCCATGGCCTTCGGTGATGATGGTCCCCTCCGGCAGGGTGCCAGAGAGGGCCTAGATTGATTTCTCGTGGCTACAGAGGCTTGCGGCGGCGGAATTTCCGATCTAGGTTAATTCCCAAAAGTTTCAGTATTTATAGGAATTATTGGCGTTGGTTTCACGTCAGGGGGGTCTCCGGGAGGGCACGCCCCCCACTCTCGTGGGCAGCCCCAGACTCTTCTGGCCCAACTCCGATGCTCCGTGGTCTTCTTTTGGTCCATAAAAAATCCTCAAAAATTGGCACGTCGTTTAGACTCCGTTTGGTATCCCTTTTCTGTAAAACACTAAAACAAGGAGAAAATAGAAACTGGCACTGGGCTCTAGGTTAATAGGTTAGTCCCAAAAATCATATAAAATGACATGTAAATGCACATAAATCATCATAGAAGGATAATATAATAGCATGAATACTTCATAAAATTATAGATACGTTGGAGACGTATCAGCTATGGTTCGAATACAATCAGGAAGCCCTCAAGTGGTTTGTGGCATTGCACTGATCAAAGGGGTATTGACAGCTATGATTCTAATATGATCAGGAAGCCCCCCAGTGACCAAGTATTTAACGACTCTGATTCAAATACGATCAGTAAGACAGACCAAAAGGGGTTAAGCTATGATTAGAATACGATTAAGCCCCCAAATGATCAAAATGTTTGAACGGCTATGATTTGAATACGATCAAGAAGCCGTGCCAAAGGGGTTAACCTATGATTCGAATATGATCAAGCCCCCAATGATCTAAATGTTTAACGACTCTGATTCGAATACGATCAATAAGTCAGACCAAAAGGGGTTAAGCTATGATTCGAATATGATCAAGCCCCTAAATGATCAAAATGTTTGAACGACTATGATTCGAATACGATCGGGAAGCTGTGCCAAAGGGGTTAAGCTATGATTCGAATATGATCAAGCCCCCAATGGTCATTGAAGAAGGGTACCTATGTTTGAGTTGTGCTTTGCAACAGACTCTCTTTGGTCCCTTTAATTTTTCTGAGAACTCGAACTTGTGAGTAATGAATTCTTCTTGAACCGGGCATTGAGCCGGATATTGAAAGCTTCAGAGTTTATGGGTGACAGATTTCCTTTGAGCCGGATTTTAAACTGGATATTGAGCTTCAATGCTTTGTGAGAGACAGATTTATCTTGAACTGGATTTTAAACCGACATTCTTCATTTTGAGCCAGAAATTTTCTGGCGTCCTTTCAGTATAGCAGTAGCCTCCAGGACCGGGTTATCTTCCCTCCACTGACCCAGAGTTCTTGATTCTGTCTTCAAACTGGCAATCCTCCACTGATCGCCGGCAAGGAGTGCTACTTCGACACCGCCTGGGGTCGATGACGCCGTTCCTACTAGTGCTCACCAACGAGATCATGCTGATGGACCTCCAAGATTTATCCATGGTGGACGAGCGATGCTCTCCTTCCCGCACCACTTCAAGAAGATCCTCCACTCGCCCTGTCCATTCTCGCAGCGGCACAGAGGCCAGTGCGAGTGCTGCTCCTTCGCTTCAGCTCCCGCTGTGTGCTCCACATTGCCGACCAGGCCACCACTGAGGAGTGCTTGGCAGCCCACGACATCGTCTTCGCCAACCGGCACTGGCTCCCCTCTGTGTGCCACCTCTCCAACAGCTACACACGTTGGGGTCCTCCAGCTATGGCACTAACTAGCATAACCCCTTCCGCATCCCCACCGTCGAGGTGCTCCCTGTGGGTAGCCTCCTCCGCTTTGCGGCCGCCCATGCCGATGAACTGTGCCTCATCGCGCCTCTTCACCAGGGCGTTGGAGTCGAGCTCTAGCCCCGCGGGGTGGACATGTAGGTAGCTGATCTGCCACCGACCCGCAACTATATGCCGCTGGCACTTGTCCAAGGGTGACTGTGTTTTTGTTTTAGATCCAGGAGTTTGTATGTGAATTTGTTGCCAAGCCAGCTCCTACAGTCCGATCCTACTTGTCGGAAAGTGAACAAATGGGACAAATCCTCTGATTAGTATTGTATCATAAACTAGCACCAATCTCAAAGGCCTTCGTTCCCTCCGTTGAACGTGTATGTACGTATATAGGCTAGGGTCATGTATTGTCATGACTCCTTTCTCCTCGTACAGTGTATAGCTTGGGAGACAAGTCGAGGTCGTGCACCATTGTACCTATATATGTGCACTTACACATGATTAATCAATTATGTTGCTTGCAATCTCATCTTTCGTAACAACATGGTATCAGTTTCCATTCTCTCATGTAACCTAGCTTCCGCTCCACACCGCCGCCTCCCCTTCCTCTTCCCACCACAGCCACCGCTGCCTCTCTCCCTCCCTTCTCATCTCCCACAAAAAAACCTTTTCTCTCATGCGACATGGCTTCCACTCCACATCGCCGCCGCACCTTGCCGCTACCTCTAGCCTCCGCCTCAACAACCTGCCGCCCCGCCCCTTCCTCTCCTCACTGCAACTGCCACCGCTGCTGCCTCTCTCCCTCCCTTCTCATCTCCCACAAAAACCCTAACCCTCATCCACTTTAGCTGACGCACCTTTCTCTCCAATCTCCATCTGTTGTTGCCGCCATGGACTCTTCCCTCTCCAGTGCCTCCAATCATTTTGCTAGCCCAAATCCATGGACCGGAGTGGTCCATGCCCACCACATGTCAGTTCCTCGCGGCCCCGCATTGAGCCTCCTTGGTCCGTGGACGATCGACTATTAGGCGCCCCTGGCGGCGCGGCAACAGCCGCCTGGCGGTGGCTACCCATCACTGCCCGTGCAGCCGATGACGGGTGGCTACCCGCTGCCGCCCCCACCCCAGCCCTATGGGGACCCTACCATGCCGCTGGCCCCCATGCCCTAGAATCCACCTCCTCTTCCGGCGCTGCACGCGCCTCCTTCACCGAGTAACTAAGGCGGCGGTGGTGATTGGTACATGGACACCGGCGCTACCACCCACATGTCATCACATCACAGTAACCTCATCTCTTCCTATCCAGTTAACACATTCACTCGCATCACCGTTGGCGATGGCTCTTCTTTACCTATCACACATATCGGTTATAATTCTTTTCCTTCTACATCCATGAAATTATCTATGTCTAACATTCTTGTCTCACCTGCACTAATCAAAAATCTTGTTTATGTTTGTTCTTTTACTCGTGAAAATCCTCTCACTGTTGAATTTGACGAAACCAGTTTTTCTGTCAAGGACGTCTGTACCGGAATGGTTCTCCGTCGGTGTGATAGCCTAGACGAGTTGTACCCGGTGCACTCATCCTCCACCGTCATAGCTTCCTTTGTCGCCATCAATGCCGGAGTAGACCTCTGGCATGCTTGTTTGGGTCATCCCAATTCAACCGAACTTCGTCATATTCTTCAGAGTTTCTCATTCACATGTAATAAGATTGACGATCATACTTGTCATGATTCCCATGTCGGGAAGCATGTTAGCCTTCCTTTTAGCGCATCCACCACCATACCTTCTTTTCCGTTTCAATTACTTCATAATGATATATGGACATCACCGGCCGCAAATAATACTGGCTATCTTTATTCCTTCATGATCTTAGACGATTTTTCACATTATGTGTTGACGTTTCCTTTACGTTGCAAGTCTAATGCACTAGCGACTCTTACGGCTTTCTATGCCTATGTCTCCACACAGTTTGTTCGTCCCATACATGCACTCCAAACCGATATCGGGAAAGAATTTGACAATCTTGCTGTTTGCACACTCCTTGCACCACATGGCACTGTCTCTCGCCTCACATGTCCTTATACATCACAACAAAGTGGCCACGTTGAACGTGTGATATGCACTCTCAATGATTGCGTATGTACATGCCAATGTGGCTCCTCGGTTTTGGACCGACGAGCTCGCCACCGCATCTCTTCTACTTAACATAGGTCCATGTCATGTTCGCTGGAACTATGCACCCCATCTGCTTCTCTTCGTCATTCTGATAGCCCACAAGTATAGGGGGTCGCAACAGTTTTCGAGGGTAGAGTATTCAACCCAAATTTATTGATTCGACACAAGGGGAGCCAAAGAATATTCTCAAGTATTAGCAGCTGAGTTGTCAATTCAACCACACATGATAGACTTAATATTTGCAGCACAGTATTTAGTAGTAAAGTAGTATGGAAATAACGATAACGATGGCAAAAGTAACAGTAGCAGTTTTGTAGCAATCGTAACAGTGGTAACGGAGAAGTAACTAAGCAACGATCAATATGTGAAAAGCTCGTAGGAAATGGATCAATGATTGATAATTATGTCGGATGTAATTCATCATGCAACACTTATAACATAGGGTAACACAGAACTAGCTCCAGTTCATAATTGTAATGTAGGCATGTATTCCGAATATAGTCATACATGCTTATGGAAAAGAACTTGCATGACATCTTTTGTCCTACCCTCCCATGGCAACGGGGTCCTAATGGAAACTAAGGGATATTAAGGCCTCCTTTTAATAGAGTATCAGACCAAAGCATTAGCACTTAGTGAATACATGAACTCCTTAAACTACGGTCATCACCGGGAAGTGTTCCAACTATTGTCACTCCGGGGTTTGCCGGATCATAGACTATAACTTGCAAGATAGGATCAAGAACTCACATATATTCATGAAAACATAATAGGTTCAGGTCTGAAATCATGGCACTTGGGCCCTACTGACAAGCATTAAGCATGGCAAAGTCATAGCAACATCAATCTTAGAACATAATGGATACTAGGGATCAAACCCTAACAAAACTAACTCGATTACATGGCAAATCTCATCCAACCCATCACCGTCTAGCAAGCATGCGATGGGATTACTCAAGCACAACGGTGAGCATCATGAAATTGGTGATGGAGGATGGTTGATGATGACTATGGCGACGAATTCCCCTCTCCAGAGCCTCGAACGGACTCCAGATCAGCCCTCCCGAGGAAGAACAGGGCTTGGCGGCGGCTTCGTAATCATAAAACGTGATGAATCCTTCTCTCTGATTTTTTTCTCCCCAAACGTGAATATATAGAGTTGGAGTTGAGGTCGGTGGAGGTCCAGGGGACCCACGAGGCAGGGGGGCACGCCCTAGGGGGGGCGCCCTCCACCCTCGTGGACAAGGTGTGGGCCCCCTTCTGTTGATTCTTTCGCCAATATTTTTTATTAATTTCAAAATGTGACTCCGTGAAGTTTCCAGTCATTCTGAGAACTTTTATTTCTGAACAAAAATAACACCATTGCAATTCTGCTGAAAACAGCGTCAGTCCGGGTGAGTTCCACTCAAATCATGCAAGTTAGAGTCCAAACAAGGGCAAAAGTGTCTGGAAAAGTAGATACATTGGAGACGTATCAATTCCCCCAAGCTTAAACCTATGCTTGTCCTCAAGCAATTCAGTTGCGAAACTGAAAGTGAGAAAGAAAAACTTTTACAAACTCCGTTTGATCTTGTTGTTGCAAATATGTAAAGTTAGCATTCAAGTTTTTAGCAAAGAATATGAACTAACCATATACACAATAACATTTAGGTCCCACATTTACTCATATCAATGGCATAATCAACTAGCAAGCAATAATAATAAATCTCGGATGACAACACTTTCTCAAAATAATCATTATATGATATAATAAGATGGTATCTCGCTAGCCCTTTCTGAGACCGCAAAATATAAATGTAGAGCACCCCTGAAGATCAAGGACTGACTAGACATTGTAATTCATGGTAAAAGAGATCCAGTCACAGTCATACTCAATGTAAATTAATAACAATGCATACAAATGACAGCGGTGCTCTCCAACTGGTGCTTTTTTATAAGAGGCTGATGACTCAATATAAAAGCAAATAGATAGGCCCTTCGCAGAGGGAAGAAGGGTTTTGCAGAGGTGAAAGAGATCGAGTTTTGAAACAGAGTTAAATAATATTTTGAGCTGCATACTTTCATTGTCAACATAACAACCAAGAGATCTCGATATGTTCCATGCTACATACATTATAGGCCGTTCCCAAATAGAATGGTAAAGTTTATACTCCCCCACCACCAACGAGCACATTCCACGGCTAGTCCAAATAACAGGTATCGTCCAACTAACAACAAGCCCAGGGGAGTTTTGTTTGCAATTATTTTTATTTGATTTGAGCATGGGGCTGGGCATCCTGGTTACCGGCCATTTTCTCATGAATGATGAGCGGAGTCCACTCATCGTGTGAATAACCCGCCTAGCATGGAATATATAGACAACCCTAGTTGATACATGAGCTATTCGAGCATACAAAACAGAATCCCATTTGAAGGTTTAGAGTTTGGCACATACAAATTTACTTGGAACGGCAGGTAAATACCGCATATAGGAAAGTATGGTGGACTCATATGGAACAACTTTGGGGTTTATAGAAGTGGATGCACAAGCAGTATTCCCGCTTAGTACAAGTGAAGGCTAGAAAGAGATTGGGAAGTGTCCAACTAGAGAGCGACACAGTCATGAACATGCATTAGGATTAACCAACGATGAGTGCAAGCATGAGTGGGATATAAATCACCATGAACATAAATATCCTGGAGGCTATGTTGATTTTCTTTCAACTACATGCATAAACATGTGCCAAGTCAAGCCACTCGAATCATTCAAAGGAGGGTACCACCCTATCATACCACATCACAACCATTTTAATAGCATGTTCGCATGCAAGATAAACCATTATAAACTCCTAGCTAATTAAGCATGGCATGAGTAACTATATTCTATGATTGTCATTGCAAACATATTTCATTCATAATGGGTTGAATCAGGAATGATGAACTAATCATATTTACAAAAACAAGATAGCTTGAGTTCATACCAGCTTTTCTCATCTCAATCATTTCATCACATATCGTCATTATTGCCTTTCACTCGCACGACCGAACGGTGTGGATAATAATAATAGTGCACGTGCATTTGACTGAGCCGGAAACTGCAACCATTTAATTCAAAGGAGAAGACAAGGTAATATGGGCTCTTGGTTAGATCAACAATAATGCATATGAGAGCTACTCGTCATTTTCATCATGGTCTTCTCATCTCGACCCCCAAAGAAAAGAAAAGAATTTCAAAGAACAAGAAAAACTATTTACACGGGAAAGCTCCCAACAAGCAAAAGAAGAACGAGAAATATTTTGGGTTTTATTTTAATAATGCTACTACAAGCATGGAAAGTAAACTAGCTAAAAGCTACAACTAAATTTTTTTTTTAATTTTTCTCAAAGTTTTTCAAACACACAATAAGAAAGCAAGAAAAGAAAATAAACTAGCATGGATAATGCAATGGAAAAGTATGAACACCGACAACTAGAATGAGTGCATGAACATGAATGTAATGTCGATGAGAAACACGTACTCCCCCAAGCTTAGGCTTTTGCCCTAAGTTGGTCTAAGACCACGGCTGGCGTGGCGGATATCCAAAGTTGTAGTCGGGGTTGTACTGAGATGCAGCAGCTACTGCCTGAAGGGCTGCAGCATGGAGGCGAGCAGCCTCCGTCTTCCTCTCATATTCCTTTGCCTCCTCTCTGCTTATAAAACGTCTCCTATTTTTCTGAAAGTTAAAGAAGGCAGGAGCAGGAAGAGTAACAAGGACAACATGACGTCTGTCAAAGATTAGTCGGTACTGGAGGGACTGTTCGTTCCTCTCAAGAAACTGATGGCGGACCATAGCATTATAATCTAGAAAAGAAGGTGGCAACTCAATATCATTTTCATTTATGGATACACCAAGATAATCATCTAAAGAAGCTGCATAAATTTCACCAAATAAATCTCCATCTTTAGCATTAAGATGTAACCTCCATGCAACAATGGACCCCAAGTTATATCGTTTATCACCTAATACCGCACTCTTGAGGACAATAAGATCTGGGACACACATGTGGCTAAGCTCATCCTTACCATTAATGCATCTACCTATAAAAAGAGAAAAGTAATGTATGGCAGGAAAATGAATGCTCCCTATAGTGGCTTGTGTAATATTTCTAGTTTCTCCCACAGTGATGTTTGCAAGGAAATCATAAAATTTAGATTTGTGAGGTTCACTAAAGATGCCCCACTGTGGGATTTTGCAAGCAGTGTTAAAATCTTAAAGTTCCATGGTATATGATTTATCATATAGGTCAAATAAAATAGTGTGAGTTTTGCGCTTAGATGAAAAGTTAAACCTCCGCACAAAGGAATCGGTGAGGTGATAGTCTTGGCGGCACTTATCTGATACGAAGTCCTCAAGATCAGCATTATGCACATGCTCATTAAATTCATCCTTGAAGCCAGCTTGGATTATAAATTCATCCGACAGCCATTCGCAAGGCTGCACTGGAGCTCCTCTTCGTGGTTCAAGGTCCGGCTCATGTATCGCGAGCCTCGGTGCTTTCTTCCTTGAAGAACCACCTTGGTACATTTTCCTAAACATTTTTCTTCCTCTGAAAATTTTCTGAAAATTTTTAGTGACTCAAAATAAAATTGAACCAAACTCAACAAGATTAATAGCAACTACTCCCACAAGTGCCTAGAGGCTATATCATGCATTAAAGCTACTTTGGACTATATAAATTTGACATGCAAGCTCAAGAACAAGGAAACCTTAGCAGCATTGCAATAAATAAAGCACTAGAACAAAAACTAATTGGACCATTGGAGGAGTCACATACCGAAGAACAATCCCCCAAAGCAGTTTGTGAATGGAGCTTTGAGCAAGGAGATCGAAAATGGCAGCAAAACGAGCAAGAACACGGGTTTGAGCTACGGGATGATTTTTTTCTGGCGGAAAACAAAGTGTGTGGGTGCTGGAATAAGTGGAGGGGGCCACGTGGGACCCATGAGGCAGGGAAGCACGCCCAGGGGGTAGGGTGCGCCCTCCACCCTTGTGACCAAATGGTGGGTCTCCCTGGTGTGTTCTAAGTGCCAGAAATTCTAAAATATTCTACAAAAAATCATACTCAAGTTTCAGGGCATTTGGAGAACTTTTATTCTCGAGGTATTTATTATTTCACGGATAATTCAGAAAACAGACAGAAAATACTATTTTTTGCTTTATTTAAACTAAATAACAGAAAGTAAAAGGTTGGTATAGAAAGTTGTGCTTTCTAACTTCATCCATCTCATGCTCATCAAAAGGAATCCACTAACAAGGTTGATCAAGTCTTGTTAACAAACTTCTTCAGAATAACATGAAACCAGAGAATTTCGAATAACACTATGTTACCTCAATCGGGATATGCATGTCCCCAACAATAGGAATATCATATTTCTTTTTGACAGTAGGACGAGGGAATTCAAAACCTCCAATAGTAATAGTTGGAATTTTTCCAATATAATTGATACTATGAAATTGAGGTTGTTTCTTTGGAAAGTGTACCGTATGCTCATTACCTTTAACATGAAAAGTGACATTGCCTTTTTTGCAATAAAAAACAGCCCCTGCAGTATTCAAAAAGGGTCTATCAAGGATGATCGACATACTGTCATCCTCGGGAATATCAAGAATAACAAAGTCCGTTAAAATAGTAACATTTGCAACCACAAGAGGCACATCCTCACAAATACAGATGGGTATAGCAGTAGATTTATCGTCCATTTGTAAAGAGATTTCCGTAGGTGTCAACTTATTCAAATCAAGTCTACGATACAAAGAGAGAGGCATAACACTAACGCCGGCTCCAAGATCACATAAAGCAGTTTTAACATAGTTTCTTTTAAAGGAGCATGGTATATTCTTGGATCTCCCAGTTTCTTCGGTATTCCACCCTTAAAAGTATAATTAGCAAGCATGGTGGAAATTTTAGCTTCCAGTATCTTTCTTTTATTTGTAACAATATATTTCATATACTTAGCATAGGGATTTAGTTTAAGAATATTAGTCAAATGCATACGCAAAAAGATAGGTCTAATCATTTCAGCAAAGCGCTCAAAATCCTCATCATCCTTTTTCTTGGATGGCTTAGGAGAAAAATGCATGGGTTTTTGAACCCATGGTTCTCTTTCATTATCGTGATTCCTAGCAATGAAGTCTCTCTTATCATAACATTGATTCTTTGATTGTGGGTTATCAAGATCAACAGCGGGTTCAATCTCTACGTCATTGTTATTACTAGGTTGAGCCTCAACATGAACATCATCATTAACATTATCACTAGGTTCATGTTCATTACCAGATTGTGTTTCAGCATCCGAAATAGAAATATTATTGGGATTCTCAGGTGTGTCTATAATAGGTTCACTAGGAGCATGCAATGTCCAAGTTTTTCTTTTTCTTTTTATTAGAAGGACTAGGTGCATCAATATTAATTTTCTAAGAATCTTGCTCAATTCTCTTAGGGTGGCCTTCAGGATACAAAGGTTCCTTGGTCATTTTACCACCTCTAGTCATAAGTCTAACAACATTATCATTGATCTTATTATTTAATTCATTGAGCAGATCATCTTGTGCCTTAAGTACTTGTTCTACTTGAGTGGTAACCATGGATGCATGTTTACTAATAAGCTTAAGATCACCTTTAACTCTAGATATATAATCATTCAAGTGTTCAACCATATAAGCATTACGTTTCAATTGTCTACCAACATAAGCATTGAAGTTTTCTTGTTTGACAATGAAATTATCAAACTCATCCAAGCATTGACTAGCAGACTTATTACGAGGAATATCACCTTCATCAAATCTATAAAGAGAATTTGCCTTTACTACTTGTGTAGGGTTATCAAGACCATGTATCTCTTCAATACGTGGTAAATTCTTAACATCTTTAGCTTTAATACCTTTTTCTTTCATAGATTTCTTTGCCTCTTGCATATCTTCAGGACTGAGAAATAGAATACACATTTTCTTCAGAGTTGGCTTAGGAGTTGGTTCAAGAAGTGTCCAATCATTATGATTACTCAATATATTATTCAATAGTAGTTCAACTTGCTCAACAGTTGTTTCCTTGAAAACACAACCAGCACAACAATCCAGGTGGTCTCTGGAAGCATCGGTTAGTCCATTATAAAAGATATCAAGTATTTTATTTTTCTTGAGAGGATGATCAGTCAAATCATTAAGTAATTGGAGAAGCCTCCCCCAAGCTTGTGGGAGACTCTCTTCTTCAGTGTGCACAAAATTAAATATTCCCCGCAAGGCAGCTTGTTTCTTATGAGCGGGAAAATATTTTGCAGAGAAGTAATAAATCATATCCTGGGAACTACGCACACAACCAGGAGCAAGAGAACTAAACCATATTTTAGCATCACCCTTTAACGAGAAAGGAAACAATTTAAGAATATAATAATAGCAAATTTTATCCTAATGAGTAAATAGGGTGGCTATATCATTCAATTTAGTAAGATGTGCCACAATAGTTTTAGGTTCATAGCCATGGAAAGGATCAGATTGAACCAAAGTAATGAACTAGGATCAACAGAGAATTCATAATCCTTATCAGTAACACAGATAGGTGAAGTAGTAAAAGTAGGGTCATATTGCATTCTAGCATTCAGAGACTTTTCTTTCAACTTAGCTAATAGTTTCATAAGATCATATCTATCATTGCAAGCAAGAAAGCCTCTAGCAGTTTCTTTCATCCATAACATAACTCTCAGGCATAACAGGCAATTCATATCTAGGGGGGGAATCTTCATCATCACTTTCATTAATATCATCAGTTTCAGTAATTTCATTCTCTCTAACCCTAGCAAGTTGTTCATCCAGAAATTCACCTAATGGCACATTATTATCAAGTAGAGAAGTAGTATCATCATAAGCATCATGCATAGCATAAGTGGCATCATCAATAACATGCGACATATCGGAATCAATAGCAGGTGTAGGTGTCGCAAGTTTACTTAAATAGAAGGTGAATCAAGTGCGGAGCTAGATGGCAGTTCCTTACCTCCCCTCATAGTTGAGGGAAAAATCTTGGTTCTTTGATCTTTCAAATTCCTCATAGTGATCAACAGATATAAATCCCAAGTGACTCAAAGAATAGAGCTATTCTCCCCGGCAACGGTGCCAGAAAAAGGTCTTGATAGCCCACAAGTATAGGGGGTCGCAACAGTTTTCGAGGGTAGAGTATTCAACCCAAATTTATTGATTCGACACAAGGGGAGCCAAAGAATATTCTCAAGTATTTGCAGCTGAGTTGTCAATTCAACCACACCTGAAAGACTTAATATCTGTAGCAAAGTATTTAGTAGCAAAGTAGTACGGAAATAACGGTAACGGTGGCAAAAGTAACAATACAAGTTTTGTAGCAATCATAACAGTGAACTGAGAAGTAAATAAGCAAAGATGAATATGTGAAAAGCTCGTAGGCAATGGATCAAGGATGTATAATTATGTCGGATGTAATTCATCATGCAACAGTTATAACATAGGGTGACACAGAACTAGCTCCAGTTCATCAATGAAATGTAGGCATGTATTCCGAATATAGTCATGCGTGCTTATGTAAAAGAACTTGCATGACATCTTTTGTCCTACCCTCCCGTGGCAGCGAGGTCCTAATTAAAACTAAGGGATATTAAGGCCTCCTTTTAATAGAGTACCAGACCAAAGCATTAGCACTTAGTGAATACATGAACTCCTAAACTACGGTCATCATCGGGAAGTGTCCTGACTATTGTCACTCCCGGGTTTGCCGGATCATAACACGTAGTAGGTGACTATAACTTGCAAGATAGGATCAAGACTCACATATATTCATGAAAACATAATAGGTTCAGATCTGAACTCATGGCACTCGGGCCCTAGTGACAAGCATTAAGCATGGCAAAGTCATAGCAACATCAATCTTAGAACATAATGGATACTAGGGATCAAACCCTAACAAAACTAACTCAATTACATGGTAAATCTCATCCAACCCATCACCGTCCAGCAAGCCTACAATGGGATTACTCATGCACGGCGGTGAGCATCATGAAATTGGTGATGGAGGATGGTTGATGATGACGATGGCGATGGATTCCCCTCTCCAGAGCCCCGAACGGACTCCAGGGCAGCCCTCCCAAGGAAGAATAGGGATTGGCGGTGGCTCTGTATCGTAAAACGCGATGAATCCTTCTCTCTATTTTTTTTCTCCCTGAACGTGAATATATAGAGTTGGAGTTGAGGTCAATGGAGGACCAGGGGACCCACGAAGCAGGGGGCGTGCCCTAGGGG
Organism: Triticum dicoccoides; assembly: GCF_002162155.2. NCBI lineage: Eukaryota > Viridiplantae > Streptophyta > Magnoliopsida > Poales > Poaceae > Triticum > Triticum dicoccoides. Next base: position 173,031,344 of record NC_041385.1, read on the forward strand.
GGCGCGCCCTCCACCCTCGTGGACAGGGTGTGGGCCCCCTTTTGTTGATTCTTTCGCCAATATTTTTTATTAATTCCAAAACGTGACTCCGTTAGGTTTCAGGTCATTCCGACATCTTTTATTTCCGCACAAAAATAACACCATGGCAATTCTGCTCAAAACAGCGTCAGTCCGGGTTAGTTCCATTCAAATCATGCAAGTTAGAGTCCAAAACAAGGGCAAAAGTGTTTGGAAAAGTAGATACGTTGGAGACGTATCACACTCCACCCTAGTATGATGAGCTTCATGTCTTCGGCTGTCTTTGTTACACTAGCATCGCCTCCACCACCCCTCACAAGCTTGCCCCATGCTCCGTTGCTTGCATATTCCTCGGTTACCCTCCCAACAACAAAGGTTACCAGTGCTACGATCTCGTCTTCCACCGCGTATTCACCTCACGTCACAATTACTTTGACGAGAATGTTTTCCCCTTTCACCAGATACCACCAGCAGCAGCATCTTCACCGGCTGACCTTGACACACGCCAGTCATGCCATCTCAGCCGGTCGCAGGCTGCCCATGCTTCCGCCCATGGAAAGTTGTCCCCACCGCCGGATCAGGCCCCGGCTGCCATGGCATCCCCCTTGGGCGCGGTTGCGTAGCTAGACTCTTTGCGCGCACCTGCCATGATGGCCTCTTCAGCCAACACTGCCATAAGGGCGAACTCATCGACAGGGTCCCGTTCGCCACCCATGGGTTATGGATCCGCGAGGGGCTCTCCATCTCCCTCGCCCTCCCTTCATCTGCCCCTATGGTTGCACCACGCCACATGACGACTTGTGCTCGCACTGATGTGATTTGTCCCAGCAAGCTCTATTCGTTTGACGAGTATGTTTGTACAACGTCAACCTCATCACCATGGCCGGTGATATGTCTCCAACATCTCTATATTTTTTATTGTTCCATGCTATTATATTATATGTTATGGATGCTTAATGGGATTTAATATTCTCTTTTATATTATTTTTGGGACTAACCTATTAACCGGAGGCCCAGTGCCAGTTTCTGTTTTTTTGTGCCTATTTCAGTGTTTTACAAAAAAGAAATACCAAACGGAGTCCAAATGGAATGAAACCTTCGCGAGGATCTTTCTTGGACCAAAAGCAATCCATAAGACTTGGAGTTAAAGTCTAGGACTCTATGAGGAGGCCATGAGGTAGGAGGGCACGCCCATGGGGGTAGGTGCGCCCCCACCCTCGTGGGTGCTATGTCTTGAGCTTGCGTTGGTTTTCCTCGAAGAGGAGAGGGTGATGCAGCAATAGTAGCGTAAGTATTTCCCTCAGTTTTTGAGAACCAAGGTATCAATCCAGTAGGAGGCTCCTCAACAAGTCCCACGAACCTACACAAACAAACAAAGAACTTGCAACCAACGCAATAAACGGGTTGTCAATCCCTTCACGGCCACTTGTGAAAGTGAGATCTAATAAAGATAGTAAGATAAGATAAATATATTTTTGGTATTTTATAATATAGATGCAAAAAGTAAAGATGCAAATAAAAGTAGATTGGAAGCAAATATGATAAGAGATAGACCTGGGGGCCATAGGTTTCACTAGAGGCTTCTCTCAAGATAGCATAAGTATTACGGTGGGTGAACAAATTCCTGTCGAGCAATTGATAGAAAAGTGAATAATTAGGAGATTATCTAGGCATGATCATGTATATAGGCATCACGTCCACGACAACTAGACCGACTCCTTCCTACATCTACTACTATTACTCCACACATCGACCGACTCCTGCCTGCATCTAGAATATTAAGTTCATAAGAACAGAGTAATGCATTAAGCAAGATGACATGATGTAGAGGGATAAACTCAAGCAATATGATATAAACCCCATCTTGTTATCCTCGATGGCAACAATACAATATGTGCCTTGCAACCCTTTTTGTCACTGGGTAAGGACACCGCAAGATTGAACCCAAAGCTAAGCACTTCTCCCATGGCAAGAAAGATCAATCTAGTAGGCCAAACCAAACTGATAATTCGAAGAGACTTGCAAAGATAACTCAATCATACATAAAAGAATTCAGAGAAGATTCAAATATTATTCATAGATACACTTGATCATAAACCCACAATTCATCGGATCTCGACAAACACACCACAAAAAGAGATTACATCAAATAGATCTCCACAAGAGAGGGGGAGAACATTGTATTGAGATCCAAAAAAGAGAGAAGAAGCCATCTAGCTAATAACTATGGACCCGTAGGTCTGTGGTAAACTACTCACAACTCATCGGAGGGGCAAGGATGTTGATGTAGAGGCCCTCCATGGTCGATTCCCCCTCCGGCAAAGTGTCGGCGAAGGCTCCAAGATGAGATCTCGTGGATACAGAAGGTTACGGTGGTGTAAATTGTGTTTCATCTGGCTCCTGGATGTTTTCGGGGTACGTAGGTATATATAGGAGCAAGAAGTACGTCGGTGGTCGCCCAAGGGGCCCACGGGACAGGGGGCGCGCCCTCCTATCTCGTGGGAGCCTCGGCTGCTTCTTGACTTGCACTCCAAGTCCTTGGATCACGTTCGTTCCAAAAATCACGCTCCTGAAGGTTTCATTCCGTTTGGACTCCGTTTGACATTCCTTTTCTTCGAAATACCGAAATAGGCAAAAAAACAGCAATACGGGCTGGGCCTCTGGTTAGTAGGTTAGTCCCAAAAATGATATAATTGTGTAAAATAAAGCTCATAAACATCCAAAAGGGGTAATATAATAGCATGGAACAATCAAAAATTATAGATATATTGGAGACGTATCAGTGGGCCCCTCATAGCTCCACTGACGTACTTCTTTCGCCTATATATACTCTTATATCCTAGAAACATCAGGGGGAACCATGAAACCACTTTTCCACCGCTGCAATCTTTTTTACCCATGAGATCCCATCTTGGGGCCTTTTTTGGCAATCTGCCAGAGGGGGAATCCATCACAGAGGACTTCTACATCAACACCATTGCCTCTCCAATAAAGCGTGAGTAGTTTACCACAGACCTTCGGGTCCATAGTTATTAGCTAGATGGCTTCTTCTCTCTCTTTATTCTCAATACCATGTTCTCCTCAATGTTCTTGGAGATCTATTCAATGTAATATTCTTTTGCGGTGTGTTTGCCGAGATCCGCTAATAGTGGGTTTATGAACAAGATTATCTATGAATATTATTTGGTTCTTCTCTGAATTCTTGTATGCATGATTTTATATCTTTTCAAGTCTCTTCGAATTATCGGTTTACTTTGGCCTACTAGATTGATCTTCCTTGCAATGGGAGAAGTGCTTAGATTTGGGTTCAATCTTGAAGTGTCCTTTCCCAGTGACAGTAGGGGCAACAAGTCACATATTGTATTTTTGCCATCGAGGATAAAAAGATGGGGTTTATATCATATTGCTTGAGTTTATCCCTCTACATCATGTCATCTTGCTTAATGCATTACTCCGTTCTTATGAACTTAATACTCTAGATGCATGCTGGATAGCGGTCGATGTGTGGAGTAATAGTAGTAGATGCAGAATCGTTTCGGTCTACTTGACACAGACGTGATGCCTATGTTCATGATCATTACCCTAGATGTCTTCATAATTATGCGCTCCTCTATCAATTGCTCGGCAGTAATTTGTTCACCCACCGTAATACATGCTATCTTGAGAGAAGACACTAGTGAAACCTGTGGCCCCCGGGTCTCTTTCTTATTATATTACATCTCTTTTATTTGCATCGCATCTCGTTTACTATTTTGCAATATTTACTTTCCAATCTATACAGCAAAAATACCAAAAATATTTACTTTATTATCACTATCAGATCTCACTTTTGCGATTGGCCGTGAAGGGATTGACAACCCCTTTATCGCGTTGGTTGCAAGGTTCTTGATTGTTTGTGCAGGTACTAGGTGACTTGTGTGTCATCTCCTACTAGATTGATACCTTGGTTCTCAAAACTGAGGGAAATACTTACGCTACTTTGCTACATCACCCTTTCCTCTTCAAGAGAAAACCAACGCATACTCAAGAGGTAGCAAGAAGGATTTATGGCGTCGTTGCTGGGGAGATCTACGCCTAGTCAAGACATACCAAGTACCCATCATAAACCCTTCTCCCTCGCATTACATTATTTGCCATTCGCCTCTCGTTTTCCTCTCCCCCACTTCTAAAATGATTTCCGAAAACCTTTGCCTTTTCTTCGCCCCTCTTCTGTTCGTCTCTTTTCGCTTGCTTCTTGTGTGTTCGTTTGTTAGTGTGGTTTGTTGCCATCATGTCTAAAACTGGAGATGTTATCATTGAAAAAGATAGTAGTAACAATGGGGGAAACTTTGATGCTTTTGATAATCCTCATGAAGAACCTACTACTTTACACACTAAAAAGTTCCGGATTGGTAGTGGTAATATTATTGGAAAAAAGAGTTATTCAAGATTTGTTTACTTGTGCCGGTGCTTTGCCCACTATGGGTAGGTCTATTCTTCATAAAACTAGTAGTCTTGCGGATCCTATATCTTTGCTCGTAGTTAAACTTGAAAGACAATTTTATCCACATGCATCCTTTCATACAAAGGATTTTTCTAGAATTTTTCAATATTGAGCATTCTTTTGTTAAGCGCGCGGCTACCATCTTTCTAGCACATGAGTTCAGATTTATTATCAAAGAGGCCAATGAAATTTTTGCGCATTATAGGGTGGATGTTGGTCGTCCTCCCGTCGAAGCAATTCTTTTTAATCAAGAAGACATAATGTGTTTACGCTCTTTAGATCATGTTGCTTATAATGAAAATCTTAGAAAGAGGGTTCCTACCGATGTTCTAGTTGATAGGATTCCTGAACTTAATGATAATTTTGCTATTCAAAACAATGGGTTAGGTTTTCCTCTTGAGCAAAGGCTCATGACTTTGTGCCAAAAGAATGCTTATAATGATGAATTGGTCGTGCAATATGAGGGGCTGAAAGAGGAACCAATTCCTCCTGAGCTTGATCTTGGGGACTTTTGTCCCATCAAATTTAGCCCTTTTGATTAATTTTGCTTTCCACAAAGAATACTTTCTACTGAACGTAGGGAGTATGAGATGAGTTTTCGCGATTTTCCCTATCATTATTGTTGTGCAAATATCACGTCAGATGTCTGCATCAAAGGACTTAGTCGTGGAGCCATCGCGACGGGTTAGCTTGAAGGGGTTGAACCGGACAAAGGACACGAGAGTTTATACTAGTTCGGCCCCTTACGATGAAGGTAAAAGCCTACATCTAGTTGTGATGGAATTGATTGGGTTTCGATGACCAAGGAGCAAAATACGCTTTGCCTGAGTCTCAAGTTGTTGTTTCTTGTCCTTGAACCGCTGTTGGGTCGTCCCTTTATATACACAGGTTGATGCCCGGCCGGTTTACAGAGTTCCGAGGCTGGCTCATACAAGTGTCCAGCTCGGTCTCTGCCTCCCTAACTTACAATACAAGTTATACAACTATGGCGGTTTACAATTATGGGCCCTAATCCGCCTTTGGTCTTTGAGCCTCTAAGCTTCATTAGTAAAGCACCATCTTCCTGGTCTTCATGGGCTTCAATGTAGTTGAGGGTGAACTGGTCCCTCCTGGGCGGTTTACACTCAGTAGTTATATCCCCAACATTAGGCCCCAGGTTGATTTGAACCAGTTCATGTCAATCTCCAATACTTAGAGAAGTTCCGTGAACATCTTCTTACGTTTCTCGTAAACCGCCATGATGTCTTCTCCTGTAAACTTTGTTAAACTGCCGTGACATCATCTTCCGAATATTGTAGTGAATCATCATGATGTCATCTCTATATAAAAAGATTCCCTTCATTTAATTAATTCCCGGAAATCGAGGCGACAGCTGCGCCCCTTGCCGCTTCAGGCTCCTCGATTCTCGCGCATGTCGCTTATATTCTTGCCCCTTTATAAATAAGACCGGGGGGTCCTTCCATTTTCTCCCCTTGCCTCTTCGCCTCATCTTCCTCCTTGCAACGCGAAGAGCTCAAGTGCCGCCGCCGCCGTCGACCTTCGACTCTGCACCGACGAGGCCGCTGCATCACCCTGTTTGTACCAAAGATCCTGAGCTACTCCTCTGCCGCTCCGTGGCCCTGGTAAGTACTCCCTTCCTTAACCCTAGATCCATTGGGGCTTCGTGTTCATCTGTGTTCGTCGACATTCATCAGTGCTTCTCCACTTTTCCTCTTAGCCTCTTACTGCACCTTAGCTAGATCTGATAGTTTCTTTCTGTGGTAGATCCATAGTTTTAGTCTGCCATTATACAGCATCTTGTTGTTCCTGGATAAATCCCCTCTTGACCTTCTTTATTCCGCTTAACGCCATTGTAGGACTCGGAAATTTTCCTTTACTAAACCACGGTAGATCCAAAATTATATCATCATTTTGTGAAACTTGTTTCTGCAACACTTAGCGAATTTCAGCTCTGCTGCTTCCCCCATAGGCGGTTAAACTTGTAGAAAATTATAATCCGCCTGGTACCATTAGCCCTTGCTTAAACCGCCATCCTGACTTGAATAGCAATAGCCGGTTTAACATGTGTATATACCTTAATTAAATTCCCCAGTTTAACACCGGTTTGTGCACATCAACCTTGAGTCGTAAACCGGACTTTGCACTTTCTTCTCAGTTTTTCTTCCAAAATGACCAAGCAGTTCGTTGCTTGCAACTGGGTTCCTTCCCGGATCACAGAAACTCAGCTCAATGGGTATGTTTTAACCGGCGCTTTAGCCAAGAAAGATGTCCTCCATTGGCGAGTTCCTGGCCCTGAGTGCCCTCCAGTGCCTCAAGATGGAGAATTAATTGTATTCATGCAGCATCTAGACCGGGGTTTTAGCCCTCCCGGTTCAAAGTTTTTCCGGGATGTGCTTGCTAGCTTCCAACTCCATCCTCAAGACATTGGACCAAATTTGTTGTCCAACATATGCATCTTTCATGTGTTCTGCGAAGTTTACCTTCAAGAAGAACCAACTGTTGAGCTCTTTAGAGACTTTTTCCACTTAAACCGCCAAACCGAATTCTCAGACGGCCCCAATACTGAACTTGGCGGCGTATCAATTTAGAAGAGGAAGGAAGTTGATTTCCCTCACGCCAAACACCACAACCATCCGAAAGACTAGAATCAAACATGGTTTTACTGTCAGAACACTGCACCTGCTGATGAAAACCCTCTGACGTGTTACCGTGCTCACCGACTCAGCAATGGCCATCCACTGCCACCACGGCTCACAGCCCAAGAACGACAAGCTTATGCACCTCAACTCGCTAAGCTCCGGGCCTTTCTAGCAAATGGCTTAACCGGCATTGACCTCGTTCGATGCTGGGTTTCATGGGGTATCCTTCCCTTAAGCCACCGCTTCAGTTTGATGCATGAATATACCGGAAACGTCAAAGACCCTCAACGATTTCATGAGATAGAAATTACTGATGAGGAAGTCACTGAAGCCGTGAAGAAGATGCTAGATGAAACAATCGCTCAATGCAGCAAGACCGGATTGGCTCCTTTTTACACCTCCAACAAACCGCCAGCAGTAAGAAGTTTACCTTTTGTATTTTTATTGATCCGTCTCCGCTTTAACATTGTTCTGATAATCCTTTGTTTGATTTTACAGGCCAAAGATTCTTCCTGGAAGAGGAAAGCTTCAGACAAGCCGGTGAGGGCTCCTCATGCAAAAAGCAAAGTCACGAAGAAAACAGCCAAGAAGAAAACTGCCGAGTCCTATGATCCTCCAGAAGACGTTGATGAATCGGATCAAGAGGTAGAACTTGACTCTCTTAGTTCCTTTTTCCTACACCTTATTGACAATGACTATTCCCAGGATGATGCGGAGGCCAATCGTGCGGACCATGTAGAGGTAATCTCTCTTTCCTCCGATTCAGATCTTGTGCCGGTTGAAAATTTTCACCGTGAAGTTCGGAAAGTAAAATACTCTCACCCTCTTGCTCATTTGGATCCGCAATTTTCTTTGAAGACACAGCAAACCGAAGGTCATCGCACAACCTGGCACAGTGGCCAGAAAGTCACTTCTTCCGGTTTACCGGATACACCAACCCGGAAGCGTCGTCCAGAGGTTTCTTGTTCTCCCAAAAAATCTTATCCCTTGAAGGGTTGCTTCTGATACCCACTTAATCCGTCTGATTTGAATTACGAGGTATCTTCCAATTCTTCATCTAGCGGTTCATCAACCACTCAAATGCCTCCCCTCAAGACCGTCCCTGGGTAAGTATACTGGCTTTAACTTTGTTTTCTTGTGTCGGTTTACCGACTGGCCTCTTGTTTTTAATATTACAGCGCCAAAGCCCGTCTGAGCAAGAAGGCAAAACCCAATGTCCCTACTGAAGAAGTTGAACCGGACAGAACTTTAGAAGGCGCTAATAGAGATGTTGATATCGCCATTGATGATCCTGTAACCCAAAATCAGGATACCTATGCTGATCCGCCAGAAGTCAACCCGGCCAGTCCACATGCTGATCCTCCAAGCCCAGCCAAGGACAAAGATGTGCCAAGCCCGGCCAGGGATACTGTCAATCCGCCAACCCCATCAAAAGGCGGTGATGATGATGTTGTTATCACTGGTACTAGTCACACTATCCCTGGCAACCCAGTTGCCTTGTCAAAACATACTGCCAAGGAGGAATTCACTGCTATGGGCAAGGGGAAAGGGGAGACTGATTTATCCAGCTTCATTAACCTTAGCGCCAAGGAGCTCCATTCCGGATTCCTAAACTGCCTATATACAAGCCGGGATTATGAGGCCGGTTTGGTAAACTTAATGAAGGAATGCTATGAGGTAATCTTTAAAACGCTTTGAAATTTGCTTTGTCATGTATATCACCTCCATTGTAGCCCCCAAGGGCCAGTTTGTCTCTTGAAGACAAATCGAGACTTTTTGTTAAGCATGTTATCCTTATCAACTTCCTTCACCATTAACTGATCAATTGTGCATTAGCCCCCAAGTGCCAAGCTTAATACTTGTATTGAGCCTTGGGACTTCAAAATATCCGTTTTAAGAAGCAATCCACATTAGCCCCCAAGTGCCAAGTGTATAACTTGTTATGTGCTTGGGACTTTAACAGCTTCATCATCTGACGTTTGCAGACCGATATAAATACCAAAGAATCTCAAATCACCGATCTTCAAGAAAACATCAAGTCCCAGCAAGAAGATACCTCTAAAACCAAAGAGGAGCTAAGGGGCGCTTTGACAGCCATGGAACAATTGAAGGATGGCTTCAAAAATGAACGTACCAACTGGGAAACTGAGAAGGCTGCTTTGTTGAAGCAGGCTGAAAGACGCCGAAGCAGCTCTTAAACCGGTGGCGGAAGAGCTGACTGGGCTGAAACATCAAGTGAACGCCATGACTTCTGCAATTTTTGGTAAGTACTTTGTAATAGCCTGTTCTAAAATATCTCAACTCTGCCGGTTTAACATTAAATTCTTAAATCGTTGCAGGTAATCGCATTGCTCATCTGGGCGCAGATATGCGGATGAAGTTGAAGGCAGCTTACACATTGATTGAGCAATTGTATAACAGTGCCCAACGAGTCATCTGTGCTGCTTCATACAACAAACCGGCACCAACTTTGATAAAGGATACTTTGTCCAGGCTATCAATGACTCCTGCTCAGATAGAGGAGTTGAAGCGATCTGCTGCTAGGGCAGGTGCTTTGTTAGCACTGACTCGTGCCAAATCATGGATAGTTGACCTGGATCCAGTTGATATTGCCAAGGGCTATCCGGATGAACAGGGAAACGGATCAGCGTTTCATAATGAAGCCCTAGAAGCCCTGACCAAGGAGATGCGTCCAGTAGCAAGTCAATTGGCTGAAGAGGTGAACTTGACTTCTCACCGGTCCTTCTATGATGCCAACAACCATCGAGTTGACACTGCTGTTAAAGAAGTGTTGAATCTTATTCCGCCCATTCGTAAGCACACTTATGCCCCTAGCGTTGAACCGTCGAATCTTATAAGTGAAGAGGCCGTCTTTCAAGCTCTAACCCGGATTGACTGGACCACCATTGACTTCCAGCCACTAGGTGGGGAGGAGGAGGTTGAACCGACACCTGAGGATCCATCAACTTCACGTCAACCTGGCGATGAATCTTAATCCGGCAATCGGGTTATTTTCACAGACTTTGCTCTGTGTAAGAACAATCATTATTTTGGACCTCAAAGCGCCTTGTAATAGGCTAGTTTAAAATACTTTGATCTGCCACACTGATACATGACTTTATTTGATCCGCCATGATATTTGTTGTGCTTGATTATACACTTTGATAATTTCATGCGATCCTGATGTCTGCATAAAAAGAATTGTCCTGGCGGTTTACCGCCGGACGGGTCATAATGCCCAATACAAAGCCTGGCTGATTACCAAGGCTGAATAAATATTAAAATATGGAATAAATCATACCTATGATATTAAATCACTTAATTGGTTTACCAACTTTGATTGTAGTAAGGGTGAAAACCCAAATCTTGAGTATTGATAACTCTCACCATGCAGTGCTGGTGTATATGATAAACCATATTGGGTTGTGATGAACACCAGATGATCAAACTGGCGACATGTAGTCAAAGCCACACCGGGTATTGTAACACCGGTTTAATAATGAATATGGTCGGACAACTTGTAGTTGAAAGCCAAGTCGGGTTAACGAACACCGGTTTAATAAGGAGGATGGTCTGACAACTTGTAGTTGAAAGCCAAGCCGGGTTAACAAACACGGGTTATTATCATGACTGAAAAGCCACACCGGGTCAATGGACACCGGTTCAAGATAAATTTTATCAAAGTGGAAAAACTTGGCAAAAAGCAAACAAAAACCATGTAGTCGAGGCTTTTCAAGGGCTGCCAGGCCCAAATTCGAGGCTTTTCATGGGTTGCCAGGCCACTGAGTTAAACCATTTTGCAAAGACTTTTAAGATGGACCTTCAACTAACGAATCGTCATTTTAACTTTGATAAGTTCAGGGTCTGTATAAGATTGACTTGTCAAACGTTCGGCGGGTCGCGCCAGGATTACCTAGATAGGAGTGGCTTACTTGATGAAGGCAGGTTAACCCGGGGTTTTAGGTGAATACACCAGGCTTCCAAGTCGTTCTTGATAGCATATTACAAGGGTCCTTTCAAACTCTTTGTTGCAGTGCACAAAGAGCCCCCAAGTAACTTATGTGAGTTGTGCTCAATGGGTGCCTATGTTTGAGTTGTGCATAGCATCTAGACTCTCTTTGGCCCCTTGGGTGTGAAGCTCCCAAGCTGTGTTGTGGCATGATAGCCAGTTTAACAGGTAGTACTCCGCTTTGTCAGCTGAAGCCCCATGTAACCAAAAGATATTTGAAGAAAACAGCAGAGGCCCTGCTTATAGCAAGGATGCCGGTTTATTATATTGATTATAATATATACATTGTCAAAATATGTACATAAGAGAAGCCTATGGCTCAAGTGTAGTAAGGCCGAAGGAGAGCTATGTTCCACGGCCATCGGGTCTCCTCCTCAGAACCGTGTGAGTTGTCTCGAACGTCAATGAGGTAGTATGATCCGTTGGGTAGATTCTTGCTGACCACAAAGGGCCCTTCCCAAGGTGGGGATAACTTGTGCATATCGGTCTGATCCTGGATGAGCCGGAGCACTAAGTCGCCTTCTTGAAAGGTTCTTGTTTTAACCCGACGGCTGTGATAATGTCGCAGGTCTTGCTAATAAACCGCCGAACGAGCCAAAGCCATGTCCCGCTTCTCATCTAACAGGTCCAGTGCCTCCTGGCATGCTTGCTCATTGTCCGCTTCAACATAATTGGCAACCTGGGGCGAATCATGACGAATATTACTTGGGAGGACCGCCTCTGCCCTGTAAACCATGAAGAAAGGTGTATAACCCGTAGATCGGTTTGGGGTGGTGTTTATGCTCCATAATGCAGATGGTAACTCTTCCACCCAACAACCCGGCGTCCGCTTCAAAGGAACCATAAGCCGGGGCTTGATACCCTTCAAGATTTCTTGATTAGCTCTCTCAGCTTGACCATTGGACTGGGGGTGAGCCACCGATGCTATATCAAGCCGGATGTGCTCTCTTTGACAGAAATCCTCCATCTCACCTTTAGAAAGATTTGTGCCATTATCCGTGATGATGCTATGTGGAAAGCCAAAGCGGAAGATAATCTTCTTGAGAAATCGAACCGCCGTAGCTGCATCACACTTACTTACGGGCTCCGCTTCAACCCATTTAGTGAACTTGTCAACTGCCACCAATAGTTGGGTCTTCTTATCCTTGGAGCGCTTAAAAGGTCCCACCATATCAAGCCCCCAAGTAGAAAACGACCAAGTGATGGGAATCATCCGTAGCTCTTGAGCCGGAGCATGAGCTCGGCGTGAAAATTTCTCACAAGCATCACACCGCTTTACCAGATCCTCCACATCAGCATGAGCTGTCAACCAATAAAATCCATGACGAAAAGCTTTAGCCACCAGGGACTTTGAACCAGCATGGTGACCACAATCCCCTTCATGGATCTCACGTAGAATCTCTTGGCCTTCTTCAGGAGAAACACAACACTGGAATACGCCTGAAATACTGCAGCGGTGTAACTCGCCATTGTGAATAACCATGGACTTGGATCGCCGGATTATCTGTCTGGCTAGAACCTCATCATTGGTAGCTCACCCCGGTTCATATACGCCAGATATGGAACCGTCCAATCCGGAATTATATGTAAAGCGGCTACCAATTGGGCCTCCGGATCAGGAACAGCTAAATCCTCCTCTGTAGGCAACTTAACAGACGGGTTATGCAAGATATCTAAAAAGGTATTGTGTGGTACCGGTTTACGCTGAGATCCCAGCCGGCTTAAAGCATCTGCTGCTTCATTTTTTGCCGGTCAATGTGCTCAACCTGATAACCTTTAAAGTGACCCGCCACAATATCCACCTCGCGCCTGTAAGCCGCCATGAGTGGATCCTTAGAATCCCAAGTGCTAGAAACTTGCTGGGCCACCAGATCAGAATCTCCAAAGCATCGTACTCGGCTTAAATTCATTTCCTTGGCCACACGGAGACCATGGAGTAACGCTTCGTACTCAGCTGCATTGTTAGTACAAGGAAACATTAAGCGGAGAACATAACGAATTTTATCACCTCGAGGAAGTAAGGACAACTCCAGCCCCCGACCCTTCCAATTGCCTGGATCCATCAAAATGAATAGTCCAGTATGTGTTATCCGGTTTGTCCTCTGGTGCCTGTAACTCAGTCCAATCATTGATGAAGTCGACAAGCGCCTGAGATTTGATGGTTGTCCGAGGCATATACTTCAACCCATGTGGACCAAGCTCAATTGCCCACTTTGCAACCCGGTCAGTTGCCTCCCTGTTCTGAATTATATCACCCAAAGGAGCAGAACTGACCACTATGATGGGATGGCCTAGAAAGTATTGCTTGAGCTTCCAACTTGCCATAAAAACCCCATATACCAGCTTCTGCCAATGCGGATATCGTTGCTTTGACTCAATAAGCACTTCACTGATATAATAAACCGGCCGTTGAACCGGATATTCCTTCCCAGCCTCCTTGCGCTCAACCACAATTGCCACACTGACAGCACGGGCATTAGCAGCCACGTACAATAACAAGGGCTCCTTGTCAACAGGAGCGGCAAGGACCGGTGGTTCAGCCAATTGCCGCTTCAAGTCTTCAAACGCCGCATCAGCCGCATCACTCCAGACAAAAGTGTCTGTTTTCTTCAACATCTGATATAGAGGGATCACCTTTTCTCCCAAGTGGCTAATAAACCGGCTTAAGGCTGCAATTCGACCTGCCAGACATTGAACATCATTAATACAGGCCAGTTTAGCCAACGATGTAATCGCCTTGATCTTTTTCGGATTAGCTTCAATGCCTCTGTTGGACACCAGAAAACCTAAGAGCTTGCCTGCCGAAACACCGAAAACACACTTGTCCAGATTAAGCATCATTTTATAAACCCAAAGATTGTCAAAGGTCTCCTTAAGATCATCTATCAATGTCTCCTTCTTCCTGGATTTTACTACAATGTCATCCACATGGGCATGAACATTGCGCCCAATCTGAGTGTGAAGACAATTTTGCACACGGCGCTGATAAGTTTCCTGGGCACTCTTGAGCCCAAAAGGCATAGAAACATAGCAGAAGGCTCCAAAGGGAGTGATGAAGGTTGTCTTCTCCTGGTCCTTAACTGCCATTTTGATCTTATGATAACCTGAATAAGCATCCAAGAAACTTAAACGCTCACAACTCGCCGTCGCATCAATGATCTGATCAATACGCGGGAGAGCAAAGGATCTGCTAGACAAGCTTTGTTCAAATCTGTGTAGTCCACACACATGCGCCAAGTGCCGTTTTTCTTAAGAACCAGCACCAGATTAGCCAACCACTCAGGGTGAAACACTTCGATGATAAACACAGCAGCCAACAGCCGGGCTACCTCCTCACCAATGGCCTTGCGTCTTTCCTCATTAAAGCGGCGAAGAAACTGCTTGACCGGTTTAAACTTGGGATCAATATTGAGAGTGTGCTCAGCGAGTTCCCTCGGTACACCTGGCATGTCAGAAGGCTTCCATGAAAAAATGTCTCGGTTCTCACGGATGAACTCGATGAGCGCGCTTTCCTATTTTGGATCCAGATTGGTGCTGATGCTAAATTGTTTTGATGAATCGCCAGGAACAAAGTCAACAAGTTTAGTCTCATCAGCCGGTTTGAACTTTAGGGTCGGGTCATGCTCAGTGGTGGGCTTCTTTAGAGGGGTCATGTCTGCCGGATCAACATTGTTTTTATAGAACTTCAGCTCCTCTGTAGCACAAACCGACTCAGCATAGGCCGCATCACCCTCCTCGCAATCCAAAGCGATCTTTCGACTTCCATGTACTGTGATGGTCCCCTTATGACCCGGCATTTTGAGCTATAAATAAATATAGCAGGGCCTCGCCATGAACTTCGCGTAAGCCAGCCATCCAAACAGTGCATGATATGGGCTCTGGATTTTCACCACTTCAAAGGTCAATGTTTCAGACCTGGAATCATGCTCATCTCCAAACACAACCTCCAAAGCAATCTTGCCAACAGGATATGCCGATTTACCTGGTACTACACCATGAAAAACAGTGTTTGACGGTTTAAGACTCTTGTCGGTCAACCCCATGCGATGGAAGGTCTCTTAGTATAGTATGTTGATACTGCTCCCTCCATCCATCAGTACCTTGGTAAATTTATAATCTCCCACCTGAGGTGCCTCCACCAAAGCTAGATGACCCAGATTGTCAACCCGGGGCGGATGATCCTGTCTGTTCCACACAATGGGCTGCTCGGACCACCGCAAATAACGTGGCACTGTCGGTTCAACCGCATTAACTGCCCTCTTGTGAAGCTTCTGATCGCGCTTGCACAAACTAATAGTGAACACATGATACTGCCCACCATTCAACTGCTTTGGGTGACTCTGATAACGTGACTACTGCTGATTCCCTTGATTATTCTGTTGGTTATTACCACCTTGGTTGTTCTGGTTGCCTTGATTATTCTGAAACCCAGAGTTTGAACTGCCGCCACCATGAAAACCTGGACCTGAATCGCCCGACGGACCCTGATCATACCAGAAGAGATCAGAGTTTTTGAACTCCTTCATAATGAAACAATCCTTCCAAAGATGAGTTGCTGGAACCTCCTTGGTCCCGTGCTTTGGGCAGGGCTGGTTTAACAAACACTTCAGATTCATACCTCCACCGCGTTGGGGCGGTTTACCTTTACGACGCTACATATTAGTGTTAGCCACAAAATCTGAATTATCTGCTTTGCGCTTACCATTATTCCCATGGCCCCCTTGGTTGTGTTGTTGTCCCTTTGCACCGTCGTTCTTCTTTCCCTTCTCTGGTTTCTCCTCATCAGAATCAGGATCCTTGGTATTATCAGAATCAGCGTATTTTACCAAGGCTTCCATAAGTGTTCCCATGTCATTGCAGTGGCGCTTGAGCCGTCCCAACTTCATCTTTAGGGACTTAAACCGGCAATTACGCTCCAATGTTATGATTGCTTGGCTAGCGTTAATGCAGTCTGATGAGCGCAAGACTTCCGAAACCCGGCGCACCCAATGAGTTGTTGACTCGTTCTCTCCTTGAACACAAGCATCCAGATCCACAATGGACATAGGCTATTTGCATGTATCCTTGAAATTTGCTATAAACTGGGTCTTCAATTGGTCCCATGACTCGATGGAGTTAGCTGCCAGGTTCTTCAACCAAGTACGGGATGTCCCTTCCAACATCATCATAAAGTATTTTGCACAGGCCGCTTCATCCACATCCAGCATCTCCATTGCCATCTCATAACTTTCAACCCATGCCTCAGGTGGCTGATCAGCTATGGAATTAGGCACCTTACATGGACCCTTGAAATCCTTGGGCAGTCGCACATTACGGAGGGTCGGAATGAGACACGGTACTCCCCAGGAACTGAAGGCAAGCCCGGTGCCGCGGTCTACTGACGCTGTTGGCTGAACCGGGGCGGGTTGATAACGACCGCATATTGTGCTGCTAAAGCAGCCTCCGTTCATGCTCTGCCATTATCCACCACATCCCGAGCATTTATCTCACCGTGCACCGGGTTGGGACCTTGAGGGGCATTACGGTGCCACGCACTGCTAGACACCTCCGGTTCATCTATGTGCCTGTTATAGCTTTTCCTCGGACGGGGGGTCGTGTGAATCCTGTCTTGGCTGTATGAGTAAGCCTGTTGCTGCACCATAGCAGTCTGAAGAAGATCCCTGGCCCGCCGTGTCTCAACCGCCGCTGGCGATTCACCCACCATCGGAATAGCTGCTAGCCGGGATGCTCCTGCTATCATGTCATCCAAAGGGGTAGAGAAGTGACCCGGCGGGGGTGTGGTGTACCGCGGCGGGTTGTCTGTTCGTCGGGGTGGACCCATCACCTGAGGTTGATCCGGAGCTCCGGTCCTTGGCACGATAGTACGGTTTACTGATGTCGGGTTGCTGGTTCCTGCCCCTGGCGTATTGAAGAGATTCATCGCATTGTAATCCCAAACGAGACTGATGTCTCCTCCTCAATACTTCATTCGAGGCGTTCTGATCCAGCAAAAGTCGATAATTCTCGGCCTGAATCCTCTGCGCCTGGGCATCTAAAGCGACCCGTTCCTCTGCCATCCTGGTTTCCTCAGCTGCCAAGTCTTCCTTGGCCTGAGTTATCTGATCCTGTAGTTTAGTGACCTCTGCGTTATGCCAATCTTGAGTCTCCGGGGTAA
Organism: Triticum dicoccoides; assembly: GCF_002162155.2. Classification (NCBI taxonomy): domain Eukaryota; kingdom Viridiplantae; phylum Streptophyta; class Magnoliopsida; order Poales; family Poaceae; genus Triticum; species Triticum dicoccoides. Next base: position 173,048,647 of record NC_041385.1, read on the forward strand.
CTGTTGTGGCCAATAACGTCGTCCAGGCATCCAACAAACCGGACAGAACTTGAGCCAGCCGGCGCACGGGCCCTCTTGCCCCAGCTGCTGGTCCGGAACCCAATGCCACCGCAGTAGAATTTTGCAAGGTTGGTTGTGTACCGGCCATGAAGATTGCGACTCGGTTTGGTAGTTCAAGAAATTCCGGAATATTGGTGCCATCAGAATACTTTTTCGAACACACCGTCATGAACTTGATACAGGGACTCAGTTTCACCGGTAGATGACTCGCCATCGGAATAAACGGCCGTCTCACCTTCGGACACCGGTTCAGATCCGATCCCATGGACACATCCTATGAACGCACGCTTCATGGCAGGCTGAATTAGGGCGGGACTTGCACGTTGAGCCATCTCGACGAGGTCGGTGCAGATGTCCGGCTCAGGGCCCCATTCGCCGATCTTGCCGATGAAAACATGAATTCCGCCGAAGGGGACCCGGTACCCATACTCGATTGAGCCGGCCTCGGGGCCCATCCCGCGTCATCGATGTAGAGCTTGCCGCGATGACTCTTGGTCATCCGGCCAACCACATACCCTTTGAGTCCTTCAAAGCTGCCCTTCAAGAACTCGAAACCATCGTGCGATAGCCCCACGGTGGGCGCCAACTGTCGTGGAAATATCACATCAGATGTCCTCATCAAAGGACTTTGTCATGGAGCCATCACGACAGGTTAGCTTGAAGGGGTTAAACCGGACAAAGGACACGAGATTTTATACTAGTTTGGCCCCTTATGATGAAGGTAAAATCCTACGTCTATTTGTGATGGAATTGATTGGGTTTCAATGACCAGGGAGCAAACTACGCTTTGCCTGAGTCTCGAGTTGTTGTTTCTTGTCCCTGAACCGCCGCCGGGTCGTCCCTTTATATACACAGGTTGACGTCCGGCCGGTTTACAGAGTTCTGAGGCCGGCTCATACAAGTGTCCGGCTCGGTCTCTGCCTCCCTAACTTACAATACAAGTTATACAACTATGGTGGATTACAATTATGGGCCCTAATCCGCCTTTGGTCTTCGGGCCTCTAAGCTTTATTAGTAAAGCACCATCTTCCTGGTCTTCATGGGCTTAAATGTAGTTGAGGGTGAACCGGCCCCTCCTGGGCGGTTTACACTCAGTAGTTATATCCCCAACAATTATTATAGCAATACCTAGATCTATTTGTGTTTTTATGCCTAGCTAGGTGCGTTAAACGATAGCGCTTGTTGGGAGGCAACCCAATTTTATTTTTGTTCTTTGCTTTTTGCTCTTGTTTAGTAATAAGAAATTCATCTAGCTTCTAGTTAGATGTACTTTTATGTTTTAATTAGTGTTTGTGCCCAGTAGAACCTTTGGGAAGACTTGGTTGAAGTCTTTGCGATCTTGCTGTAAAAAACAGAACTTTTGCACTCACGAGAATAGCTGTAATTTTTACTGGAGAGTGATTTTAGGTTGATTCCTTTTTCAGATGATTATTAGACAAATTCCTCATGTCCACCAATTTATTTCAGAATTTTTAGAGTTGCAGAAGTATTCGAAAGTTATAGATTTCTACAGACTGTTCTGTTTTTGACAGATTCTGTTTTTCGTGTGTTGTTTGCTTATTTTGATGAATCTATGAGTAGTATCGGGGGGTATGAACCATAGAGAAGTTGGAAGACAGTAGGTTTAACACCAATATAAATAAAGAATGAGTTCATTACAGTACCTTAAGGTGGTGGTTTATTTTATTATACTAACGGAGCTCATGAGATTTTCTGTTGAAGTTTTGTGTTGTGAAGTTTTCAAGTTTTTGGGTAAAGATTTGATGGATTTTGGAATAACGAGTGGCAAGAGACTAAACATGGGGATTACCAAGGCACCCCCAAGATAATTCAAGGACAACCAAAAGCCTAAGCTTGGGGATGCCCCGGAAGGCATCCCCTCTTTCGTCTTCGTCTATCGGTAACTTTACTTGAGGCTATATTTTTATTCACCACATGATATGAGTTTTTCTTGGAGCGTATTGTATGATTTGAGTCTTCGATTTTTAGTTTACCACAATAATCCTTGCTGTACACACATTTTGTGAGAGACACGCATGAATCGGAATTTATTAGAATACTCTTTGTGCTTCACTTATATCTTTTCAGCTAGATAATATTGCTCTAGTGCTTCACTTATATCTTTTTAGAGCACGGTGGTGGTTTTATTTTATAGAAATTATTGATCGCTCATGCTTCACTTATATTATTTTGAGAGTCCTTTAGAACAGCATGGTAATTTTCTTTGGTTATAAACTTAGTCCTAATATGATGGGCATCATAGATGGGTATAATAAAAACTTTCATATAAAGTACATTGAATACTATGAGAAGTTTGATTCTTTATGATTGTTTTGAGATATGAAGATGGTGGTATTAGAGTCATGCTAGTTGAGTAGTTGTGAATTTGAGAGATACTTGTGTTAAAGTTTGTGATTCCCGTGGCATGCACGTATGGTGAACCGTTATGTGATGAAGTTGGAGCACGATTTATTTATTGATTATCTTCCTTATGAGTGGCGGTCGGGGACGAGCGATGTTCTTTTCCTACCAATCTATCCCCCTAGGAGCATGCATGTAGTAATTCGTTTCGATAACTAATAAATTTTTGCAATAAGTATGTGAGTTCTTTATGACTAAGGTTGAGTCCATGGATTATACGCACTCTCACCCTTCCACCATTGCTAGCCTCTCTAGTACCGCGTAACTTTTGCCGGTACCAGACACCCACCATATACCTTCCTCAAAACAGCAACCATACCTACCTATTATGGCATTTCCATAGCCATTCCGAGATATATTGCCATGCAACTTTCCACCCTTCCGTTTATTATGACACCCTCCATCATTGTCATATTGCTAACATGATCATGTAGTTTACACATCCCGGTACACCGCCGGAGGCATTCACATAGAGTCATACTTTGTTCTAAGTATCGAGTTTAATTCTTGAGTTCTATGTCAATAAAAGTGTTATGATCTTCATTATTAGAGCATTGTCCCATGTGAGGAAAGGATGATGGAGACTATGATTCCCCCACAAGTCGGGATGAGACTCCGGACTAAAAAAAGAGGCCATAAAAAAATAGAAAGGCCCAAATAAAAAAAGAGATAAATAGAGAGAAGGGACAATGCTACTATCCTTTTACCACACTTGTGCTTCAAAGTAGCACCATGATCTTCATGATAGAGAGTCTCCTATGTTGTCACTTTCATATACTAGTGGGAATTTTTCATTATAGAACTTGGCTTGTATATTCCAATGATGGGCTTCCTAAAAAGTGCCCTAGGTCTTCGCGAGCAAGCAAGTTGGATGCACACCCACTAAGTTTTCTTGTTGAGCTTTCATACACTTATAGCTCTAGTGCATCCATTGCATGGCAATCCCTACTCACTCACATTGATATCTATTGATGGGCATCTCCATATCCCATTGATATGCTTAGTTGATGTGAGACTATCTTATCCTTTTTGTCTTCTCCACAACCACCATTCTATTCCACCTATAGTGTAAAGTCCATGGCTCATGCTCATCTATTGCGTGAAAATTGAAAAAGTTTGAGAACATCAAAAGTATGAAACAATTGCTTGGCTTGTCATCGGGGTTGTGCATGATTAAATACTTTGTGTGATGAATATAGAGCATAACTAGACTATATGATTTTGTAGGGATAACTTTCTTTGGCCATGTTATTTTGAGAAGACATGATTGCTTTGTTAGTATGCTTGAAGTATTATTATTTTTATGTCAATATTAAACTTTTTTCTTGAATCTTTCAGATCTGAACATTCATGACACAATAAAGAAAATTACATTGATAAATATGCTAGGTCGCATTCCACATCAAAAATTATGTTTTTATCATTTACCTACTCGAGGACGAGCAGGAATGAAGCTTCAGGATGCTTGATACGTCTCCAACGTATCTATAATTTTTGATTGTTCCATGTTATTATATTATCTATTATGGATGTTTAATGGGATTTAATATGCTCTCTTATATTATTTTGGGACTAACCTATTAATCGGAGGCGTAGGGCCAGTTTCTGTTTTTTTTGCCTATTTCAGTGTTTTATAGAAAAGGAATACCAAACGGAGTCCAAACGGAATGAAACCTCCGCGAGGATCTTTCTTGGACCGGAAGCAATCCAGAAGACTTAGAGTTGAAGTCTGGGACTCTACGATGAGGCCACGAGGCAGGAGGGCGCGCCTAGGGGGTAGGCGCACCCCCCACTTTCGTGGGCCCCTCGTACTCCACTGACATACTTCTTTCACCTATATATACTCTTATACCCTGGAAACATCAGGGGAGCCCCGAAACCACTTTTCCACCGCTGCAACCTTGTGTACCCATGAGATCCCATCTTGGGGCCTTTTCCGGTGATCTGCCAGAGGGGGAATTGATCATGGAGGGCTTCTACGTCAACACCATTGCCTCTCCGATGAAGCGTGAGTAGTTGACCACAGACCTTCGGGTCCATTGTTATTAGCTAGATGGCTTCTTCTCTCTCTTTTATTCTCAATACCATGTTCTCCTCGATGTTCTTGGAGATCTATTTGATGTAATATTCTTTTGCGGTGTGTTTGCCAAGATCCGATGAATTGTGGGTTTATGAACAAGATTATCTATGAATATTATTTGGTTCTTCTCTGAATTATTACATGCATGATTTGATATCTTTGCGAGTATCTTCAGATTATTGGTTTAGTTTGGCCTACTAGATTGATCTTTCTTGCAATGGGAGAAGTGCTTAGCTTTGGGTTCAATCTTGCGGTGTCCTTTCCAAGTGACAGTAGGGGCAGCAAGGCACGTATTGTATTTTTGCCATCGAGGATAAAAAGATGGGGTTTATATCATATTGCTTGAGTTTATCCCTCTACATCATGTCATCTTGCTTAATGCATTACTCCGTTCTTATGAACTTAATACTCTAGATGCATGCTGGATAGCGGTCGATGTGTGGAGTAATAGTAGTAGATGCAGAATCGTTTCAGTCTACTTGACATGGACGTGATGCCTATGTTCATGATCATTGCCTTAGATGTCTTCATAATTATGCGCTCTTCTATCAATTGCTTGGCAGTAATTTGTTCATCCACCATAATAAATGCTATCTTGAGAGAAGCCATTAGTGAAACCTATGGCCCCCGGCTCTCTTTATTATTATATTACATCTCTTTTATTTGCATCACATCTCGTTTACTATTTTGCGATCTTTGGTTTCCAATCTATACAACAAAAATACAAAAAATAATTACTTTATTATCTCTATCAGATCTCAGTTTTGCGATTGGTTGTGAAGGGATTGACAACCCCTTTATCGCGTTGGTTGCAAGGTTCTTGATTGTTTGTGCAGGTACTAGGTGACTTGTGTGTCGTCTCCTACTGGATTGATACCTTGGTTCTCAAACCAAGGGAAATCTTATGCTACTTTGCTGCATCACCCTTTCCTCTTCAAGGGAAAACCAACGCATGCTCAAGAGGTAGCAGTCAGTTTCCTCTTCAACTTGCGATGCTCTTCACGACCCTAACTGGCTCACCACGATGCAAAAGGAGTTTGACGTTTTATAGCGCAACCATATGTGGCAACTTGTGCCGTGGCCTCCCCATGCCAGCGTAATCACTCGGAAATGGGCGTTCTGCCACAAGACCCGCCCTGATGATTCTCTTGAGCGCTACAAAACGCATTGGGTGCTCGGTGGATTTCGACTGCGCATCGGAGTTGACTTCACCAACACCTTTGCTCCAGTTGTTAAATCGGGCATGTTTCGCGTTGTTCTACGCCGTGAAGTGTATCGCGCATGGTATGTGCATCAGTTCAATGTCTCCAACACATTTCTTCATGGTAATCTCGCCGAGCAGGTGTTCTGCTAGTAGCCTACCTCATTCGTCGACGCCACTCATTCGAATCACGTGTGTTTGCTTTCTCAATCCCTCTACGGGCTCAAGCAGGCACAACATGCGTGTTACTAGCGCATCGCTGCCTTCCTCCAGCAGCTCAGATTTTGCTCCACCCGCTCTGACACACCATTGCTCGTCTACCATCAGGGCGCTGCTACCACTTACCTTCTGCTTTATGTCGACGACATCATCCTGACGGTGTCCTCCATTGAGCTCCTGTGTTAGCTCACTGCTCGTCTCCGAGATGAGTTTGCCCTCAAGGATCGATCTAGGGCCTCTGCACTTTTTCCTCAGCATCAACATGGTACAGCGCACTGACGGGTTCTTTCTTCATCAGCAGCATTATGCTCATGAGATTCTCGAGTGCGCGGGCATGATTAACTGCACGCCTGCTGCCACGCCTGCCGACACAAAGGCCAAGATGTTTGATTTTGATGGCTCGTCTGTGCCGGATGTAGCATTTTATCACTCCATCGTCGGTGCACTGTAGTACTTGACCCTCACAAGTCCGGACCTACAATATGTCATGCAGAATGTGTGTCTTCACATGAATGCTCCGCGTGACTCCCATTGGACCCTGGTGAAGCAGATTTTTTGCTATATTCACGGCATCATGGATCTTGGGCTCAAGCTAGCGGCGTCCTCCTCCAGCGACCTCATGGCTTATTAGGACGTCAGCTGGGCTGGCTGTCTACGCTCTACATCGGGCTACTTTGTCTATCTTGGGCCTTCAATGATCTCGTGGTCGTCTAAACAAGAACCCATGGTCTCCCCTTCAAGTGTTGAGGCGGAATACCGGGCGGCCAACTCCGTCGCTGAGTGCTCTTGGCTTCGCCAACTCCTTCAGGAGTTTCTTTGCAATTTCCATAAGGCCATGGTCGTCTGTTGCGACAACCTGAAAGCACATTTGCTCCCTTGGTGGCTATGGTAATTAATGTCAACATGCATATTATTGTACTAACACCTTAATCTAGCATATTTCAAATAAGTTCAAAAGTGGCATGGCAAGGACATGAGGATGTGGACTCCTTCAAAATTGTAAGGATAAGGATTGGCAAAGCTCCAAGACTCTACATTTTTGGTTAAGTGATCCAAGATCACATTCAGTCCATAGGAAAGCCAATACTATTAAAAGGGGATGAGTTTTGATCATGACTCAATTGCTCAAGTGCTTAGTGATATTGCTCCCAATTTGTCAACCACTTCTCCACATCATTTATATCCAAAACACTAAATTCCATCTCGGTCCCACCAAAATCTTCCCATCCGAACCCACCAAGATGAACCATACACTACTGCATGCCAAACCCTAACGTTTCGGTACAACCAATATAGATCTCGGTCCCACCGAGATGGCCAGACCAAGTTTCTATAGTGAAGTTGTTTCATTTCATAATTACCAAGTTGAAACGATTGGAACTACGAAAATGAAGTCTTGCCCTAGCCATTGCACTTCGGTCACACCGAGTCATCCTGTTTGGTTTCACCAAAAATCCTAATGGTCAAGTCTTTTTCACTAGTTGGTCTCACCAGGATTTCTGAATCCGTGTCGCTGAACTGGGTCAAAGACTTGTAACGGTTGGATTTTTGGTGTTGCATATATATACCCCTCCACCACCACCTACTCTCTAAGAGATCCATTAGAACAAACCACTACTTCCATTACTCATTTTCTGAGGGAGAACCACCTACTCATGTGTTGAGATCAAGATATTCCAATCCAACCATTTGAACCTTGATTTCTATCCTTCCCCAATTTCTATCCTTTCCCAAGTTGCTTCCCATTCAATCCCCTTTTCTACCAAAGCCAAATCTATGAAAGAGTGATTAAGTGTTGGAGATACTATCATTTGAAGCACAAGAGAAAGGAGTTCATCATCAACAACACCTTCTTTTACCTTTGGAGAGTGGTGTATCCTAGATTGGTTAGGTGTCACTTGGGAGCCTCCAAGAGATCGTGGAGTTGAACCAATGAGTTTCTAAGGGCAAGGAGATCGCCTACTTCATGAAGATCTACCCGTGTGAGGCTAGTCCTTTGTGGGTGTAAGCCATTGTGGAATAGGCAAGGTTGCTTCTTCATGGACCCTTCATGGGGGCTACATGGACTCGCGCAATGGTTCCCCTCCGTGGTTTGAAGTCTCCATTGACGTGTATGTACAATAGCACCACCTATCAGAACCACGACAAAAATCATCATGTCTTAATTGCATTTGATCTTCCATCTCTATCCTTTACTTTCCGCACAATTGCATGATTTACTATTTCTGATGCCCTATTTCTAGATATGCATGTGTAGGAGGTCTTGGTGTTATCTTAACTAGTGCCAAAATCTGCCTAAGTTTCAAGAGAACTAAAAACTGCACCTTTGGTTGATTAAGAGTC
>NC_041385.1:173057502-173087398 GCF_002162155.2 Triticum dicoccoides
TTGGAGGAAGATGTATGTGTCTACTTTGGGGAGTCTTAGACATAGAGTGCTCATTCTCGATGGAGAGTACTATAACTCTTGGAAAGTTGAAATTGCTATCTTTGATGAATTTAACTTGAGTAAGTATGTTAAATGTCCTGATGTATCTCCTATTGAGCCTTTGCACCCCACTCATGGAAAGGAAATTGATATGCTTCATAATCTTAGAACCGTCAATCTTACCATTAGAGGATTACGTAAAAATGTGCTTGTTCATATGCAAAACTTTGAATGACCATACACTTTGTGGAAGCATATTGAGGAACGCTTTCCCAATTACTCATTGAAGAACCTTAATGAGATTCTACATAAGTCCATTTCCTTTCATAAAATGAAGCCTAGTGATCCTAAGATTGATGAATGTCTATTTGAGCTTCGTGATCTTATGCGTCCTAAAGGTGATGTTGGAACCATTAGCAACACTATCATGGAAACTATTAGAATTCACAAGCTTGCACATTGTCAGGACCATAAATCTAACGAATCATTTGCCCTAGGTGATGATCACATGTATGGTGCTAATGTTAAACATGGCTATTATGATGAGGATGAAGAATTCAACATCGAATATGAGAATACTATGATAAATCTTAGTCTCATGGCAAATCTTCGAGAATACATGGCTGGGGGAAAAGAATAGATTCTTGATAGTGGATGCACCAATCACATGCCAGTGATATAGACATGTTTCGTGAGCTTTCTAAGAATGATGGTCCACAAAAGTATGTGACTTTTGGAGATAACTCCAAGGGTAAGGTACTTGCCTTTGGTAAGGTGGCCATATCCAATGATAGATCCATTCAAAATGTTATGCTCATTGAGTCTCTTGGCTACAATCTTCTTTCCATATCTAGACTAGCCGACTTTTGTTTCAATGTTCTATTTACCGAACTAGATTGCCAAGGGTTTCATCGAGATAATCATAATATGGTCTTTACCGGCATCCATAGAGGTGATCTATACATTGTTGATTTCGCTAAAAAAAAAGCTCAACCTTTTACATGTATTATTGTAAAATCTTCTAAAGGTTGGTTATGGCATACAAGACTAGGACATGTTGGCATGCGAAATCTTGATAAACTTGTTAGAGGAGATCATATCCTTGGTGTTAAAGATGATATATTTGACAAGGATGGACTTTCTAGTGCTTGTCAAGCAGGAAAGCAAGTTGGAGGAAGTCATTCCATGAAGAACATTATGACCACGAGGAGACCTCTTGAGATTCTCCATATGGATCTCTTCAGTCCCAATGCTTACAGAAGCCTTGGTGGTAACTCTTTTGGTTTGGTCATTACTGATGATTTTTCAAGATTTACATGGGTGTTCTTTCTCGATGACAAGTCGTAGGTACAAAAGATCTTCAAGAACTTCGCTAGGAAGGCCCAAAATCAATTTGAAGTGAAGATCAAGAAGGTTCTAAGCGACAATGGAACGGAGGTCAAGAACGCAAATATGGATACCTTTCTTGATGAATAAGGCATCGCACATGAGTTCTCAGCTACGTACACACCTCAACAAAATGGAGTTGTTGAGAGGAAGAACCATACCCTTGTTGAGATGGCGAGAACGATGAATAGAAGACACCAAAACACTTTTGGGCGGAAATAGTTGAGACGGCTTGTTATGCTACAAATCGACTTTACCCCCACAAGCTTCTTGGCAAAATGGCATACGAGGTACTTACCAGTAACAAGCCACAAGTTGGATACTTCGGAGTATTTGGCTCAAAGTGTTACATTCTTGATAAGCATCGTCGTTCAAAATTTTCTCCTAAATCTCATGAAGGTTTCCTACTCGGCTACTGATCGAACTCACACTTACCGTGTCTACAACAACTTCACTCGAAAGTTTGAAGAGACGGTAGAGGTGAAGTTTGATGAATCTAACGACATGCAAGTCGACCAATTGCCAATTGATGTAGGAGACAAAGATCCTTCGGAGGCAATTCAAGGCTTGTTGATTCGTCTCCAACGTATCTATAATTTATGAAGTATTCATGCCATTATATTATCATTCTTGGATGTTTTACAATCATTTTATAGCAACTTTATATCATTTTTGGGACTAACCTATTGACCCAGTGCCCAGTGCCAGTTGTTATTTTTTGCTTGTTTTTTACATCGCAGGAAATCAATATCAAATGGAGTCCAAACACCGCGTAACTTTTTGGAGATTTTTTCTAGACTAGAAGGAACCCGATGGGCCTGAGCTGCACCTGGGGGTGCCCCTAGGGGGGCACAACCCACCAGGGCGTGCTAGGGCCCCATGGCGCGCCCAGGTGGGTTGTGCCCACCTCGGTGGCCTCCCGCACCCCCTCTTTGCACTATAAATTCCCAAATATTCTGAAACCCTTCGGGGTAGCCCTAGATCAGAAGTTCCGTCGCCGCAAGGCCTCTGTATCCATGAGATCAATCTACACCCCGTTCCTGCACCCTGCCGGAGGAGGGAATCATCTCCGGTGGCCATCTTCATCATCCCGGCGGCCACCGTGATGAGGAGGGAGTAGTCCACCCTTGCGGCTAAGGGTTTGTACTAGTAGCTATGTGTTTGATCTCTCTCTCTCGTGATCTATATCATGGGCTTTGTTAATATAGTCGGATCATATGATGTTTCTCCCCTCTATACTCTTGTTATGATGAATTGAATCTTTACCCTTCAAAGTTTGTCTTGTCGGATTGAATATTTAGAGATGAGAACACATGATATATGTCTTGCAATATGAATACTTGAGGTGACAATGAAGTATCTTATTGATTCGCTTGATATGTGTTATGGCATTCAACTCGCGGATTCCTGCGGTGATATTGGGGTAATCTATGCATACGGGTTGATGCAGGTTTTTGTCCGACGGAAACTTTGGGGTCTCTTTATAGTTCTTTGTGTGGATTGAGTATTATGAATATGAATTTGCTTTGGTGTTATTCTAGTACGAACTCTAGGATAGATCGAATGAAAAAATAGCTTTGTGTTATTTTAGTACGAACTCTTGAATAGATCGAACGGAAAGAATAGCTTTGAGGTGGTTTCGTGACCTACAAACAATTCCTATCTTTTGTTCTCTGTTAATGGGAAGTTGGTAGTGATTCTTTATTGCACTTTGAGAGATAATCATATGATCCAACTATGTTGCACTAGCGAAAGTACGGACCCTATGCCTCATTTTGAAGTATTGCAACACCGTTTTTGTGCCCATTTACTATTTGCTACCTTACTGTTTTTATTTATTCAGATTACAAAAATATATTTCTACCATCCATATTACACTTTTATCACCATCTCTTCGCCGAACTAGTGCACCTATACAATTTTCCATCGTATTGGGTGTGTTGGGAACACAAGAGATTTCTTGTATTTGGTTGCATGGTCGTTTAAAAGAGACCATCTTCATCCTACACCTCTGAAGGATTGATACACCTTAGGTCATCCACTTGAGGGAAAATTGCTACTGTCCTACAAAACTCTGCGCTTGGAGGCCCAACACGTGTCTACAAGAATAAAGTTGTGTTGTAGACATCACTTGTCTATCGGCAAGATCCTTCCAACGGAGGTGAAGGAGATTACTTTGTCCATTCAAGTGGAAGCTTCAACTTCACATCAAGGTGAACCACAAGTTGATATGGAGGCATCAACAAGTGGAACACGTCAAGATGAAGGGAATGAGGAAGTACAACAAGATGATCCACCTTGACCTCCTTCTCCACCTCCTCAAACAATGACACCAAAAACAATGAAGGATAAGATGATGATGAGGATGCATCACCACAACCCAAGCAAAAGCTAACTTGAGTTAGATCAAGAGTTGACAAGCATCATCCCGTCGAATAAATTCTTGGTGACATCAAATCTGGAATAATTACTCGCTCTAAATCTTGTTTAGCTAACTCTTATGAGCATTACTCATTCATCTCTAGCATTGATCCTATGAAGGTTGATGAAGCCCTCGAAGACCCCGATTGGGTGAATGCTATGCACGAAGAGCTACACAACTTCGAGAGGAATCAAGTGTGCCCATTGGTTGAGAAGCCCAAGGATGAACAAAATGTCACCGGAACCAAATGGATTTTTCCAAACAAGCAAGATGAGGCTGGACAAATTATACGCAACAAGGCTTGTCTCGTCGCTCAAGGCTACACTCGAGTCGAATGTATGGACTTTGGTGAGACTTATGCCCCCGGTGCTAGACTTGAGTCCATTCACATTTGACTTTCTTATGCCAATCACCGTGATATCACCCTCTACCAAATGGATATTAAAACTGCTTTCTTAATTGGTGAAATTGAGGAGGAAGTTTATGTTAAACAACCTCCCGGCTTTGTTAATCAAAAGAAACCAAACCATGTCTATAGACTTCAAAAGCTCTCTGTTGTCTCAAATAAGCCCCTAGAGCTTGGTATAAAGGCTTGGCAAAGTTTATTATTGAAAAATGCTTTGAAATTGGTAAAATTGATTCAACCTTGTTTACTAAGAGAGTATATGGTGAACTATTTGTGTGCCAAATATATGTTGAATCTACTAACCCTCTCTTTAGTGAAAAGTTTGGAAGATTGATGTCAGAAAAGTATGAAATTTCTATGATATGTGAATTCAAATTCTTCCTTGGCTTGCAAATCAAGAAAACTAGGGATGGTACCGTTGTTTCTCGAACAAAGTATACCAAGGAATTATTAAGAAGTTCAACATGCAAGAAACAAAAGGTGTGAAAAACCCCATGCCTACCACCAGACATCTTAACTTGACAAAGGATGGCAAACCCATTCATCAAAAGGTTTATCGATCCATGATTGGTTCATTGCTATATCTATGTGCCTCCCATCCCGACATTATGCTAAGTGTGTGCATGTGTGCATGATATCAAGTGGCACCAAAATAATGTCATCTTAAGGCCATGAAAAGAATTATGAGATACTTACATACACTAAACGTTGGCATTTGGTATCCCAAAGGATCTTCTTTCAAACTTGTTGGCTATTCCAATTCGGACAATGCTTGAGACAAGGTTGATAGAAAATCCACTTCGGGTACATATCAATTTCTTGGTATATCTCTCTGTCTTGGTCTTCCAAGAAACAAAATTTGGTATCTCTATCCACCGCCAAAACGGAATGCATTGAAGCTGGATCATGTTGTGGTCAATTACTATGGATGACACAAACTCTCAAAGATTAAGGGATACATGTGAGACATGTGCAATTACTATGTGACAACGAGAGTGTTATCAAGATTGCACACAATCCAGTGCAACATTCTCAAACTAAGCATATTGAGGTTCATCGTCATCTCATTCGAGATCATCTTGCTAAAGGTGACACTAACCTCAAGCATGTTCATACCGACAAACAGTTGGCGGATATCTTCACTAAACCTCTTGATGAGAAGATATTTGGTCACTTGAGAAGTGATTTAAATGTCATTAATGCTTCCAACGTGAACCAGACACTCACTTGGATGCATTCAAGGGCATGAGCTTTTATGACTAATCCTTGATAATACCTCGATGGTGATCATTCCATATCTTGGATACAATGCTCCCTTGTATTGCATCTAACCCCTGTAGGTACTTGGATGTACATCATATCATGAGCTTTCTCTCAAAACTCCTATCTTGAGAAATGGAAATTGGACAAAGTATTTATACCCTTTGTTGTACCCAAGGAACAAGACAACTCAAACATATCAATTGGCAATATATGACTCTACGCTTCACTCTTGTCAAATTGGCTACATATGTTGTTCCTTGCAAAACTAACCCATGTAGGAAGATGAACTACAAATGAAAGGATTCCTCTCAACTTCATTCGATGAGCATCCACCTCAAGTTCAACTACATGATGGACATCTACTGCAAACCCAATGCAAGTCCTCACATCTTCGAGAAGCTTTACTCAAATACATGAGTCAAAGAAACTCAACAAGATGTGAATACATTGAAATGCTTAAACGAAAGATGGTAACTCCATTTTGAGCTTAAAGATGAGTATGACCTATAATCAAGTGATATCACTTGACTCCTAAGTCAATATACTCTAACATAGGAGACCTAGTTGCAGAACCCCTCTAGATGAATTTTTGTAGTGTCTCTTTAGTTTGCTTTCTTCTTGCTAGAGTGTTTCCCCTTTCATAAAAAACTTCATCTAGATCTCCTTATTTTTTTGTTCTTTTCTTTAGCTAGTTTCAAGTCAATTAATTGCAAATCTTATTCTAATTCCCTAAAAATCCTTGTGAGAAATCAAGTTCAAGTGAGCTGAGTTGACCAAATTTTCCTTCTATGATGAACTCGGTTCTTCTGACTTGAAACACATCGGTTACACCGAAGTGCAACAAAACATTGCACAAAGTTCATCAGTGCAACTAAAAAGGACTAACTCGGATCAGCCGATTGCTACTTCTTGAGCTTGCATTGGTTTTTCCCTTGAAGAGGAAAGGGTGATGCAACAAAGTAGAGATAAGTATTTCCCTCAGCTGAGAACCAAGGTATCAATCCAGTAGGAGGAACACACAAGTCTCCAATGATAGCACCTACACAAACACATAAATACGTGCACCCAACGTGATAAAGGGGTTATCAATCCCTTCACGGTTACTTGCAAGGATGAGATCTGATAGTGATAGATATGAACGATAAGTAAAAGTGCAAAATAAGATAAAGGTAAATAAATTTCAGCAAAGTATTTTTGTGTTTTTGGTTTTATATATCTGAAAATAACATGATGGAAATAGACCTGGGGGCCATAGTTTTCACTAGAGGATTCTCTCTTGAAAGAAAGCATACAGTGGGTAAACAAATTACTGTTGAGCAATTGATAGAAAAATGCATAGTTATGATGATATCTAAGGAAATGATCATGAATATAGGCATCACATTCGTGACAAGTAGACTGACGCCTGCCTGCATCTACTACTATTACTCTAGACATCGACCGCTATCCAGAATGGATCTAGTGTATTAAGTTAACTAGAATGGAGTAATGCCTTAAGCAAGATGACATGATGTAGAGGGATAGATCCAATCGATATGAACAAACCCTGTCTTTTTATCCTTAATGGCAACAATACAAATATGTTTCATGTCCCCTTCTATCATTGGGAATAAGCACCGCAAGATTCAACCCGTTACAAATCACCTCTCCCATGCAAGAAAGATCAATCTCGTTGGCCAAACCAAATCAATAGATCGGAGAGAAATACAAAGATATCTTAATCATGCATAAAAGAGTTCAGAGAAGACTCAAATAATATTCATAGATAATCTGATCATAAACCCACAATTCATCAGATCTCAACAAACGCACCGCAAAAGAAGATTACATTGAATAGATCTCCAAGAACATCGAGGAGAACATTGTATTGAAGATCAAAGAGAGAGAATAAGACATCTAGCTACTAGCTATGGCCCCGTAGGTCTGTGATAAACTACTCACACATCATTGGAAGGGCACCAAGGTTGATGTAGAAGCCCTCCATGGTCGAACCCCCCTTGGAAAAGGCCTCCATATGGGATCTCACGAAGACAGAAATTTGTGGCGGCGGAAAAGTACTTTTGGTGTGCCCTCTGGCCTACGGGGAATATTTGGGTATTTATAGAAGAAGAATTAGGGTTAGAGGAGCGATGAGGGGCCCACAAGCTCAGGGGGCGCCCCCCTGGGGAGCGCCCTACGAGCTTGTGGCCACCTCGTAGCTCGTCTGGCCTCCTCCCAAAGCTTATAGGGTGTCTTGTGGTCCAAGAGAATCATCAAAAAGTTTTGTTCCGTTTGGACTCCGTTTGGTATTGATTTTTTGTAAAGGCAAAAACAAGGGGAAAACAGCAATTGGCACTAGGTTAATAGCTTAATTCCAAAAAATGATATAAAATAGCATAATAATGTATATAAAACATCCTAGATTGATAATATAATAGCACGGAACAATAAAAAATTATAGATACGTTGGAGATGTATCAAGCATCCACAAGCTTAATTCTGCTCGTCCTCGAGTAGGTAAATGATAAAAATAGAATTTTTGATGTGGAATGCTACCTAACATGTTTATCATGTAATCTTTCTTTATGTGGCATGAAAATTCAGATCCGTAAGATTCAAAACAAAAGTTTAATATTGACATAAAAACAAATACTTCAAGCATACTAAAAAGCAATCTTGTCTTTCCAAAATATAATGGCTAAAGAAATTTATCCCTACAAAATCATATAGTCTTGTCATGCTCCATCTTCTTAACACAAATTATTTATCATGCACAACCACGATGACAAGCCAAGCAATTGGTTCATACTTTTTAACGCGCTTCAACTTTTTCAAATCTCACACAATACATGAGTGTGAGGCATGGATATAGCACTATGGGTGGAATAGAATATAATGTTGGAGGTTGTGTGCAAAATACAAAAAAAGAGGAAGTCTCACATTGTAGAGGGTAATCAACGGGCTATGGAGATGCCCATCAATTGATGTCAACGCAAGGAGTAGGGATTACCATGCCACGGATGCACTAGGGCTATAAGTTTATGAAAGCTCAAGGTGTGCATCCAACTTGCTTGCTCATGAAGACCTAGGGCATTTGAGGAAGCACATACAAGCCAAGTTCTATAATGAAAAAATCCCACTAGTAAATGAAAGTGACAAAATGGGAGACTCTCTATCATGAAGAACATGGTGCTACTTTGAAGCACAAGTATGGAAAAGGATAGTAACATTGTCCTTCTCTCTTTTTCTCTCATTTTTTCTTTCTTTATTTTCTCTTTGGGCTCTTTGGCCTCTTTTTTTAGTTCCGTCCAGAGTCTCATCCCAACTTGTGAGGGAATCATAGTCTCCATCATCCTTTCCTCACATGGGACAATGCTCTAATAATGATGATCATCACACTTTTATTTACTTACAACTCAAGAATTACAACTCGATAGTAGAAAAAAAATATGAATATATATGAATGCCTTCGACGGTGTACCGTGATGTGCAATGATCTAGCGTGACATGTATAAAAAAATATGAACGGTGGCCAAGCCACAAATACTATGCCAACTATATGATCATGCAAACCAATATGACAATGATGGTATGTGTCATAATAAAACATAACGGTGGGAGTTGCATGGCAATATATCTTGGAATGGCTATTGAAATGACATAATAGGTAGGTATGGTGGCTGTTTTGAGGAAGATATAAGGTGGCTTATGTGTGATAGAGAGTATCATATATATCATGGGGTTTAGATGCACTGACGAAGTTTGCACCACAACTCAAGGTGAGAAAGGGCAATGCACGGTACTGAAGAGGCTAGCAAAATGTGGAAAGGCGAGAATGTGTGTAATCCATGGACTCACATTAGTCATAAAGAACTCACATACTTATTGCAAAATTTTATTAACACTCGAAGTAAAGTACTATTACGCATTCTCCTAGGGGGATAGATTGGTAGGAAAATACCATCGCTTGTCCCTGACTGCCACTCACGGAATACAATCAATAATAAATCATGCTCCAATATCATAGCATAACGAGAGACCATACGTGCATGGTTCGGGAATCACAAACCTTAGAACAAATATTCTTACTAAACCACAATTACTCACTGGCATGACTCTAATACCATATTTATATCTCAAAACAAGTGCAAGTAATCAAACTTCTCATATATTCAGTGATCTTCATGAAAGTTTTTATTATATCTCTCTTGAATACCCATCATATTAGGACTAAATTCACAATCCAAGCAAATTGCCATAATTTTATAACACTCTCAAAATAATATAAGTGAAGCATGAGAGTTCATCAATTTCTTTAAAATATAACCATCACCATGCTCTAAAAAAATATAAGTGAAGCACTAGAGCAACTACCTAACTCGAAAAATATAAGTGAATCACGTAGAGTATTCTAACAAATTCCCGATTAATGTGTGTCCCTCTCAAAAGGTGTGTCGAGCAAGGATGATTGTGGCAAACTAAAAAGAAAATAAAGCAAAGACTCTTATAATTCAAGACGCTCCAAGCAAAACACATAACATGTGGTGAATAAAAATATAGCCTCAAGTAATTTACCGATGGATTGAAGACAAAAGAGGGGATGCCTTCCGAGGCATACCCAAGCTTAGATGCTTGGTTGTCCTTGAATATTACCTTGGGGTGCCTTAGGCATCCTCAAGCTTAGGCTCTTGCAACTCCTTATTCCTTAGTCCATCGAAACTTCACCCAAAACTTGGAAACTTCAAAACACAAAACTCAACAGACAACTCGTGAGATCCATTAGTATAATAAAGCAAATCACCACTTTTAGGTATTGTTGTGAACTCATTCAAATTTTATATTTGCATTATATCTATTATATTCTAACTTATCCATGGTTCAGACCCCCCGATATGACCCATAGATTCATCAAAAGAAGCAAACAAGACAATGTAACCAGAATCTGTTAAAATAGAATAGTCTGTAAAGATCCGAATTATAGTCATGCTTCTGTAACTCTAAAAATTCTGAAAAATTAGGAAAACATGGGCAATTTGTATATCAATCTTTAGTAAAAAAATCAGAGCAAGAACACGGTTATGTGAATTTACAAAATTCCATAACTGCGCGCAAAAGTTTTTTTTTCACAGAATCAAATCACAATCTTCCAAATCATCCCAAAGGTCTTACTTGGCATAAACACTAATTAAAATACTAAAACACAATCATAAAAGAAGTATAATTGCATATATATTGAAAAACAGAAGAGAAAAATATTGGGTTGTCTCCCAATAAGCGCTTTTCTTTAAAGCCTTTTAGCTAGGCATTGATAATTTTAATGATGCTCACGTGGAAGACAAGAATTGAAGAACAAAGAGAGCATCGTATACATGTGATTACATTTAAATCTAACATACTCCCTATGCATAGGCATTTTATAACCAAACAAATTATCAAGACAAGCAAAATCTAGTATATGCAAGGGAGAAGAATAAAACATTGATAATCTCAACATAATGAGAGGTAATTTAGTAACATGAAAATTTCTCCAACCTTCCCTCTCTCATAATAATTACATGATCCACATGCATACAAAGTTGACACTCTTCCAAAATAGTGGGATTATCATCAAATAAAGTCATGACCTCTCTAAGCCCACTTTCATCAAAAATTTCACGAGATTGAACACTATCCAAATATGTGGGATTACTTCTACCTAAAGTTGATTCTCTTCCAAACCCACTTTCAATATTATTGCAAACATATTAATCATGAGTCTTAAATAATTTTTCAAGATCATAAGAAGAATCACCCCAATCATGATCATTGAAATAAGTAGTGGACATATCAAACTTAGCATCCCCAAGCTTGGGGTTTTGCATATTATTAGCACAATTGACATTAATAGAATTTATAATAACATCATTGTAATCATGATTTTCTTTCAAGGAGCTGTCAAGTGTGGATGCAATAGCAATAATTTCATGTTTAACATAAGGAACTATAGCAAGTTCATCTCCATAAGTATAATTAATATTTGCATCATGGCCCTAAGAATAGCAAGCATCATGTTCATCAAGGGGATATTTCAATAAAATCAAAGGAATCATAATTATCTATAGATTCATGTATATCATTCTTTTCTCCCAAAGTAGTGGACATTCTCTCAATAAATTCTTTAACATGGGCATTAGAAGCATACTTTTCATAGCAATATTTAAGTATGTCAAAATTTTCAGATTTGTAGAGAGTAATATCATACTTTTCAATCAAATAAGCAACTTCATGAGCACCCTTAAAAGCAACAAATCCTTTAATTTGTTTGATATCATCGTAACTATAAACACCTTTGGCATAAGAAGATAGGATTTCATTATCATTAAACTCGCATAGGTAGGGAAGGTGTTTTTTAGGGTACTTTGAGCAACAAGTAAAATCATAAATTTCACATAGATTCCAAGCATAGCATAGCAAATAATTTATTTGATTCCATAAGAGTCCCCCTTTTTGAGATAAACGGTGATGCACAAAATGAGCGTGCTCATCTAATGATTTTTCCCTCAACTAAACTAGTTGAGGTTTCAGCATGAGCACATATGGATCGAAGATGATCCATATAGAAAACTTTAAGTGGATCCTTATCAATAGATTTTTAGCAAGCAAAGATGCAAGCAAATAGAAGGCACATGGCAACACAAACAAAAATAGCAAACGAAAAAGCGAACAGAAAGAAGGCAAATATTTTTATGTTTTTCTGAAAATGTTTTAGAAGTGGGGGAGATGAAAACGAGAGACAGATGGCGAATAATGTAAATGCAAGAGATGAGAGTTTATGATAAGTACTTGGTAGCCTTGATGTAGATCCTCCCCGACAATGGCTCCAGAAATTGTTCCTGCTACTTCTTGAGCTTGTGTTGGTTTTTTCCCTGGAGAGAAAAAGGTGATGCAGCAAAGTAGAGATAATTATTTCCCTCAGTTGAGAACCAAGGTATCAATCCAGTAGGAGGAACACACAAGTCTCCAATGATAGAGCCTACACAAACAAACAAATACTTGCACCCAACGTGTTAAAGGGGTTGTCAATCCCTTCACGGTTACTTGCAAGGATGAGATCTCATGGTGATAGATATAAACGATAAGTAAAAGTGAAAAATAAGATAAAGGTAAATAAATTGCAGCAAGGTATTTTTGTGTTTTTGGTTTTATAGATCTGAAAATAATATGATAGAAATAGACCCGGGGGCCATAGTTTTCACTAGAGGCTTCTCTCTTGAAAGAAAGCATATGATGGGTAAACAAATTATTGTTGAGCAAAAAACGCATAGTTATGACAATATCTAAGGCAATGATCATGAATATAGGCATCACGTCAGTGACAAGTAGACCGACTCCTGCCTACATCTACTACTATTACTTCACACATCAACCACTATCCAGCATGCATCTAGTGTATTAAGTTAACAAGAATGAAGTAATGCCTTAAGGAAGATGACATGATGTAGAGGGATAGATCCAATCAATATGAACAAACCCCATCTTTTTATCATTGATGGCAACAATACAAATACGTGTCATGTCCTCTTTTGTCACTGGGAATAAGCACCGCAAGATTGAACCCATTAAAAAGCACCTCTCACATTGCAAGATAAATTAATCTAGTTGGCCAAACCAAATCAATAGATCGGAGAGAATTACAAAGTTGTCTTAATCATGCATAAAAGAGTTTAGAGAACACTCAAATAATATGCATAGATAATCTGAGCATAAACCCACAATTCATCGAATCTCAACAAATGCACCGCAAAAGAATATTACATTGAATAGACCTCCAAGAACATCGAGGAGAACATTGTATTGAATATCAAAGAGAGAGAAGAAGCCATCTAGCTACTAGCTATGGACCCATAGATCTGTGGTAAACTACTCACACATCATCGGAAGGGTAGCAAGGTTGATGTAGAAGCCCTCCGTGATCAAATCCCCCACCGACAGAGTACCGGAAAAGGCCTCCATATGGGATCTCGCGAGAACAGAAACTTGCGGTAGCGGAAAAGTATTTTTGGTGCGCCCTCTGGTCTACAGGGAATATTTGGGTATTTATAGAAGAAGAGTTAGTGTTAGAGGGGCTACGAGGGGCCCACAAGCTCAGGGGGTGCCCCACCTGTGGCGCTCCCTACGAGCTTGTGGCCACCTCGTGGCTCCTCTGGCCTCCTCCCGAAGCTTCTAGGGTGTCTTGTGGTTCAAGAAAAATCGTCAAAAAGTTTCATTCCATTTTGTATTGATTTCTGTAAAGGCAAAAACAAGGGAAAACAGCAACTGGCACTTGGCACTAGGTTAACAGGTTAGTCCCAAAAAATGATATAAAATAGCATAATTATGCATATAAAACATCCAAGATTGATAATATAATAGGATGGGACAATCAAAAATTATAGATATGTTTGAGATGTATTACCAATGTGCTATATCTGTGAACATCCTAACTCGGAGTCATTGATCAAACCAACTCAGAGTCGTCGACTTCACTGCTGAAAGAACCTTTTGCCAAATTATTTATTTTCGTTAGCCAGCTCCACTCGATGATTCTTTCACTCTACATGCATATAAAATTACATCCTGTCTAGTTGTGCTTCTCCGGGACCAACACCCACTTTACAAATAAACTTGAAGATAGACCCTTCTTGGAAATTGATGTCAAAGGGGGGAGAGACACATCAAAGCTTATTATAAATCTCTTCTATATCAAAGGGAACACCCTAAGGAAGAGAGATGCATTTTACAACAGAGGAGAGAACCTACATGTTTCTAAGAGGGGAGAAACATGATAACCATTGTAGTTGAGTCTTTTGCTAGAATTTGCTTAGTTGTTACCTTGACTCGGTTTGCCAAAGAGTTTGCTATGATTTTAGTTTGCTCTGATTTTATCTCACCCTACCTACTCCCATTATTCAATGTTAGATTCAGAGAGAGAAGAAGTTCAAGTTTAGGGGAGAAAAATAACTTTGGAATTCTATTGGAAATCTTGTTTGATTCTATTTGGGGACATGGTTTCATCTGATGGAGTACTCACCTTGTGATGCTCACCTCATACATGTCATCCCAATCTTGGTACTCTTGTTGGTCTTGTGTCTTTTCTCTTGTTGAAGTTTTCTTATGTTATCTAACATTGTTTTCTCAAGCTTATTTCTTCAAGAATTTGATCAAGAACCACAAGGTAAGTATATGCATCCCACTCATGGGCATGATGATCTCTTGCTTGTTGCACATATTGTTTGCAAGAAAGAATTATGGACATGAAGGTACTTCTTTCATCATGTAGTTCTGATGCATATAACCAATATACATGCAACTCACTACTCATTCCTTCCTGTTGTGCACTCTTGATTGCTTGTATCTACGTTGGTATTTCCCCGAAGAGGAGAGGATGATGCAGCACAACAACGATAAGTATTTCCCTCAGTTATAAAACCAGGGTTTCTAGTAGGAGGACCAATCAACACTATGTAAACAACACCTGCACACAAATAACAAATACTTGCAACCCAACGCGTAAGAGGGGTTGTCAATCCCTCGAAGGTAGTAAAATATGATAAATAGATAGATTGATAGATGCAAATGAAATAAAAGAAAATAAAACTCAGCGAGATATTTTTGGGTTTTTGATAATATAGTTCTGAAACAAAAGAGGCAAATAAATTGAAATCACAAATAGCAATGTAGATATGAAAATATATGGTAGGAAATAGACCGGGGGCCGTAGATTTCACTAGTGGCTTCTCTCAGGAAAATAGCATATGGTGGGTAAACAAATTACTGTTGGGCAATTGATAGAAGAGCAAATAATTATGACAATATCCAAGACAATGATCATGTATATAGGCATCACATCCAAGATTCGTAGACCGAAACGATTCTGCATCTACTACTATTACTCCACACATCGACCGCTATCCAACATGCATCTAGTGTATTAAGTTCATGGAGAAATGGAGTGATGCAATAAGAATGATGACATGATGTAGACAAGATCTATTCATGTAGGAATAGGACCCATCTTTTTATCCTTAATGGCAACGATACATGCATGCCTCGCTACCCCTTTTGTCACTGGGTGAGGACACCGCAAGGTCAAACCCATCACAAAGCACCTCTTCCCATTGTAAGATAAATCAATCAAGTTGGCCAAACAAAACCGAAATATCGAAGAAGAAATACGAGGCTATAATAATCATGTATGGATATGAATAGATCTGATCATAAACTCACAATTCATCGGATCCCAACAAACACACCGTAAAAAGTCATTACATCAAATAGATCTCCAAGAACATCGAGGAGAACATTGTATTGAGAATCAAAAAGAGAGAAGAAGCCATCTAGCTACTACCTACGTAGTTGTAGGTATGTGGTAAACTACTCACGCATCATCAGAGGAGGACCAATGAGGATGATGAACCCCTCCATGATCGTGTTCCCCCTTCGTGATCGTGTTACCCTCCGGCAAGGTGCCGGAATAGGGCTCTAGATTGGATCTCAAGGTTCTAGAACTTGCGGCCAGCTGATTGGATCTCGTGGTTCTGGAACTTGCGGTGGCTGGAATTGTGTTTTGTCAACTCCCCTAGGGTTTCTGGAATATATGGGTATTTATAGAGCTGAGAGGCGGTGGAAAGGACCTTCGTGGGCCCCACCACCCATCAGGGTGTGCCAGCGGCCTCTCGCGTGCCCAGGTGAGTGGTGGGCCCCACTGGCCTTCCCACATGCACTTCCTTGGCTCCCAAGTTGTCTTTTGGGCAGGAAAAAATCTCCAAAAACTTTCATTGCATTTGGACTTCATTTGGTACTGATATTCTGCGAAGTAAAAAACAAGAAAAAGACAGCAACTGGCACTGGGCACTATGTCAATAGGTTAGCCCCAAAAATGTTATAAAGTTGCTATAAAATGTATGTAAGTCATGACCGTTTCTGAAAGGTCGTGAAGCAGCCCGTGATAGCGTCTGCGTAAGTATTGATTCCTCCTCGCATCCCCTCTTGTTTTTCTTGCAACGTCATCATGAGTTCTTTTTATTTTTCTCGATCAGGGCCCCGCTCTCTCTTGAGCGAACTGGCACCACCTTCGTGGTCGGGGCGGTGGAGGGCTCCGCCAACACCCGCCGTGTGGATCTGCTCGCCGAGCTCTAGGCGGCAACAAAGAGGAACGCGCGGGAGGAGCGTGAGGAGAGGGAGGAAATGGAGCAGCAACAGGCGGCGGCGGCCAGGGCAGCACAGGAGGAGGCGGACACGGCCGCAAAGGTGCAAGCCGACATCGCAGCCAGGGCCCAGGCGGACACCGCGGCCAAGGCGCGGGCGGAAGAGGCCACACGCGGCTGAACCCCGCAACTCGTCATCCCCCTCCGTGTCGTGCCACTCGCGCCTGAAGGAGCCGGCGGCGACCAACCAGCCATGGAAAGGGAGGGGGCGACGACATCACCCTGGGGGCGGAGGTGCCTCCACCGGTGCCGACCGTCGAGGATCAGGGCAGCCAGCCTAATGCACCACCGGTGCCACCGGCTGGCGGCGAACTGGCGGTGAGGGCAGACCCCGCGGTCCGCTCTCCGGCGTGCCCTAGAGGTGGAGGCCACCAGCATTGGCTCGCTGGAGTGGATGCCTGGAGGCGGGACGGCCGGGCTGAACGCGGCAGCGCAGGACGTCTGGGCTCGGCTCCAGGCTTAGGCCACCGCCCTCCATCACTACAACCAGGAGTTCCTAGCGTCACGAATGGCCATCCGGGTATGCTTCTTGTGTTTCATTCTTGTATTCTTCCGGGGGGGCGCGTCAGCGCACCCACTGGGTGTAGTCCCCGAGTTCCGGGCCAACTGCTGAGCAGGCGACCTGGAACTTCGAAGTAGGCTTGGGAGTGTTGACTTGCTTTATTTTCTATTTGTCTTTGTTGCAGGATTATCACAATCTCCGTGCGTCCGCCTTCAACTCCCGGGGTCCGGGAGCTGGCTCATAAGACGACTGACTTGTCCGAGAGATGGAGTAAGCACTCCACCTTCTCTCTCTTGCAGGGACGCGTAAACGCACCCGCTGGGTGTAGTCCCTGAGATCCGGGTCGACTGCTGAGTAGTCAGGCTGGATCTCTCTTGGTCCTTCTTTCTTTCTTGCCTACTGACTGTCCTTCTTTCCTATCTTTGCAGAGGCCAATGCCGCCTTGCAGCAGCAGTTGGGCGAGGCCCAAACTGCGATGCGTGCCAAGGAGGAGGAGTGCAGCAAGGCGGCCCAAGAGTGCGACCGCCTGGCCAAGAAGCTGGCTGGCCAGGAGGAGCTTCACAAGGTGGCCCTTCAGAAGGCGAAGGACAGCGAGGCCGCTCTCCAAGCCGATTTTGAGACTCAGTGTGCAAACTGGGCCAATATGGAGAGGGCGCTGAACAATGGCTACGGCCAGATCGATGACATGGTCTATGGTGAGTTGCCTTCTTCTTTCCTTCGTCTGCCGACTGCTATATGGTCCGGCTTCTGACTTCATATTTGTTTTTTCATCTTACATAGAGTACTTCCCTGGCTATGTGGTCGTCGCCAGCCAAGCCATCGAAGCTCATCGCGAAGAGCGGAGGTAGGCTGGTGCGGAGATTGCACCAAATGCCCGTTGGTCGCTCGAGGAGCAGCTCCTTGCCATCCAGGCTCGTCTCCAGCTGGCTCATTGGATGCTCTGCCAGCTACAGCATGTCAGGGCACAGGTGATGTCCGCCCTCTGGCTAGGCGTCCAAGATCCGTGCACCCCCAGCCGGACAGCCGACCGCTTCGAGGCCTAGAAGGCCTCCTCGGCCCGGGCAGGCGCAAGGCGGGCCTTAGAGTTTGTTAGGGTGTGGTACCCTAGGCTAGATCTAGCATAGTTGGCCACGTTCCGGCAAGAGGCCCACGAGGAGCTGGTGGTGGTAAGTCCTGCTCTTATTTTCCGCGCCGCGGCGATCACTGACTACACCGACACCAGCATCTTCATGCCTGAGCTGAACGAAGAGGGTGTTGAGCTACCGCCAAACTTGTTTGGGCTGAACCCGAAAGATGGCGAGGACACGATGGAGGAGAGCGAGGATGGTGAAGACGTCGCGCCAGAGGGCGAAGCGGATGGCCAGCCTCCACTTGACCATGCCTCCAGCAACGAGCCACACGTGAGCGCGCCGACTGCCGCTGGGGATGACTCCGCCGAGACTCGCCGGCCGACCACTCCACCAGCCAGTGTCGCCGATTCCACCAACCTGCCAGACTCGCCTGTTGCGCCCTTGGTCTAGGCGGCCATCTTATCTTTAATTTTTTCCTGCCTAGTAGCCTTTTGAACAATACTTGTTCAATTTGCACAGTTCCACCCACTGGGTGTGTATTCAAACTCTATTTAATTCCTACTTGAAAGCCTTGCTTTATGTAAATATTATTCCGCACGAGTTGTGCTTGCGCTTAATTCCGGCTCGTCTTGCCTTTTTAATCCTTTTTGGCTTTTTCCTTTGCCGCCCTATCTTGGTTGTCGTCTTGCTAGCCGGACAGCCGCTCTACGGACTGTGGCTGGGACAAGTACTTAACCATTTGGGAGGAAAAGTACTTCAGCCTTTTAGGACGTAGCAAGGTAAGTGAGAAGCCGGTCGGTCGGCTACTCAGTAGCCGGTCGACGAGGCGGGAGGCCGGCTTGTCTTATGTGAATGCTTTTGTCCTTAGCCGTTTTTCATGTGGGCATCGTTTCCTGCCTTCGACTCTTGCCAGCCGGACAGCCACTCTGTGAGCTGCGTCTTGTGGCAAGAGCGGGCTTAGATGCTGGCACATTACTTGTCCGACTATAGGTAGCATTGACATAATACAAGGCGGCAAGCCCCCAGGCCGACTGGTCGATCCCGGTGCCAGGCAAAAAAAATGAAGTGACACACTCATAGGCATAAAACATATCATATAGATAAAAGAGGGTAGTCCCCGAGTGCTCCTCGGGGAACCCGATGTCTTGTACTTAATACAAAAGGTAGCATGGTACATACTGCATCAACTGTAAAATCTTCGAAGGATGTTCGCATTCCATGGGCGGTCTGATTCCTTATCTGAGTTGTCCCTCTTGCGCGCCCTGGGCTTCTGTGCATCGATGAGGTAGTAGGAGTCGTTGCCCAAGGCCTTGATAATGACGAAGGGGCCTTTCCGAGGGGCCGAGAGCTTGTGCTGACCAGCTATTCGCTGGATCAGCCGGAGCACAAGGTATCCCTCTTGGAAGGATCTTGGCTTGACCTTCCGGATGCGGTAGCGGCGTAGACTCTGCTGGTAGATGGCGGACCGGCTAAGTGCCAACAACCGGCCCTCTTCCAGCAGATTGACACCGTCTTCTCGTGCTTCCTTCGCTTCCGCCTCCATGTACATGGTGATGCGAGGTGAGTCGAACTTGATGTCAGTTGGAATGACGGCCTCGGCACCATACACAAGGAAGAAGGGAGTGAAGCCGGTTGACTTGTTCGGAGTGGTACACAGGCTCCAGAGGACGGCCGGCAGCTCATCGATCCCGCAGCCGGCCGAGCGCTCCAGTGGCTCGACCAGTCGGGGCTTGATGCCAGAGAGGATGAGGTTGTTTGCTCGGTCGACTTGGCCATTTAACTGCAGATGGGCAATGGACGCTAGGTCCAGTCGGATGCCCTGTGTCGCGCAGAAATGAGCCAATGCTCCTTTGGCAAAATTCGTGCCATTGTCGGTGATGATGCTATGTGGTATGCCGTACCGGACGGTGATATCCGCGATGAAGGTCACGGCAGTCGTCCCATTCAACTTCTTGATTGGCTTCGCGTCAATCCACTTGGTGAACTTGTCCACGGCGACAAGTAAATGGGTCATGCCACCGCGTCCTGTCTTGAATGGCCCCACCATGTCCAGCCCCCAGACGACGAAGGGCCAAGTGAGGGGGGTGGTCTTGAGTGCAGAAGCCGACAGGTGTTGCTTGGAGCCGAATACTTGGCACCCTTTGCAATGTTTGACCAAGTCTTTGGCATCGTCCAAAGCAGTCGGCCAGAAAAACCATGGCGAAAAGCCTTGGCAACAAGTGATCTTGAGGCCGCATGATGGCCACATTCGCCTTGGTGTATATCTTTGAGGATCGCCATGCCTTTCTCTGGCTCTACACAACGCTGGAAGACTCCAGTCACGCTGTGACTGACAAGCTCTCTGTTTACTAACGTGTAGGCTCCTGCCCGGCGTTGCACTTGCCGGGCCGAGATCTCATCAGTCAGCAGCTCTCTGTTCACCAGGAAGTTGACAATGGGCTGAGCCCATGATGGAGTTGCGACTTCTTCTACTGTCAGCATGACCACTGTAACTAGGGCAATTGGGCTGGGAGGTGGCGGGTTGGAGTCGACCACCGCCTGTTGTGTCGTTGAAGTCCTCGGGCCGGCTGCCGCAGTCCCCGGGACGGGTTCTGAAGTCCACGTGTCGGGTGCGGCAGCAGCAGTCCCCGAGCCGCCTGTCGAAGTCCCCGAGCCGACTACTGAGGTCCCCATGTTGGATCCGACTTTTCCTGGAGTAGCCGGCACGAAGATGGAATCTGATTCCAGCGAAGGCTTGATAGACGGCTTGAGGAGGCGCTGAAGGGAGACGCTGGTTGGTATGGCTTGCCGAGTGGAGACGATTCGTGCCAGGGCATCTGCTTGCTCGTTGTCGTCCCGTGGCACGTGAAGGAACTCGCACCCTTCGAAGTATCCGATGATCTGCTGGACAAGGAAGTGGTAGCTTGCCATGTTTGCATCTTTGGCGTCCCAGTCGTCGGATGACTATTGGACCACCAAATCCGAGTCGCTGTAGCACAGGATCCGGCGGAAGCCAAGTTCTTTGTCCAGCCGGATCCCATGTACGAGTGCCTCGTACTCGGCCACATTGTTGGAGGCAACGAAGTGGATTTGCAATGTGTATCTAAGCTTGTCGCCCTTGGGAGAGGTGAGGACGATGCCGACTCCCAAACCAATGCGCATCTTGCAGCCATCAAAGTGCATCCGCCAATGGGTGGAGTCCAGCGCTGGTGGCAGGTACTGGGTTTCGGCCCAGTCGATGAGGAAGTCGTCCAGTACTTGGGACTTGATGGTGGTGCAAGGCTGGTGGAAGATGGTATATGGAGCCAGCTCGATAGCCCACTTGGCCACCCGGCCTGAAGCATCTCGGCTGCCCATGATGTCGGCAACTGGGGCAATGCAAACAACCGTGATGGGGTGCTCTTGAAAGTATGGCTTCAGCTTCTTGGCGGTAAAGTACACGCCATAGCACATCTTCAGGTAGTGGGGGTAGTTCTTATTTGAGGCTGACAACGACTGCGGTGGAGTAGTCGACCAGCCAGTCTTCCAGTTTCACAGAACCGTTGTACTTGGGCGTATCTCTTGGGAGTGAGAACCACTTGGGGAAGGGCTCGTCGCGGATGCGGGGGCCAAAACAAGGCGGACCAATCACATCTTCTTCTTCTAGAGCCTGGGATCATGCCAGGTAGTCGATCCGATGGCGGGCATCATTTTTGCCGACTCCTTTGCGGCGGCCCAGCCGGCCGCTAAGCGTCGGGTGCTCAATAGGTGGTGGGGAGATGTACCTCCCCCTGCAAGGTGGAGGAGGGGCGGACAGTCGTCCCGCCGCACCACGGCTCGTGGGCGGCCATCTTGGTCGCGCTAAATGGTGAGGCGCATCCGACTGTGGCTGGCAGCCAGCTCATTGTCTCATTGGTCGCGGGCGCTGTCGGTTCAATATCCGGCGTATCTCATAGTAGGGGTCCTAAGCTAGGCGTCTTGGAGCGAGGGTAACATGGACACGTGGTTTTACCCAGCTTCGGGCTCTCTTGATGAGATAATACCCTACATGCTGCTTTTGATTGTATTCATATGGGTGTAGTACAGAGTACATGTGTCTACCACGAGATTGTAGTAACGAATATGAGATTGTCTATTGACTAGCCTGGCCTCGGTTTATATAAGACACCGGAGGCCTAGGGTTTAGGAGAGTCCTTGTCTTGGGCGCCAAGTCTTGTGGAGTCTTCCTTGTATGCGGCAGGGGTTGTCCGAACTGGCCCATGAGTATACGGCCATGGGGGTCCTCGGCCCAATCCAACTGATCGGGAGACGACGTGGTGAGTACCCCCTAGTCTAGGACACCGTCAGTAGCCCCCTGAACCGGTCTTCAAATTGGGGACACTCCTCGATTCTTCCAAACTGTTCTTCATCTTCGGTCGTTGGTCTTGAAAACTGGTTCAACAAATCTTCTCGTCTTTGATATTGAGGATCACCGAGGTGACTCCGAAGAGTTTACACGTCGGGTATCCGAGGAGCCCCTTTAAGTTTCCGGCCTTTATCAATGCCTTGTTACTTTTATGCCATACCTCGGGTCCGAGCTCTAACGTCGGACTGCATTCGAGGTATCTTTAGCAGCCAAGCACCAACGCCATACTGCTTTCGAGCTCCAATGCCGGAATGTATCTGAGCTCCAATGTCGGACTATGTCCAAGCTCCAACGCCGTACTATGTCCAAGCTCCAACGCCGGACTATATCCAAGCTCCAACGCCGGACTATGTCCAAGCTCCAACGCTGGACTATATTCGAGGTGTCATAGATCACCTAGGTTCAAAAAAGTTGAAGGAGTTTAGCCGAGCTTAATGCCGGAAATGCCCTCTACGGAGCCAGCCTCTGGCGTCCGAGCTTTATGCCGGACTACTTCCGGGGTGTCTATTGTAGTCGAGCACCAACGCCGGACTGTATCTGAGGTGGTGCACCACCTCGGCCATGGGCTGATTTTTATGAATTTAATTCCGAATTATGCAATGTAATCTCTGCCGAGATGTATAGCCAGTAGCCGTCAAGGTGCGTGTTGGCCTAATATCCGGGATGCACCTGAAGGAAAAAATAAAACCGATGAACCTAGTAGCCCCTGAGACTCAGGTCGATTCATAAAATCAGCATGAGGATCAATTCCCAGCTCGGCAACAAACTTAGGAATAGAAACGCGGTGTGCAAAGCCCCCGAGACTTAGGTTGGGTGCGGCCGACCAACCTGAGGATAATAATCTCCTCGAAAACTATATTGCGCTTTAAATTTCTGCATTGGATTGTCAATGTAGTAGCCCCCGAGACACTGGTCGGGTGGCAACACCAGATTAGGGGATCGATGTGCCCTTTTTAATATTTGTAAATAATAAGCCCGAAGCCCAGTAGCCCCCGAGCCTTAATGCAGGCACGGGAGGCCGAATTAAGGATCGATATCCATAGTAAAATCACAAATTATATGTAATGCCTCTATGTATTCAAGTACTTTACGTCATTAATGCTCGGATCCGCATTGTACAAAACTTTGTTGACCGACCATCAGCTTCAACCTCCTCGGCCAGCAGCCAAGGGGTGTTTGTCCTACTTTATAAAGCCTTTATGAGGGTAAAGATTTACGGCAAACAAGGCAATCCGGCCATACGGTTTTATAATCAAAGGTACGTAGAGAGACATGTTATATTATTGTTTAACATAAGAAACATCGTCCAAAGAAAATAGTCCCGCTATCGGTTCCTTTCTTTGGGTTGTCATGCTAAGCATGATCATGAAACCTCAGCTCTGATCAATGTGGGAGGAAAATACTGAGGATTTAATTCGGGGAAAGCTTCCAAACTCTGTGGTCTAAATGAACCAAAAAATTCACTTCCCTTGCGACCGTTTATAATCTGAAAGTGGCCCATCGTCGGCTTCTACCCCCTTGTAGATGCTATGCAGGGTGTTTCCAAAAAAAGAAAACAACCCTTAGCCGACCTCTCGGTGCCCGAAGGCGGTTGTGTTTAGTGGAAATGAGGCAATCAGATATGCGGGCTTTATAACTTTCACTTAGTCATAGGAGCTTAAAGTTGGGAGGCCAGCAAGTAGCCCCTCAGTTAGTGTTAGGCGACAACCGAGGTCAAGCCGTAAACACTTTGGCCAATATTATGAATGGCCCGTCATTTAATACAGTCATCGGACCGCTGACCAGTTTACGCTTATTGTGACAGTCAGTTTTCGGCTTTCTCCACTGAGGTGCTTAACCATGCGAGCTGGAAGCACAATCGTAGTGGTTCTCCCTTTGTACACCTAGCCGAACAAAGCGGAACATAGGAGGAAAGCACAGGAGCCGGGCAACCCAACTATTGACCGAAGACACAATTCGAAACTGATGCATATATAGCAATATCCGATAGTTTTTCCCGAATCTCTAAAGGTGTCCGGGTTGCACTGCGAAACTTATGCGGAAAACACACAAATAGTTGAAAAGTGCCGCAGGATTGGAAAATCGAAAAACGTCAGGAAAAAACTCGACGTCCGAACTAGATCAATTGTTTGGTGCCCATCAGAAAATTGGTCTTAGAAAAAAAATTATGCTTCTGTCGTGCTTTAACATGACACATCCTATCTCAAGACTTCAAGCGGGTCAGCCTACGGCTTCAACCTCCTATCCCAAAGGCAGAGTACTTCTCGTTAGGCCAGTTTAGCAAACTTTAGCGGTTTTGAGAGAGAAATTAGGCTCCCCGGCTATTGACCGCACACTTGCGTCGAAAAAAGGAGTGATAGAAAAAGGACTTTGCAACGACTAAGAAGAAGAACACTTATTATAAAACAGCTCACATAAATTTAAGAGCCCCCGAGTGACTTGGGTAAAAGAATTTTATGTACATGATTGTATGTACGAAAGCACTTATATCATATCTGTGTTCACCCAAACTTTAAACGCGTCTTAACTGACCATCGGCTTCTCCCTCTTCAGTCAAGGACCGAAAAGTGTTATGTACTCCCCCTATCGAGAATATCGACGGTGTTTCCGATAACCAGGCAATCAGGCCATAAGACTGTAACAGACAAAGCGCGCTCAGGTAACTTATGCTATATTATTGACAAAGTGTAAGAAGCATCTTCGAAGAAAATAGTACCCCACCGATACCTTTCTTCGGTTGCTCATTATTATTATGAGACTTGTGCAATAGATTTTTTGTACTCATGAGTTCCGTTGTGTGCCGACCATTGTTGAAAACAGTAAGAGTGCTAGCTTTCGGCTTCACCCAGTCTGAGGTCCGGCTCGGATGAACTGATCGTGACAATCGCAGAGGTGCTCCCTTTACTCCCTAGCCGAACAATCGGGAACGTAGGGGTAAGCACAGGAGCCAGGCAACCCAGCTTGCAAATCACTTAGGTCAATATGGTGCATATTGTGGCGTAATACACGAACAAGGAACGAAGCCGTACAAGTATAATCATATGCAAGAGGAAAAGCTCCAGCAAGGGAGCCCCCAAGTAAATGGGGTATTTGAATTTGTGTGTCACAAACAAAGTTATGACAAGGAAATTTTTCACAAACAACTTCTGTGAAAACAGTATAATGCTTGATCGAACCGAACAAAATTTAAAACTGAAAGTTTTTGAGCATGAAAGCGACTTAGCTGGTTAATGTGCTCGGTGCTGATGACACGATTCGGGCTTGTGGTGGGACGAAAAAGCCCATTGATCAGTGACAGATCCGATAAGGTTCGTCCTCGGCATGGCCGAGGTCCCAGCCCCCGGGCCCAAGGTGTCCGAGCAAGGAGTTCGGCACTCCATAGTAGTGACCGCATAACGCAGTCAAAATCGATTACCTGCACACATAAAATAGTGCAAGCAAAAAACAATAATAATTGAAAGAAAAAATTACACAATTAATATATGCGGAGCGAATCATGAGGTAAGTTTGGTCTGTGCGCCGGGGTTGGTTCGACGGAGCGATGGCGTTGTGGCCCGGCGATGTCGACGAAGGTCGGACTGCCCAGGTGACAGGGAGGAGCTGGCCGGATCAACGCTAGGTACGAGTGTCGACAAAATATCTATGCAAAAATAATGCAGTGCAAAACAACAGAAAATATTCTGTGTGCAATAATTTTAGGAGCTAACCGAATAGTTAGGAAAAATAAAACCTGTTTGGCGGCGATGACCCGAACTAAAGTAAACGGACGAACTGGTCCGTACTGAGCATGTGAGAAAAAAAAGGGGAGAAACAAATCTCCCTGTGGTGTACTGCCATCGAGCCGAGCTCTGGTCGGTGCACAGCTCCACACTATCCCTTCGGCTGGATCACCCGTGGGTTAGATTGAGGCCGGATCCGATGTATCGCCAAGCAGCAAATGCGAAGATAGGTCGTACTGTGATTTGATGTCTTGTGGGGCAATCAACAGATGATGTAGTAATAAACATCAGATCCGAATCAAACAAACCGGAGGAGATCTAGCATCTCATGCAAGCGTTAGCACATACTGGTATGATATGATACTAGTTTTAGTGCAAGGGTCAAATCAATCTAGTACGTAAAAAAGTGCACAGAAGACAGACGACAAGACAAAAGGAGAGGAAGGATTAAGTCTCCTTGCGAGTTGCTGTATTGCCAAATTCCTGTGGCCCTGGTGTGCTGGCGCGTCTGTTCCGTTCTCGGATGCATCTGTTTAAACCGGCTAGCCAGAAATGTTGACGGACCGAATTTTAGATCGGTCGCTAAAGGTCTGCACAGAGAAAAAATCATGCAAACTAGCAGAACGATATTTGGTGCATATTTAATATATACAGTACAAGTAATTAGAAAGATAAAACCTGATGTTCTCGTTCTGAGGCGTTTGAAATCCGAGGTAAAAAGGAAGGACTAGTACTGCCGTGTACGAGGCCAACGAGTCCTCAAAAGGCGCAACGGGTGGCCCACCTTCTGAATTGCTCTCTCGGAGCCTTCCCTCTTAAATATTTGGGCCTTCCGATTTCCCCTCTTAAGGTGTTGGCTGAAGAATTTGCCCCGGTTGTGACTAAAGTTGGCAATAGAGTTTTGCCGTGGCGAGGTCGGTACAACTCCCAGGCGGGCAAGGTTGCCCTCACCAATTCCTGCCTATCATTGCTCCCGATGTTCCTCATGGGATTCTATCTGCTGTCCGAAGGGACACACTCGGGCTTCAATAAGCACAGGGGTGCTTTTTTCTGGAACTCCTCCGATAATAAACGTAAATACAGGATGGTTAAGTGGGATCTCATCTGTAGACCCAAGAGCATGGGGGGTCTAGGCATCATCAACACCAGAATCATGAATAAATGCGTGTTACTTAAATGGTGGTGGAAGATTATGACCCTTGATGACCGTCTCGTGTGGCTTAATATCCTAAAAGTGAAATATTTCCCTTCTTCCAGCCCTATGCTCGCTTCTGCTTCTGGTGGCTCTCAATTCTGGCGCCAGCTAGTTAGCATTAGACCGGCTTTTCAGTCCCTTGTGAAGTTTGTTGTTCGTAATGGTAAGTCCACGCGTTTTTGGTTAGACTGGTGGGTTGGTGACACCATGCTGGCGGTGGCCTACCCGACTCTGTTCTCGTTTTGTGCGGACCCTGAGATCTCTATCTTTGAGCTCTCGGCTCACGGTTAGGTTCTTGATTTCCGGCGCTCTCTTTCCCCAGTAGAGTTGGAAGATTGGCATCGTCTTATTGCCTGCTTCCCCCTGCTCTCGGAGGAAGAGGACTCCGTGGTTTGGCCCCATGCCTCTTCGGGGCGTTTTTCGGTTAAGTTGGCTTATTTGAAACTTATCGCTGGGTCCCGCACGGATAAGTTTAAGTCCATTTGGTCTGCCCGCATCCCTCCCAAGATCAAGATCTTCCTATGGCAAGCTTACCGTCGCAAACTTCCTGCGGCTGACCAAATTAAGAAGAGGAATGGTCCGGGCTCGGAATACTGTCAACTTTGCGGTGCCCTTGAGAACACTAAGCATATCTTTTTCCAATGTTCCTTGGCTAAATTCACATGGAGTTGTATTAGACGTTGGCTTGGGGTTAATTGGTACCCTTCCTCCTTTGGTGATTTGAGGCAGTGCATCAACTCCCTAGTAGGCAGGTCTAAGAGGGTTTTCTTCGTGGGATGGGCTGTGTTATGTTGGGCGCTCTGGACTACTAGGAACAAGTTCACTATTGAGCACATTTTCCCTACTAACCCTGTCAACTGCTTATTTAAAGCTACTATCTTTTGCAGCAGTGGAGATCATTGATTAAGGACGGGGATCTACAGGCTTTCGATGACATGTTATCCAGAATGAATTCTACGGCGTCTACCCTGCTGCGGCACTCTAGGCGAAATCCTCCTCAGTAGTCTGGCTGGTGCTTGGGTGGCATGCGTGCCAATTAGGCTGGATGCCTTGTATCTGCACTTCTTATGTGGCTGATTTAAACTTGTGTGGTTTCGTGGTGTTGTGACTCTACGTGGTGGCTTTATTTATAAAGTCGGGCTATCGCCTTTTCTCTAAAAAAAAGCGTGATGATCAATTAGTGTTTCTGGACTGGAGTCCTGGACGTACAGTTCATAGTGAACTTTTAGTCTCCATGCTTATTGAGCCCTCCAAGGCATTTTTGCTTTGTTGGTCTGCCGTCCAGCCACGTGATAATTAATCTTTGGTTTAGCGGTCGCCGGCACATAAATCCTCCTGGATATCTGCATTGACGAAGCCGGTGTTCCGAGGTGTCTGATTGAAACTATCCGGATAGGCGCAGGAGACTTCACCGTGATCTCACGTCGATCAATATGAGCAAAGGACGCACTGTTTATCCAACAGATTTTGTAATCTGCACTGCAAACTAGTATTAATGCATCAGTACTTGGTCATGCATGCGTTAACAGGAATCAATGGCCCCACAACGGCATCCTTGATACTTTAAGAAATAATTAAAGGAAAGGAGAGAATCTCCCTGATGCGTGTTGCCCGGCCATCAGTAAGAAGATCCCCGCATGCTTGGAGATTTGCTATGGTCGGACGGCTGGACACGGCCGCCTGGTGCGCCGGCTTGATTAAGCGGCTCCCGCCATGGAAGATGTTACAATGACGGATTTTCTCCATACGAGTAGACACCAATACAACAACAACTTATAATGATTCCGATCTGCAAAAATAATTATACGAACCGGCAGTACCAATTTGATATTCAATTTGTGCAGAACAGATCTTAATAGAAAAGATAGCACCTCATCATCCAATCGATCCGCGACGAACACCCAGCAGGCTCTCAATGAAAGCACCAATGTCGGTTCAATATCCGGCGTATCTCGTAGTAGGGGTCCTAAGCTAGGCGTCTTGAAGCGATGGTAACATGGACACGGGATTTTACCCAGCTTCGGGCTCTCTTGATGAGATAATACCCTACATGCTGCTTTTGATTATATTCATATGAGTGTAGTACAGAGTACATGTGTTTACCATGAGATTGTAGTAATGAATATGAGATTGTCTATTGACTAGCCTGGCCTCGGTTTATATAAGACACCGGAGGCCTAGGGTTTAGGAGAGTCCTTGTCTTGGGCACCAAGTCTTGTGGAGTCTTCCTTGTATGCGGCAGGGGTTGTCCGAACTGGCCCATGAGTATACGGCCATGGGGGTCCTCGGCCCAATCCAATTGATCGGGAGACGACATGGTGAGTACC